>NW_015373935.1:294278-894278 GCF_001272555.1 Dufourea novaeangliae
AAGGGATTAGTAACAAGAGAGGGGACACAACAATATGCACAGTAAATAAATTGATGGTTGTCGAATGCCTGCAACAAACAATAGGTTAGTAACAAGAGAAAGGACGAGTTGAGACACGCGCCCACCCTCCGCGACGGCTCACGAGAAAGTGAGGAAGCTAACGCCGTTATGTATTGGGCGTACGCAGGTTTGTTCGTGTTGAATTGTTTTTGCCGGCTTGAACGACCTTCCTCCTTGAACGACCCAAAACACTTGTGTGACGCAACGTCACTAGCGCGTTGGACCGACGGAGAGCACCGTTACTGCGGCACGCTCTACGGTACTCTCTCGCTCGCACGCCGTGACGTCACCCGATTCCCGGAATCCCGCGGCTACGAGATAGCTCACTACGGTAAGGCATTCTCGCAAGGGAAATTGTAAGCCGCCGGCCAAAAGGTAGATTTGATAGACTATTTATGAAACTATATATATTCTGAACTTATCTGTTACAAATATACAAATGTAAGGCAACATATAAAAACGAATAAAACAAGAACATGTAAAAAGTAACATTAATAAAATGTCCATTAACGATGCATTTAGAATAAATTGTCTTATAGTTATGTGAAAAAATATATACTTTTCAGTTTCATGTTTCATGACTGTTATATTTATCCCTTAATCTTAAACTGAAGCATCGGATATTTTTATTCCCGTCAGATCGTATAGATACACGTAATATGAACTGAATATATAACACTTCATTTGTGCTAATAATACTCAGATTTCATGCTTTATCGGTAACGGCGGGTATTGACACTAAAATAGTAAGGGGGCTTCTGACGCCTTCGAAGCATGGGACAGAAAATTACATTGCATGTTAGGTCTATTCTTATTTCTCGTCTGTACATGAAGTCCCATAAGATGTTAGTCTATTTTATATCTCGTCTGTGGTCCTTACCTTTAGCTCTTTTTTCCCATTGGATAACCATAATGATCGAACGGAACTGTCCAATTAGTAAACGGAGTGACAGAGAGCTATATTTGGAAATAAAAAACCTCCGTTATAACTGGTTATAACATAGCAATGAATTTCAACATCTGCTCGGAGCACAGTTATCCCATATGACAGAAGTGAAATATTGTTGTAGGCGATGTTTGACCACTGTTCTCCACCTTGTAGTTTCGTAAACAAAAGTTGTGCATATCATCAATGGTAGGTGTAGTCGATTCCCATGGTACGCCCACTCGTTGTTAACGTGATCATGTGAAAGTAAATAATTGCACGAATATGTACACTGAGCTGAGTCGATGTTAGTTATCAAGTCAAGCAAGCTCTATTGTACAAATGATTGTAATTCGTTACACGATTTTTTTTGGGCGTTCCGTAACTGTGCTTTATCACATGATCCTATCAGGCATTGATAATTTGCGATTATGATTGTGTTATTTTCCGGATCTCATTGACGGTTAACTGTCAACTGTCAATTAGAAATTGTGTAGAAATACTCCCCCGTTTGTTACATGTTCATGTTGTAAGTGAGAAAAACAGCTACCATTAAGCTACGGTCGCTATTGTTTGTTTTATGCATGAAATTGTTCAGATTGTGCAGCAGCAAAACATTGGTTCTGTGATGTTTATCGTCGAATATTAGAAATTTCGATGACACGTATTCACCAGTTTCGAAGTCGTTGGCTTGTTAGTTTTTACGCGGGGCGTTTCTTCAGTCATGATGACACGAGAATGAAATTGTATTGATTGGGTTAATAATACATTAGCTGAAGAATAGTGTAACGAATACTATTTTCTTTGGGGGTGTATTAGTTGAGGAATACTTATGATTGTTGGACATTTATTTATTTATTTATTATCGATAATACGTATTTTGCGAACTGTGTAAGTTATGAAGATTACTTTTGTTTCTTTTTTCATATTAGACGATTGAAAAAATGCTATGGCCTCCTCAGGATCGCATAATGGGGATGCTGAGACGGAAAGTGATAAGTTTGAAGGGTCAAAGATCGATCGACATGGTTTTCTTCACGATTCCAACTGTAGCACAGATAGGTAACATTAAGAACCATATAGTGTAATCTTAATATTTCATCTGTGGCTTACAAATTATGAATTATTTTAGTAACATGAATATATTTTACATCATATAATTGTAACTCTAAGATAAGGCTTCTTTATTATCAGTAATGAGAACAACTGTAAAATACTCATGGATTATGTTATAATAGAACATTAATAAATATATAATAATAAAACATACAGTGTGTTCCATGAAATTGTTGCCACAAAATTTTGAGGTAAAACAGAATTGCAAAACAAAAAATTTGGATGTAAATCAGAGTTTAAGAAAACACAACATATAAAACGTCAACAAGAGTTGTGCAATGTCGCGATATATCAAGGCATTTGCTTCAGAGACAATGTATACATTTGTGATTTTTTTTGTAACATATGTGCAGTTGTTCGATCTGTCATGACTCATTTGAATAAAAAATATTTAAAGAACGCTATAGTTTAATTTGGAAAACGAAAGGTAACATCCACATCATTGAAAAAAATTCAGATAAAGAAACTCTAATTTACAAAACTTACACACAGTTAAATATAGTTTAACTTCTGTCTAACACAATTTTTTGTAAAATACAAGGAAAGTACTGAAATTTCGTGGCGACTCCCATGTGGAACACCCTGTATATGTTTGAATAAAATTTCAGTCTCGGAAAACAAGGAATACCGCCCGAGGTAATGTTAAGAAGAGAACGGAAATGGATACAGATGTTAAACAACTGGAGCTATTTCATGAACGCGAATTATCGCAAAGTCAGGGAAAGGTGTAGAAAGGGTATACCACCATCAGTGAGGCTTCGTGCTTGGTTAAATCTCTGTGGGGGTCAGCTCTTGATGGATACAAATCCAAATTTATTTGAAGAACTGGTAGAACGATCCGGTGACCCAAAATACATAGATGACATTAAAAAGGATCTTCATAGACAATTTCCTCACCATATAATGTTTATCGGCGAGGCTCCCGGACAGGAAGAATTATTCAAAGTATTGAAAGCATATTCCATTTTAAATAGCAAAGTCGGTTACTGTCAAGCTCAAGCACCTATCGCTGCATTTTTGCTGATGCATATGCCAGCAGTACAAGCATTTTGGTGCCTGGTTGCAATATGCGACAAATACCTCATTGGGTATTATAGTCAAGGGATGGAAACATTACTTCGTGACGGTGATATTCTCTTTGCTCTTCTAAAGAGAGTATCTCCAATCGCTTATAAACATCTGGTTAGCATATATTTATTTTATTTTATACACTTTTACCTTTAACATCATAAAGAAGTTTCTAAGAGGAAATTTATTTCGTTCAAAGGAGTAACCAGAAAACATTTTAATTTGTAATATTGTCCCTATGGTTATATATGTTTAAGAAAGATTTGTGATATTTTATATAAAAAAATGACGGATAAAAGGCACCAAATTTTGCATATAAACATTGTTTTCATTCATTTTCGTAGAAAAAACAGAAGATGGAACCAATTTTATACATGACGGAATGGTTCTTGTGTGTTTATACGCGGACACTGCCATGGGAAAGTATTCTACGAGTATGGGATATGTTTCTTTGCGAAGGGGTTAAAATCATATTTAAAGTAGGACTAGTATTGTTAAAAGGCAGCTTGGGTCGTGCATCTCTAGTGAAGCGTTGTCCAACAGTCTACGAAACACTGCAAGTATTAAGGAATCCTCCTCAGCACATTATGGAAGAAGAAGCATTGGTGTATCAGGTAGAATATTTAATTCTTGTACTTCACGAGGTAAACTGCTTCACAATAATTTCTGTTGCTGAAACTTTTTCGACCCGGCGTCATACAGTTATCCTTACAATTGTTAAAGCTTTCGGGTGTAAGCCGTGTCATTTTAGAGGAACCAATTTCATACACCCAGTTTCATTAAGGGTCGAATGATATATCGGTACTGATAATTTTTCCAAAAGTATACAACTTACAAAGTTCGAAAGCTTTAACAGTAATAACAATATTTATTGGATAAATGCAATGTTATAGATCCGAAAATTAAACTTGACTGAAGAAGATTTTGAATATGAGCATCAACGTCAAGTGTTGAAACGAAAAGCAGCCGAACAGGCACCTTCTTCCACTGCCAATCGGCCAGACTGATTAAATGAAAATCAAATAGCGTGTGAAACGAATGAAGAGCTTACAGGTATTACTCCAAAGTGTGCCTTTCTTTATATTATTCATACTGTACAGATTATATACTGAACGTAGTTATACTTTTACAAAGTATAAATGTACGTACAACAGAGTTTTAAAAGTACCTAACTTCTTTATTACAAATTTAAATAATTCTTGAATGAGTCAGAGATGCATATACATTCCCCAAATAGAATGAATACATATATATATATATAACTTATCCCTATTTTCGCTATTTTAATAGAGTTACAGAGATGCACAATATTTATAGGTGTTCATAGTACTGTTTAATGTTGTATTATCTTGAGCATATCTCTAGTTATTAGCTTTCATACGATTTTATTGATATTTATGTACAAAAAGAGAGAAAATCGTAAAAAATTACATTTTTTAAGAATAAAGTGTAGTATATAACGATGTTATTGAATAAAAGTTGTTTTGTTTAACTGAATGTTGTTTTCTTGTTAAAATTTCACTAAACAATGACTGATGTTACAATTAAATAAATAAATATATATATATATATATATTTATTTATTTATTTATATGTATATATCATAAACACTTATGACTTTAGCTTTTTATCCAACAAACATTAGTTTAAGTGTCATAATTATAAACAACTTAATTAAGTATTGACAGCCCTATTTCTTCTTATTCAACTATATAAGTATCTAAAAAATTAATTTAATTACAAGCATCATTAATTGATTGTCGATTTCACGGATTTATAGAAAATATAAACGAGCCTACTATACTACTATAAGAACTTTAGCGAAAGATTAAAAAAATGATGGTTTAATTTTAATTTAATATATCCCTTATTAGATGAAACAAACCTTTGTCTAAGAAGAAAGAATTCTCGCGTACAAAGTAATTAATTATTAACAAACACGTTGAATTCTTATTAAGTTTAAGGAATTATCTGAAGAAAAAAAACAAATTATCTAATTTAAACGCGTTACGAGCTACCTCATGGAAACCACGCGTTGCCCTTTGAAATTCTCCAGAAGATTATACCGGTTAATGGCGTTCACAACGACGTCCGACAATTGAAGAAAATCGTCTTGAATCTCACGGGACTGTAGCAACGTGTTCAGCAGAGGAAACCTCGGTAAAACAAAGACGCTCATCATGAACACAATCGCCATAGTCATGACGGTGCTTATGGCCACGAAGAGAGGGTGCGACGTCAGTGACGTTGGAGCAGAAACCGCGGCTGCCGTGTTCTCGAACGCAACGACAGGCTGCAAACAAAAAGCAAGACATCTTCTTTTCTGTCAAACTTAAATTCACCACATTCGTGTGTAGAACATGCCACGTTCACTGCAGGAACGAGTCAGTAGTGGCAATTACTGAACGTTCGTTATCAAGTACAGGAAGTCTCCAGAACCGGAAGTCAGTGGCGTCAGTCCACGGTAGCCGACGTGTTTAAAAATTCGTTGCAATTTGTTTATTCTTATATCTCCTCTGTGGTAAAGGTCAGTCAAAGAAATACCGTCGGTTGCGTACTTACAATTGTTTTGTAACCGTGATCGTTCCTCAGTTCCGACATGAAGGTCTTCAACGGGAAGAAGTAGTATTGATAGTGAGCCGGTTTCACCGGGTACTCCACGTGAGTCTGCGTCACCTGAGGGAATCCGCCAGTCGTCAGTGCTTTCGTCAAACTCGACAGACTGACCGACGATCCCTTTTCCAACGCGTCTTTGTACATCGACGCGAGTTGAGTACGCGTGAATCCAAGCGCTTCCGGTTCCTGTATTTTGCTAACGGGGGAAACGTAAGGCTGAAAAGACGATGAACCATGTGTATAAGTAATCGACTGGTTTTATGTTCGTTAAAAAAGATTAAGTAGAACAAGTTTGGGGAAGGCAATGTTGTAGCCATAACTTTATAACAGACATTGGACAAAAATTGGCTTTGCAGGTTTGGCTGACTGGGATGGTCCAAATTCGGAAATTTTCCTCTATTGCAGTCACTGATCCCTTTCTTAAAAAAATATTTCCCCATTTATAAATTGACAGGAAAGCCAGTGAACTGAAGTGAGTGTACGCTTTACAAAGATTATTTCCGTTCACCTGATAATAATACGGAAGACTTTCAGCGTCATAGCGATGCACGTCCGATTTCTCGATGACTGGATCGTTGTTACTTTGATTTCGATATTTCTGCCGCTGGATCATGTTGATCCTCTGCACCGGATAATTCTGTTTCTCCTTAAGCATATTGTTGTAACCGTCGCTCCAGGACAACCGATCCTGAACGTTATCAGAGAGCGGAACGTTGAACTCCTGAAGCTGGTGCATCGCTTTCTGGAGGTACTCGCCGCTGGATTCGCCGTTTCCTTGCATCCTCGAGTCGACAGGATCGAACGTTAACAAAGCCAGACAAATCAATGCCATTCTTCGTGCCTTGATCATCTTGCGTACACCAAATATCACTTTCACATCTGCGAATTTACGTCAAAGGGAAAGATCTCCAACAACACAATGACCGTTCGCGATCTCTCTAAACCTTCGTTCCACGAGTTTGAGAGGGCAAAGCAAAAAGCTGAATGAACATTTTTTCACGTCGAGGAACAGTTCGTTTTCTGGAAAATACTTCCATATTTTTGTGGGAGAAGAAACTTTTTTGATTGTTCTCGAGGATCAACGATCCACGCGTCGATTCATCCCTGTGTATCACAAAATTCTGATCATTAAATGACGTTATTGGTTTTTCAAGTGAAACTTCTTGATTTCTTAAGGCAGATTACTTGGATATCACAGTGATTCGAGTGCCAACAGATTGTTATTCGATGAAAAATTTCGTGTCACGCGTTCACGTGCAGAACACTCCGCGGCGAGCGTATTCGCGATCGTACTAGCGGGGATGAACTGCGCGGCGTAACATCCTTGGTCGGTCTATTCCCCACCAAGTCATCGAGGAATTCTCCCGGCTCATATGTGGAAGACATCCATTCAGAAACTCGGCATACATACGTTCCGCGGAACGGTCAAATTTTTGTTTCCGTAGGCGACGGACGACGTCAGGTCTTGACGACGACAGTTCTCGAAGTTTGACCAGTCACGTCTACGCTCCAAATTTCGTGCATTAATATTCAGTCCAATTCCGTGGAACACGATAAATTACAAACCTTCCGTAACGTTTTCACTCCGTTCTAATCTTAACAGTACTTTCAACAGGAAAATTGAATCACTTTTTAATTTCTATAAACGGTCACGGTCTAGTCGCTGCTTTGAGAAGCCAGAATTCCGTGACATAACAAGTAGAAGAACTCGATAATATCATGAACATTACGTTCTTAGCTTCAGTTTAACGTGCATGATCGAAGAAATAATATATGGTATATGTACCATTAGGTAGAGGTTCGCTTCAGGGAACTCAATCGCTGGATCACAAAGATGGGAACGCACGGGGCCACAAGTGGGGAACCGGAACAAATGAAGCAGATATTCGTAGGATTTTATATTCATACGAAATAACTGTTTTCGCGTTCGTTGATCATCACTCGAGTAGATTCCAACGTGTTATCGGACAATCTGTAAAAGTTTTTCTCCGAACGCGAGGAAACCGGCAAGAATACGGAACAAGGACCCAGCCAGCTTCTTGGCCCGGCATTGATGTCTCCGATTTATTACACGCACGTAGGAAACCTGATTATCCGGTGGCCAGCGAATACAGACGTGGTTTCGGGCACATCCGTTATACACTTCAATTGCGAATCGAGCGTTTTAGTTTTAACCAACCCTGGGCGAAACAAGCTGAACCCTAACGGAACAAAATAGGCTTCGAATTCTCCGTTATCCTTATGGTAGTCGCCCACTTCGAGACTTATGCATGGGCGTTACAGTTTCGTGAAGTTTTGATGCTTTGTACAATTGCATATATCAATTCCAGTTACTTTAACGATACCGATATTGATATGGATCACAAAGTGGAAACTCGATTATGAGAATCGGAAAAATTTCACCCTTTCAATCACTTTTTATTAACACTTTGACTGCCACGTCATCCAAATATGAGTGACACGTAAATACAGTTAAAATTTTTCCGTAAAATTAACATTGCAGCATAATTTAAAACAAGACCAATAACTTCTATTAACTAAACGCATATATATTTGACGATTTATGACTTAAAAATCGAAATAAATCATGTCTACTTATTACACGAAAAATTCTGAGTGATTACGAAACTTTTCGTTATTCATCGAGCACGTATGAAAGTTTTAATTACAAAGTGAAATAAATGATCTATCGTTGTGTCAGACCTGAATTTTGTTAACCGAACAAACACGTCCGAATGAAATCCTTGCACGTTCTATTTGTTTTTCAAGTTGTTCCGTTTTGTTTAACGACGCGTTTCAGTGGATATCGTGAACCATTATTCTGTGATCTGAAGGGAGAATGGAAACGGTACAGTAAACCAGTCCAGTGGGAATCTGTGACGAGACAAAAACGACGACGACAACTTGGATACTTTTGCTTTTCGAACGTCGTCGCCTCGAACGAAGGAAAGAAGGAAGAAACGCTCGAACGTTAGAATTCACACGGTCGTTGATTTCGTTTGATCGAAACCCGCGCCAGAAACCTGATTTTCCGTTGTTCCATACAGGAACGAATTCGTTCCGCATGCTCGTCGTTAAAAGGAAACTTGCACGAGGGAACGAGAGACGGTGCGTTACGGTCTTTGCCAGACTTTGATATTAAATGTAACTGTACCAAAAATTACACCGGGGTAATTAGAGAAAACGGATTACACGTTCCTGGCTGGAACTCCGCGGTATTCCTTTCGTTCTTGTTCATTTTCTAATTATCCTCACCGACGCGCAGAGTAATCTCAAGGTACAATTAAAAAAACAATTGTACGATAATTATGACTAATTGTTCGTACTTGATGTTTACATTCTTCAAGTACGTACTGTCACTTGAGATCGATTTACAGGAAACTTTTTCTAACAACTGGACTACGAACGTTTATCCGAGAATTTAATAAGTAAGAAAATAAATCGTAAGTCAAACTTGTGGTATTTTTAAAAATAAATCGACAATTTGGCAACAAGATTACGCATCGGTACGCCTAATATCACGCAAATGACCCCGAGTTCAAGATGGCGGAACGATGCCACGGAAAGCCGTTAGATGACAACCCGCGATTTCCTTTAATTATGTCCGTGCATCTGTTACTGCTCCGTCACTATTATTCTGCTGAGAACGTAATATTATTTCACGTTTCAACGATTGGTTATTAGTGATCAGTTTTGTCGTGGATGACGACAATATCCAGAATACTAACACTCATCGTGTTTCTGAGCACGTTTAACGGTACACAGAGTCGAAAATGAACAGTTCTTACGTGAAACTGGAAATCATTATCTTGAGTACACGGTGATCTATCGGACGGTATTCCACGCAAAACGTGTCATTACGCGTTGACTACTAATAAAGAGATATTAACCCTCGTGTTTCCACGGTCGGGTCACCGGTGCCTCATCAAGGAATACTTAACGCAATGAAGCGATTATGTTAGATCGTGAATGACTTGTTCACTTAACGTAAGAACTATCGAAGGAATCAAAATGTTTGTAATGCATTTTCTAAGTGTTTTAATTAACTTAGAAATTTCAGTATTTTCAAAAAGCAGTCATTTTGACCAATCTCACAGAAATAGTGACAAGTCAGTCGTCGATAGTTTCAATCTCAATTGGCCGCCATTTTCGATTTCTCGTAACTCCTCAATCGCTTCGAAATCCAACGAAAAATTTTGCCAGAGCATCTTTTCGATGATAAATAGAATAAAAATGAAAAAGGGTAAAGAAAACCCGATTGTTTTTATCTTATCGAAATAGAATATTTTTACTAAAGGTCATTGCGACAATTGCGAACCTGGAAAGTATCTTAAAACGTTTAAGTTTAAATGCCATAAACGTGGAAGCGGCGTACCGTAAGCTTTCGTGCCTAGCCAGGATCGAAAGGCGGGGTTGATGACGACGAGGAGGAAGAGGAAAACTCAAATCGCGTGCATGGCTCATTATTGTGTCGTGTATTTCCTTTCACATCGAGTGCACCGTTACCGATATCGCTTTACAATTCTTCACCTTCCTCTCTTCTGTTTCTTTTTTCTTTCAATTTCATACAAAAAGGATGATTCGATGGTCTGCGCCGCTATATCATTCCGTGACGTTCGTCAATCGGCGAACGACAACCTTCCGTTACACGTATAATTATAAATAACTTTAATTCCTCCGTTTACATGTTCGAACGAAATGAAAACTGACGGTAATGAGCAGGCCGCGGATGTTTGCGAAATATAGATTTCTCTGGGTTGTTTAATCGAAACTGACGTTGAATAGATGATTGTGCCATCCACCGGAAATTCCGAAATGTTGAAAATAAAGTGAAGCTTTTCTTTCTGTGCGATTTGTATTACTCGCAAATGTTGCGAATTCATTTCAGATTTCTTGTGTAGGGCCGAAGTCCAACATCTAATAATGATAATCTAATGCATAATTAGATTCCTAGCTCCGTAGACCAGCAGGTAACATTATGGCCAAACTCGATATCCGACTACTTCACAAAATGGCTGATCACATCATTGGCCAATTACTCAATTCAAGAATTTTGATTTTGTAAATATTTAAAAATTGGTACAAAAGATGTTAACAATTCTAAAGTTACACGAATTTAAAGGAACCTAATCCAAACCCTGGCCAGCGAAGAAACAGTATTTCGAAAGTTCTTTAGCAGTAAGAAACCCAGAAAGGTTTCTATGTCATTTGGAACCTGATGGATTCCAGTTCCTGTCGATTAGTCATCCTCCCCAGAAATCTATAATCGCACGAACATTCGCAGTCCGGTAATGGGACACGCGGGAACATCTTCGAATTCACGTCGGTTCCGTAAACGCTTACACAATTTGCAATTTACAAAGCTCGCGAGACAGCGGGTCGTCTCTCTTTCGGAGACGGCGGCGGTAGGCCCTGGATTCAGAGCGTTTTCCGTTCTTTCTTTTTTTTTCTTCGTCTTTTTTTCCCCCATCTTTTTCCTGGAAAGATACAAAACGTGGAAATCGTTCCAGACGGAACGACGATCGCCGGTAAATCGATTTGAACTCCGTCGCGCGTCATGTCCTTCGCGTACGGTCGCCGCGCTTTCCACTTCCGGTCGCACGGCACTGTTCGCGTGTCTCGAAGTGTCGAATTCAATCCGTTTCCATCGCGATCGATGGTTCAACGCGTCCCGTGCTGCCTGAGAATTCCGTGGACTAGCGGAAAATCCGAAATTATCCGTATGAATCATTATCAATTTTGGTTAATTGTAAAAAACAAAACGCAATACAATGAAATGGTTTTTTTTTTGACACATTCATGACGGCAGCGAGTATTTGGTAATGTTTGCTGCTGCCGGGCGATTATTATGACTAGATTGTGAATATTTATGCGAAACCAAAGAACAAGGGAAATATATTTCACTAGTCAAGGGCTTCGATTAATATTTGTTAATGTGAATACGCGACGAATTCATAAAAATCCATAGTATAATTATGTCCAAGCGGTTCGATTTCACTGTGCTTAATCCGTTTATCGCAATGTACAATGTTGTCTTTCTTCGCGAACAATGAGAAAATAATATGATGTGTCGTCTTGAATGCATCAAACATTTCTGATAACCAGTTGTATGCAAGTTCCGAGAAAATTGCCAGCAAATAATAACAAAACTTGTCTATAATACCGTAGCTATTTGTTTCTGCATTTGATTGGGGTTTTGCAGGCGAAGTCTGCTGACAAAATGGTAAAGCAAAATGGCAACAAGTCTTGCAACACAACCCAGGTCAATTTATAACCTAGGTTAGATTGCAAGACTTGCTGCTAATCTGCTATCAATCTCCGTGCAAGTTGTTGATAGCAGATCTTGCATCAAACTTGTAACCATGTTGAGTACGTAACATCATAACAGGCATTCGATAAAATTTGGCTGACTGGGATGTACACACACTCTTGTTTATAAGTGATTAGGTGATATCCTTAACAAACACAAATTCGGAAATCCAACAGAAATCGTTAATACTGCTGAACATACATATTTTCTACAAAACACTAAAAATCGATAGTTAATATTCAAAGTAACACAAAATCACAAACTGATAGGTGCCCCAATATTTATGGACAGTAGTGTTGGTACCCTAAAATCTTTTTTTACCATCCCAGCCTGAAAAGTGAAAAGGTTCGCATAAATTTGCGAAAATGTAAATCTATTTAACATCAGCAGTCTGGGTGATGCGTAACGGTGGTGGTTCACAGGTGCACGGTACGCGACGAAAGATGACGTACTTCCGGTATCGAGGGATCGAACTTCCGAAACACGCAGAGACGCTCGAGTTAACCTCTGATTTACCTCGTTACTAATATCATTGTTTGAGAATCCATTGTGCGACGCTTACGAGCATAGACTCGTCCGATTGAAATTTCCGTGAAAAAATAGGCCGAGATGCAATTCTCCTAGTCTTATTGTTTGCACCGAGCATTGGTACGCGCGAAGTATGACAAGCGCAACCGGAAGTACAGTGACTACATTCGAATGTAACCTAAATGAACGTAAGTTACATTATTTAATCTCGGCGATGAACCTATGTATACTTAGCGGTATGCTAAAAGAAACCGAGAAAATGAAATTATGAGAATTCATAGCACGTCTTAACACATATTTTTACATAGTAGTACGATATACAGGGTGGACCGATAAACTTTCCATCTTGAACCTTTCCGTAACTATGAAAGTGAACAATTCTCTCAAGTAGTTGTTCTGGAAGAAAATCATTATAAATAACTTTCATTTGAAAAATTATTTTACTTTAATAGTTTCAGGGGTATTGACGGTGGTAAGTTTTAATGTCCTATCCTGTCAGGGTGAACAGTATAAATCAGCAGGAACAAGATACCTGAATACCTTTATTGGATTTGAAAGTACAAGTAACTTTTGTGGAGAGTATAAGAAGCAGCAAGATGGCCAATACTTTGTATCTGTTCTCAAATCTTGAGAACAGTGACAATCATCAATTTCATTGGTACCTATCATATTGTACAGAATGTAAGAAGGGTGAGTCTTCAGGCACGGATACACATCTGAAGGTGTAGACCATCATCCTTTTTACACTTTGTACAATATAATAGTTAGGTGCCAATGCAATCATATATACTGTGCAACTTTCGTTATAGAGAAATAAGAATATGATAAAAGTTAATAATTGATAATTGTAAAAGCACTTAGACTACTATGATATGCTTCAAAGATTTCTTTTTTTTTTTTTAATTAAAGATTTCCAAATTCAAGGTCGTTTCAAGGTCAAACTGTGTCAGTTATAATTAAATAGCAGAATATAAATGACTTTACTAACTCGGAGAAACACGACCTTGATAAACAAGCAACTTTTGGCTTAAGTAAATTTGTTGTATTATCAAATTGATCATAGATATTTAACGTTTAGGTATTCAGGTTTCTCGTGACTCACCCTGTGCAATCAACGTTCTGTGATCGTCAAACAAACACTCATACGCCTCCGATACAAATTACTCATTGAAACATTACGGTTTAACAACGTGTATACAGATTGCTAATTATAAGCTATGTAAAATATTTTATTGCTATGTTTACGGGCTAAGCAATCTCATTCATAAAACAGATTAATGCGAAGAAATACGTTTATCGTTAACGCTTCTAGTATTCTTCGAGGGGTGCACAATCAACATGTTCTCCTCTGTCGCTGTTTTCCACGATAGGGAAGAATTGGTGAAAGTATAGGGCAGAATGTATACGAAGTGTTCCATTGGTATCAATAACGCAATACATCTTGAAAAAATACGTTAAACTTGTAGGTAGTACGCAAAAACGGTTATAATAGATAAAAATGAAAGTCCGTGATCAAAGTCATAAGTTGCTGATTTCTTTTTCTGAAGATTTAAAATTGTTCTTCGTAATACATTTCAAAATAGAACACTTTGTATACAAGATATAAAACAAACGTCACATGTCTTTTTGCTCTGACAATACCACTTGACATTAATGAAACTTTAGTAGGAAGTAATCGCTAAAAACATTATTCAGTGTATATTTGTTAAGGTTGAAAACAATGTTTAACTCACTAAATGTCATATAAGTGAAAGCTATGACTGTAAAGAATTTCTAGAAAAAGAGAAATCAAATTTCATCTTACTTTTTATTGATCAACATACTCTCCTTGAAGTAATTATGTACAAAAAAAAAGAACCTAATGCATTAAGAACTATCTACTGTAAAAGTTTCATAAAAATCAGTGCGTTCGTCACAAGCAAAGTATTCGGTATACATCATTAAAACAGAAATTGTTATACATCTTCATCAACGCTAGCTGCTATTTACACTGACAGAGTAACACATACATATTGTATCATAGCGTCCTAATATTTTGATATCATGCAAACATTCGAACGCAAGTAAATTAGGCTAGATCGGGCGCCGCACGCGTCCACCGATAATACAGTACAATGTTCCCTCCCTATAAGCGCGTTCATCGACCTCGTTACCAACGGGATACCTGACAGTAAGTGGATCTTATTAACACAACGTGGAGGGAGACAGACAGAGAGATATGATGAGTAGACTGAGGATGTTTATGCAAATTTGAATTTTTCCAAATTATTTTATAATAAACAAAAGTTAAATAGGAATTTAATTTCTTCGTAATTTTTTTCAGATAATTGTAAAGTAACAATTTTATCAAATCCTGATTAGGTTTTTTTAGTTTATTTAAGAGTATCAGATCCACACTCTAGTGTTAAGAACATGTTTTCTTTTTTATCAAGTGAAACCATGTATGTATGGAAGTAATATGTTTTTAAAAATTAGTCCACAAACACGTGAATTTTCATAAACATCCACAGTCTGATAACAATAGCGGATTATTTATTGATTTATTTAACAGAAACGAGCCTCCATCCAATGAAACGATCGCGTAATCGTGTCCGACTCTCTGTATAAGCACGTGTCCAGTCCCAAACACATTGGCTATAGAGAGGGAATACTATATTCGAGTATTGGTCACAGAACTTAACGAACTCCATGAATTATTTAATTTCAACGTTCTTAAACACGAGATGTTCATGAAATCCGCGATGATTCACCAGATTACTTTCGTCTAACGTTTACACCGCGAGCAATGTCTTGATAACGTCTTTGAAAATCGCAGTATATCCGTATCAAATGGTACACGGTTCCCGAGAATTCGTGAAATTAGACGAAAATTACAGTTTATAAAAGTACAAGGTCGATCGTATAAAAACTGGCAGGCGTCGCCAGTTGTACAAAATTAATGGTTGTGATTCACCACATCTTAAACTCATCAGTCGCATAGAATATCACAGGAACGTTAGTAGGTGCCACTGTTTTTTTTTGTATACAAGGTGTCCAATTTACTTTCATTACCTTTAATATTTCAATTGGGTGTTATTCAGATTTTTTTTTAGTTTTGTTAGATGTATTATATTGCAAGAACACACACCAATGCTGAATAAAAATGAAGATCGCTTTGGTTCCTTGCATAATAGCAAACTACTACGAGTAGAGGGAATATTTTAGGGAGTAAAACTAGATAGGACACCTTATATATTTGACAGAGAATACGTTTGCTCCTATATGTATGTATTAAGTCTCATATATCTGGTCAGAAAAATCGATTTTTGCCTGTGTCGATGTTTCAAAGGTATACTTTTAAACAATAATTAACATTTTAAAGTTCTAAGCAAAATTTCTAGTTCTTTTTTCAGGAGATTTCTTAACATAAATTTGCAAAATCAAAACATTCTGTTAAATGAGAAACTTGAGAACAAAAATGTACAAGACAAACTCTAAATTTCAGTTTGGTGTATTGTGTATTTTTCCTGAAAAAAAATGACAAATAAAACCTATCTTCTGACCTGACACATAAGACTGCCTAAGCAACCATAAATCATACGAAAGAAGCTATTAAAAATTTATTTTACGTTAGGTGCAGCTGCATGTTCAGAGTTCACTTTGTAGATGTTTTGTAATGCAGTGTAAACAGGGGAAAAATATAATAAATATATGTAGTTCACCCTGTTGCAAAAATACAAAAAGTATTTCATTTTTCTAATTCATACGAGAACTGCATTACAAATTCTCTCCTTTTTTCAGAACATCCCAAAAGATATAATACCTTTGCCTTCTATAGCGCATTAACTCTTTAGAATAACATTTTACATTCTTGAGTTTCCTGAACACATATCTACAGGTGGCAAAATACAAACGGTAGATAATGAACCATAAAAATGAAATTATAAGCATATCAAATGCCCTTGATGATAATCTTATTTAATACCATTTCGTGTATCAAAATTGTAAAAAAGTTCCCATAGCAGACAGATTTCGACTTCCAAGCAGAATAGAATATCTTGTGTGTTGTGTCACAAAACAGATTATTGTTCATTGACTTTCTATCATGCCTGGCGAAAGTCTTTCCTCTTTTGAGTGTAATAAGTTTGTGCTGCTGCGATTGACATCTGTATTGAATACAGTAAAGAACAGAGCTTCTAATTACTTCATCGAATAACGATCAAAGGCATTTTCGTGAAAATAGTGAATTTCCTCTGTAAATAAATTTATTTCAGTTCCATACTATATAATTATGTGTCAGGTGCAGCACAATCATATTCACAATGTCATAATTCATCGCTATGGCAATAGCACAATTTACAAAGTTTTATGCTAGCTCACGTGAGTACCTATCAGTGTGAACATGCGTTAAGCATGAATGGCATCTTTCTTGCACAGAGATGGACAAAACTGTTGTATAGACAAAAGAAACCTGAAGACATTTTCTCTACTTGTTAGATGAGACAACATATCTTTCACTTGTCAACAGAAAGTTAGGTAAAAATTTATCCAGCGACTATAGCTTCAAATAAACCTCTATTGCTTCCATTTGTCACTGATTATTCACATAGAATATTGGCCATCTCTGTTACTGAATATGTGACACATATAATGTTAATCATTTCTTTCTAAGCACAGGAGTATTCGTAACGTCCTATTTGAATCGATATCCGTTAGAAAACCGCCGTCTCCTCTTCGTCTATAACGATCCTCCTAAGTCGTACAACAGACATCATACACACGTTCTTACAGGACACGCTGTATTATAATTAGACTGTAGATGTGTATGCTTTTTGGTATATTTCAATATAGAAGTCAATACAAAAATAAAAACTCCGATAAAATTCCCATTTTTTATATAATAAGATCCCCTGTTGAAACAGGGATCATTGTTTAATTCTCAGTTCTGCAAATTAGTCTATAAAAGTAGCAATCAACATGGCATCTACAGTTTAATTATAATTTTGCACTTAGCCAGTTACATACTGCCATTTACCTCAAGATGAATTAAAGTTAATTTCAGATCTCTAATTGATTAAAGGTTAATCGAATGCTACCGTTTGATTTAAACAAAAAGTTAACGCGTTAACACAGCCCGATACGTTAATAACGTGTGTCTTACGAATGGTTTTTATGCTTTACAAGAAAATGGCAAACGCGAAACTGCCATTAACTTTAACTTATATCCGAGGTATCTTTGTAATATCATAGTTTGCTTGTATCTTCCAATGTGCACCTTATAAAATAACAAATTACTATCCTAATTGAAATATCGGTACAGCTGAAAAGAATGGAAATACGTTCCTCTTCATATCCGAGACTTTCGTATCAATTGGATCTCTATCGAATCTCTGTCATGTTAAAAATAATAATAAAAAAAAGTGTTGTATGGGTTAATTTACAACGATGTTTTTAATCCTTCTAATTCATACACTGGCTGTAAAAATGTCGATGTTCTTCTTTATACACATACCATAAAATCAGCATGCATAACGAGAATAATACATGTAACTGATTATGAGACTACAATTTCTTAATTGTACCTAACGAATGGTTCGGTCACATTTATCATTCTGTGTTATACACTCTAATATGTACGTAAAGTACGTTTCAGCTTCGTGTGAGACAACTTCAAGATAATTACTCGTTCTGCACGTAATTCTTACTAAATAATAAAATCGCAGATTCTATAAATAACAGTTATTGTTCTGTACTTAAACATCACTTATTTTTCTCACTGGTAGTAACGTAACAATATAAATTAAAATAGTTAGATTCAGTTATAAGTGAGGCGCTGTGCTTGTAAATTCCGTTTCAAAAAATGTAGAAAAAGTTCATGAGATTACACGAATAGAAACACTTTAACGTCTTCCATATATAATAATATGACTGTACTTTTGGCAATATCAAATAGTTTGTTGGACCTATGCATGTATGTTGTGCGCGTTAATTTAGTATACATAACTTCTTTCTGAGTCATCGTACAAAATGTTTAAATCTTTCTACCGTGATAAAAATATTTGTGTTAAAAAACTGATACATAGTATTTGATTTTCTGAATACATTGAAAAAAAGAATAACGTCATGACGTTAGAAAGCAGTGTGTTATCACAAAATTCTACTGAAATATACTCATATAAATATCTATGTACAATTATCAAAATCTAAACGCAAGTAGAATGGAATCTGTTTCAGTATCAAATTTTTTGTATAGAACGGCCCTTTGATTGTGTCATACTATCGTAACCAATAGAATCATATCTCTGAATTCTAATCCATGGCAGTTACGTACCAGAACCGAAGCAAGCGGAAATTCGTAGGCATTTTGTACCTTCACAGAACACTTATACCTGTAACAAGTGTGTCATGAGTATAAAAAAAAAAACAAATATTGTTGTTATCGTTCATTAATACGTAAGCAACAGCGACAGGTGAATAGTAACGATATAATTACAGACGGAGAATAATATGTCCCTTAAACTTTCTATCAATTACAACATAATCAAAGCGCGAACTAGCAACTAAATTGATTCTCGAGTAATGAGCCGATTATACACACATGTACATCGAGTAGGGAACGTGCATTATTAGTACGGAATGGAATGGAAACTGAAATGACTGAAAATGACAAAAGAAAAGTAAAGGAAAGAAAAAACGTTTGTCGACCGATTTAAAAAAAGAAAAAAAAAATAGAAGAAAGATATTTATAATATGATTGTCCCCTGCCATAAGTGAATGGCTTAGCAGCGCACGTGCCGGAGTTAAAATCGCTTGACTAGAAATGAACGAGCGTGCGAAGGAATATAATGTATGTACTGACAATTCCGGAATTTTCATTCTCTAAAGAGTTCGGTTTTTTTCTTTCCTTATTCACATTAATCTCATCGACATATTTTTATCTTTTCCATTTTAGCATTATCTACTGCCATATAAAATACTAACAGCAACTGAAAACTCTGTTCGTTTTCCGGAACAATGTAACCTCTGTTTCTTCTGTTTCCCATAATTAGGAAATAAGAACTGCCCGTTTCTCTCAGTCACCCCAAGTAAAAACCTATTTCGTATTATGCTGCGTAAGCCCTCCAATTATGCGTAACGTTTCATCAGTGACTTCACAAAGCATATTTACGGGCATACCGTACATACGCAGGCAGACCCGTTTAGATTTCTTGTGGTATGAAAAAGTAAAAAAAAAAAAAAGAAATGATACTCGCGTGTGTCGCGATTCACAAAATTTTGGATGCCGTATGAACCAGGGTTTCAGGCCTCTTTGTTTCATCGTGCATTTCGAAAATGAATAAGAATTTCAGTCTTCCTCTTACAAGAAAACTTAGCGCAGTCACGTGTACACGCTTGTATATGACACTGTATCTTACAGATAAACTTACACACATGGGTGCGTGATATCGTTAGCGTATATCGTAATATAAGATAGATCATAGTAGAGTTTGATCTCTCCTTGTCATCGAACGATAGAACAACAACGCGTGTTGGTACAAATGTTTGGAAGAATACAAGGGGAGTTTCAATTCAGCCTTAAACCCATATTGAGCTTTACCGGTCGTATTCGATCGTGTGAAAAAAGGACACACACGATGTGTAGTGCCAAACAGAAAGATAATTTCAATATAATACATAAAAGTTTGTCGACTTTTATGGATTATAATTTCGCTGGTACAATGCAATTTTGCATTTCCAGATCAAATCTCAATATTGCGTACCAATTACAATATGAATTAATACACGACTGAATGTTAGATCGGTAAAGCTATATGGTCCACTAGTCAGATTATTCGTACGTCTTACAAATATGTTTCATCTTTTCACTAGTCCATCAAATAGCCATGCTTGTTAATTTAAAAAGAAAAGCACTTTCTCTACTGTGTCAGTGCTTTTCTCCAATGTTCCATTTCAATCACAAGAATTTTAACACACAGTTCCGTGTTTCTTTCTCGGTATTAATGATAAAAACGAGTCATTCGAATAGCTTCACAATAGCTGTCGAGAGAATAGTATCACGAGGGTCATCACTGTACCGCACTTTGGAACAATTAACCAAACGTTTGGTTAATTTAGTCATCGAACCAGTTGTGCATTCAGTTTAATCCTACGAGCTTGAAAATCAGCGGTATTTACTGCTCATTCCGTGTCGTACGAATGTCTTTAGTACACATGGGTTAAGATACACTGTGCATAAGCCATTCAAGTTCCAACAGTTTACAGTCTCTTATGCACACGTGTATGTGTCAGTCTGGCTCGAAGGATGTTCTAATCATATTTTCACCAATACATTAGCGATTTCTTTGGTTGGCCCAATATACGTTCTCTTGAGCATTCATACGTTTCCAGACACTTTTTTGTACGTGAAATGTTTCTGCGCACACATTTATCGAACATAACCTAAGGTCTTCCGATATTACGTTTTGTAGTATTAAGACGCTGGTTCGTCGTCAGCCAAATTATGCAGATCTGAATAATTCACGACAGCACGATGTAGAAATTCGTACTGTGCCTGGAACAATAAATCGAGTTTCAGATGAAAAGATTACCGACAATATTTTCACACATAATGTAACGCCTCCTGTAGCAGATCAAAACACGGGATCAATAATGAATGTTCAAAGTAAAGATCTTCAATGTGATAACTAAAAATGTTTGATTAAAGTTTAAGTTTTTTATCGAATTATGAAAAAGAATTTGTTTGACTTGTAAACTACACGACTTTTATATTTCTCATGATAAAAGGTACTTACAAAAGTGCTGATCATGCCGTGTCTCTGAGAGCGCAGCTTCTTCGTCGTTGTGAAAATGTCCACGCGTCTTTCAGTCCGTAGCTGTTGTACCAGTATGCTAAGAGCAACGAACATCGAACTCCTGTCAGATCCATAATTGCAGTGCACGACCAGCGACCCGCTCGATTCTGTGTCGTTCGTAAGCGTTTGGTTCACCAGCTCAATGAGACCGCGAGTAACTTCAGGTACTTCTCCCTCGACTGTCGGCCAACCGTGGTATTGGTATTGCGTAACGACCACGTTTTCATCGGTTTTCGTATTGGAAACGCAGAACTCACGACGAGTGTAATATGGACAACTCTCACTCTGAATGTATCTGACTCTTATATGGTCGTAGGAAGCCTCGTCGTCGGGCCAATACCGTGGACATTTTCGCGGACCTTCGTTCAACTGTAAACAATATTAATTCGATCAATAGAATTTTACTTAAACGAGTCACTACATTGAAGAGAGCGTAATTTAATTTCACACATATCTTCTTATGCAATGCATTTATTTACGCTGTCATCACCTAAAGTCGGAGACACAAAAATATTTCTCGCCCGACTATTCCTATCATATACCCTACATGTATCTATATCTTAACGATATGCAAACGCTAGAATCTATGTTATGAAACTAACAGTTTAGATAATACGCGAGTTGCGTGCCATGTACTGTGCCTACGCAACAAGAGAACCGAAAGGAATTAATAAAATTAATGGACTACGAGTAGCTATCGTTAAAAATGATTCAAAATTCCGCTTACATCAGACAGCATTACTATCGTGGAAATGCATTGTTCCGAAATCATGCGCCAGAAATCTGCGATAGTGGTGTCCAGCGGATCCTGAGTGATAACAAACGATTCGGAATTATCGTAGCCCTCAATGAACGAAGCGTTTATATACGTCGAGTGCTCTCTGCCAGGGACAGGCGTCAGAATCACCCGGTTTCTGTCGTACGGTATTATTAACTCGCTTCTATTCTTGCTCTTGTTTTCTTCTCCTCCGCCCACAGAGAATGACTTTCTATCTTCCAATACCGAATTGATTTTCTAAAAACACAAGGTGGTATCATTCACAGCGTATCCATTGGAAAAAATATTTTGGTCGTATACATATTAACACGTTCTGTGCCAAGTAGGCGGTCGGTGACCCACGACAAACCCCATATGATGTACAGTATAAAAAAATGTATAGTATGTACTAGAGATGGGCACAATTTTATTCGAATAGTAAAAATGACGAAATATTTTTTTCATCTTTTATTCGTTATTCGAAACTTTTTATCTAGATAATGAATTTGCCCTTCTCTGGTATGTACCGATGAACGGAAAGTCACGTGAAAAGACCTAGGCGCGAAACGTATTGACTAAAAAATTCCCGGACTTTTACTTACATCGTACTCTTCCTCCATTCTACACTTTCCTTTGCCGTTATCTCGTTGTCGCAATTTTGTCATCATAGCTTTGAATTGCGAACCCGGGATCTCAGTGTCCCCGTATTGGGCCATTTCCATTAAAGAGCGGTAAATGAAAATATATTGTTTCAGCGATTGCACTAAGAAATTCCTCTGGTGACGTAGATCACACACCGTGTTGAAGATCGACACATGACCCTCCTCTGTCAATTGTTGCAGCAATGAGTCCAACGCGACAAGTGTACCGGTTCGCCCAACACCCGCGCTACAGTGTACCAATATTGGCCCCTTTTCCAGTGAATAAGCTTCGTTCACCCTCTTTATGAACCTTAATATAGCGTGAGGATGTTCCGGCGCCATAAAATCTTTCCAGACTAGGAAATGATACTGAACGATCGTACGGGCATCTCGTTCACCCAATCGTGTCATTTTTAATTCACGAACAACGTAATCAGAGTAGGCCCTCTCTCGAATGTGCTCGACAGTGATGTCTCCAAAGTTCTTCGTTTCCCCTTTATCCGGCCAATATTTCGCGCATTTTGTTTTCGAGTATTCCTCGAGATTCGTTAACATCAGTATCATCTCAAGATGTTGTTCCCAGATCATTCTCCAGTAATCGCAGACGGTATTCTCCATTGGACCTTGAGCGCATATGAACTTCTTCCGTTCTTTGTAACCGAGAACGAAGTTAGCATTTATGTAATCGGATCCACAAATACCATCCATCTGTGCCAGACGAACCCTGGTTTGGTCGTAACATTTTATATCCGGATAACGATTTTTGTACAGATTCTCGCGTGCCTCTGAAGCTCTGGTGGTGCGGTCAGTGAATCTGTCCGGCAGTAATTCGAATTCGTGTTGAAAGCCGTAATCAGAGTCACGGTGCCGTTCGAGATACGACTGAAGAAGTTCGGTCTTGGGAATAGGAGGCATATCCGGCGGACTTGCTGCTACGAGCTGATGTCTTCCCCTGAGACTCCTACACAGATGCCTGCCAAAAATGGCACTTATTGCATAGATAATCTTATATACCCAAACATCATAATACTTATTTAACACTCGTTTACCTGAAGCTATTTCTCAGGGTGATAATCTCTTCGCCTCGCTGCTCCGCACGCTTTGTATATCTATGCAATATACAAAGCGCGACGAGAAGGATGATGATAATTAATATAAGCGCAAGAGATATTTGTAAAATCACACTGAGGCTATTCACGTCCGATGACACCGCAGCTCTCGGATCTAACCCCCCATAAAGCGGAGGTAAGTAATTACTGTAGGCTGGCAGAAATTGATTCTCTTGGTTCCCAAACACTACAAATCAATTTGATTCGCATGAGTAAAACGTTTTATAAATTTTGTATATGTTAAGAATTATAAATATCCATCATACCGATAATTTCAATGAACCCAGTATAATTCGATTCTTCATCCAGAAAACCATCCTGTGAAGAAAAAGGTTGTGCTACCGGAGTTCCTTGAGTGACCAAATTGTCTCTTTTCTTTCTAGCTATATTTTCGGTGTTATTATCGTTCACTAGATTTGGAACGGTCGTCTCTATGTTCTGAGTCGTGACGACGGTAGTTGTTGGAGCAACAGTAGTAGTACTTGCTGTAGCAGTAGTAGGAGGAGGAGCAGTTGTGGTGGTGGTGGTGGTAGTAGTAGTAGTTGTTGTTGCAGGATTTGTGGTCATTGCAGGCGTTGTATTCAGTGGTGCCATAGTTGTTTGAATTTCGGGAACAACACGTAATAATGGTTGAGTAGGTTTTGGTCGAATTCTAATACACTTGTCACACATGGAGCTGCCATTGGACGATTCACCATCACCAAGAAAGATCTCGGATATTAATCGATCGCTATCGAACGTCTCGGCAACGTAAGCACCACCGGAAGGTGAGTTGTGAGCATCCTTGTATGAAACTATATCGATTTCCTCGGGCGGTGGTAAATCAGTGACACTTTTCTGAGGTGCCAGTTTGACCAGATAAACTCGATAACAACATATGGGACCATTTCTTTCGGTAATACGCGGAAGGTACAGCTTAAACAGCTGTTTACCCTGATTCTCAATTTTTCGCCATGATCGCATATTCATACTATCCCTATCTGGAATCGTAACCGGTGTAGTACAATTACCAACAGCGTCTTTCCCTATTGTCCGAATCCTTGTTACACCGTGTACGCGAACCTTTCGACAAAATATTATCGTTTACAATACGTTGTAAAGAACTCTTAATTTTTAGATAGGCTTTACACAGATATATGTACCGTATAATTCGTGTTGGGTGGTATTTTGTCGAAATGTGTACCGTTCCGTTGGTCAACGCTCAATATGTGTGGGCCCCAACTATCTTCATCCAAACGACCCATACCGTTTTTGAATTTGGCGACGCCCGTCAATCTTATATCGTAACGAGTAATCACACCATTCGGTTTTTCTGGATGAACCCATGTGATGGATATGGAACTGGAACTACTTATGTTATCGAACTTACAGTTGACAGATAGGTTCTGAGGAGAACTAGCCACTGAAATTGATATTTAACAATCAGTCTCAATTTTGTTTCTACTTTAAGGTTTTTTTATTCGAGGCCACGCAGGCACCACTAAATTTGTTTGCTGATTTACCTCCATCGAGAGTAGTGCCATTCACTTCGACGCTCCAATTTCCGCATTCTTTTGTGTATTCGCTGCACGCAGCGATTTTAAATTTGTATGTGGTTGCGGGATCAAGATCAACGAATGCGTATACTGTGAACGGTTGCGCAGGGTATACTGCTTCTCTTTTTTGTTCTTCATGCGTAGCCATTAAATTGTAATAATGAACATGTTCCTTTAAATCTGGCGGTGGTACCGTCCAGCCTATCGTGATTGAATTTTCTGTGACGCCATTCACGGACACCTTTGGCACAAATATAGGATCTACAACAGATTTTAATAAAGTAATCCATAAGATTAAGTTAAAGTGAGTACGACGAAAATAATACGTTAACCCATACCTTTTTTAAGAGTGGTGATCCAACGTGGATCGAACCTCACTCGGGATGTTCCCACAACATTTGTTGCAATGATTCCAAATTGATACGCTGTACCGCTTTCAAATCCTTTCAAAACGTAACTCGAATTACCACCCCCAATTTGTTCAGCGTAATAATGATACTGGTCGGTTCCATTTTTCATGTGCTGGATAAAATACTTTTTAATCGGCTCGTTGCCATCGTTCACAGTCCAATTCAAAAATATACTCCCAGCGCCAACAGCTTTCATGAAATCAATGCTTACTTTTGGAACGTCAATTGCGAAAAGGTGTCTATACGCACTGATTTCACCATTATAGTCACGTGCTTTACAAATATACGTTCCATTATCTTTACGTGTTAAACTTGGAAATTGTAAGATCAATATGATGTAGGTGTCATTTATTTGTGTGATACTGGCAAATTCGGCTAAATGTTCAGTACTTTCCGAATCGTTCCCCTTCACCCATGTGAAATGGGATAATGGATAACCGTGCATATGACAAGTTAAGTTAGCTGATTCTATTACTTTGGCTCTAATGTCATCTTCAGGTGTTATTCGACCTGGTTCTGAAATAGAAATAGATGCTTGCTAAAGAAGTAAATAACAAAAGTTAAATGTTATAAAAGTACAGCATCAATAGGTAAACAAAGTATTTGCACACACATCCACTTTGTTGATGTAATTTTATACATGTTTAAGTATGCCATATAAATTTCTATTACTACTTTCAATCATAGTAAGCTTCTAAACAACTCTGTTTAGTACATTTAGTATTAGCTGTATGCAAATGTAATGGTCAGCATATTGAAGTTCACACTGTGGTTTTATTGTATTTTGTTGACAAAGAATTCAACTGTTGCCACAAATGTAGTTAAAAATAATGGAAATGGGGCAAAATATTTCAAGTAACAAATGCTTTAGCAATTATTCAATATTAATAAAGATTTCTGATGGACAAGGGGTCATTACTTCTGCATACACCTCATTTAAAAAAATCTTAGTGTTCAAATACTTTTCCATCTGCCTGTATACTTGTAACCACTGAAATTGATATATACCAATGACTCTGATATGAACATCTTTTTCCAATACTTCTCCATCTGTAGTTTGTGCCATACATTTATAGTCTCCTGTATCATTTCTGCTAGCTTGCTTAATATCCAAACGGCCTCCAGAATCATAATCCTTAATAGTGGTGAGATTCTTTCCATTACTGGTCCACCATATATGTCCCGGTACACTAAGTTTGCATATTAAAGAAGGTGTGCTACCAGCCTCAATACCTTCTAAATCTTGTGATGCTGTGATTAGTAGAGTTGACGGATTTTCATTTTTTCGTTCAGTGATTTCTATTTTTTCTACACCTGTATAGAAACATACAAAACTCGCTCAATATATACATACATTAAACATTTACATTGCAAACATTTCTCTGATACAAGTCATAAATTTTAACATTATATTAATATTTAATCAGGTGTAGATCTGAACAGATGAAAATGTTCATGGAAATTGCTTTCACTGGAGGATGTTTCAAGATGCTCAGTATGAACAGAAGTTTTTGTCAAGTAGTGTGAACGAAGCAAGCAGTTGGCTCGTTAATTCATTATGATGGTAGCAGTGGAGTCACATAAATTGGCCAAGTTTTGTCTTTACAGTTCAAATAAGTAGAAAACTCCTTCACTTTGTCTTGCTAACGTTATTTCGAAAAACAAAGAATTTTCGAGTTTCACAACTTATTTATTTTAATGTCTGAAATTATTGCACAGTAAAATAGTTGACAAGAATTATTCGTACCGTAATTAAATTTTTTCAATGACATGTAAACATTTGTATTACTTATAAATTATATATTTGTATACTACTTTACATTACACATACTTAATTCATTACGAAATCAAAGATAATGGAAAATAATACATTCGAAGTGAATAAAAAGACATTTGTCATAATTAAAAATGAAAATTTCGTAATAGAAGTCACCGAATTAGGAGTCTGACTTCAATTCTGGAATTTTTTGCCTTTGATACAAGGCACGAATGATGCTTCATAAATGCTTTATTTAATGAGCTTATAACGTTTATTATCGCGATAGCATCGGTGACTCAATGGCCAGTGACACTTTCTCATATTAAGTGTCTTCTTTAAATTACGTGTTGCATTATATGATACGATCGTATACGATCATGAATCAAATATCGTACACTGTATATTTAAAAACAAAGGGCCAATAATTATTATCATTAAATAATGCCACATTTTCTATGGTCTTTAAATCGGCATTCTTTCTCGGTGTCAATTAAAACCGTTACACTGTAAGATCGATAATTACACCTTATAAGCTTTATGTAAACAAACCGTATTTTCCGTGAACAATATAACTTGATTTCATATCTTCATCGTCAAACCTTTAATTTTGTAATAGTATAAAAAAGGTATTACGCTTTTATAATACACACGAACGTGTATATTATACGTGTTAGATAAAAAAAAAACCTAACAAAGGTTTAAGAAATTTTTCATCTTCTAAAATAGTTAACTCTGGTGCTAGATAATACAAATATAGATTTATTTTGCATTACTAAAAAAGGAACCTCGAGAAAAGTAATAAAATTAAAATAATTTGTAGACTTCCTACTAGGATAGTCTGTAATTTTAGACTATTAGTATTGATTAGATTATTCTGATTTACTAACCTAATCTGATGATTTAAAATTACTCATAAATTATTCTCTGTGCAAAGAAATGTGTAGAACTAAGATTATATTTTTTCCGTTGTTTACATACTACATTTCGAAGGTCACCTTGAATTATCAAGATTTTAACATCAAGCAAATTGAAATTATGTAGTACGCCATTTGAAATTTTCATTTTATGCTATAACATGTGAATTATTTAGTAGTATATTAACTAGTTTCCGGTATCTAATTGTTTTATAAATAACAAGTACAAAGTTTTTATCGTGCATTTATTGTATATATTTCGATAAGCACCTGCTTCAGACGTACTATGTTGTAATATTATTTACTCAGTGTCTGATGCTCTTGTTTTCACAGAACAATATTAGAATGAAGCAAATACATCAGAAATATCATTATAATCGTCAAGTTATATCAGTCATCCTATATATACAAACACCGCAGTCAGTATGCATTATATTCTCAAGTTTCCTGATTGAATGCTCACGATGGAATATAATCTCGAATTTACGTCAGAAATCAGAATTCTTACATGAACGTGATATTTCCGTTTCCAATAACGTGTGTAAACGTGTTGCGTAGTGGTCGAACGAAACGGAAATCGATTGACCGGCAATCAAACTACCGGCAAATTTTTCACGGTGAAAAATTCATTAATCGAATATCGTAAAAGTGTCAACAAATACGTACTCATATCTGTTCATATAGATTCTAACGAACACAATAACACAAAACAGTGTGTACAGTACATACACATGCACGCGGCAAACTGATCCTACATTTTCCGGCAACCGACGTGCCATCAGATTGAAGTATAAACAACGATCGTGTAACCGTCTGACAGATAAGCGACTAGGATGTACGGAAGATAAAACGACTTAACACTTTCAGCCCAGCGTTCGTAGTACGACGATCTTATGTACTGAGAAGTACTTATAAGAATTGTTTCCGAAGAAACTAATTCACCGATATTGTACACTTCTCAGTCATTTAGTTGTAGCTGCAAAAATTACATCCTCATCTTTCGAACTTATGGCAGATACATGAACTACTCTTCTGAGCGTCTGAATCTGTTAAATACCCGCTGAAGCTATTAAACGATCGAGATACACCGGTGACATTAGATATCGTCTTCTGTTGTTAATCAATGCTGCATGACGGGATTCACGCGCGCCTGCCCGTCGAACATTTAGCTCGATGAGTCTGCCACCACGATTTTTATCCAGGATGAATAGAATTTACCAAAGGGAGAGTAGTATCGCGAGTACGATAAATGACAGGCGGTATATCGTATGCCCAGTGCCTGCCCCCGCTTAAGTATGTATAGGGTTTCGTTGGTATCGTCCGTACGGCATCGACGGGAAACAACGGAAGAGGATATGGTTGCGTTTCGGGCGGATCGGCTCGAGTGTTCGCAAGACTTACCGGATTCGTCAAGGCCGGCGACGATAAGTACGAAAAAGCAGAGTACCGTCAAAGGGATACTCGACATCGGTAGACCAGTTCGGGGAAACATGGCGTCGTGACAACCGGGCGTGAGCGTTGTATCCCTGGCCCTTTTTTTCCCACTTCCTGCCGCCTTCATGCACGCTCCCGACTCCTTTCACAATCCCATGACGCGCGGCTAGCCTCGCCTGTCCATTCGTATCGCGGCAACGGATTCACTGTTTCATATCACGCCTCGCACTTACGTGCGACGCACTTTTCACCGTGAGAGAGATGCTCGGAGGCACACTTCGCGAATCTCACACCGTAATAGCGCCAGCGAAACTGAATCGCGTTACGTGAATGTATACACCGTATACACTGATGGTCAAAATAGTTGTCCACCCCACTCCGATAACCCCGGGACTCAACAGCCGAAATGGGAGCTCCCTCTTGTGTCGGGATATTTAATGGCACGTGATTCCATGCAGAAATGGCTTACCGTACCATCTACGTTGAAATGCCCAAGCTATTAAGCGATTTATACAATCTTGTTGGCCTTAGATAGCGCCACCATTCTCTTTGGGCACCCGTTTTATCGCGTTGAATTGAATGCACTTTATTATCGACAAGGTATGAATCATTACTATGTCATATCCTCCAGGGGGCTCCTCGAGTCCGGGAACCGGAAACGTCATGCACAATTTCTTGCCTTTGTAAAATGTTCTTCAGTCTGTTTGATTTTCTCAATTCACGTCTTTCCTCCGCGTAAGTTTTAGAGCAGAGAAAAGTGGCATGGCTGAGTTGCTTTTGGATCCAAACATTCGAGGTTGGGTGTTCTTACCAATCGTAGTGATAACGTTTCTCGTAGGCATCATCCGTCATTATGTTTCGATATTACTTGCCTCACAGAAGAAAGTTGAGCTTCATCAAGTACAGGACAGGTGACAAGTCGAACTTGATATTTTTGAGCGACTAAAACTACTCATGACTTAAATGCTGCTTTAATATTTTTTTAGTCAAGTGATGATACGCTCCAGATTACTTAGAGAAAATGGTCAGTATATTCCAAAGATGGCATTTATCAGTAGAAGGCATTTCTTCAATAATGAAGAGACAGGGTATTTCAAGACACAAAAACGTGCTCCTGTATCACAGAATCCAATGACAGATCCCAACATGATGATAGACATGTTAAAGGGAAATGTAACCAACGTTTTACCAACTGTACTCATAGGAGGGTGGATTAATTGGATGTTGTCTGGTTTTGTTACTAGTAGGTATATTGATTATTAACCATTAAAGAGTTATAGCTTGGCTATAAAGTAACCTCTACTTTAAACTCTATTGATTATTTACATTTCTTGCACTCTATAATATTTCAATGTATAATGCTAGTTTTCTGTACAATGATAATACTTATATTTCAGCCAAAGTGCCATTCCCATTAACATTGCGTTTCAAGCCAATGTTGCAGCGTGGTATAGAATTAGTTACTCTTGATGCTGCTTGGGTTTCATCTGCATCTTGGTATTTCCTCAATGTATTTGGATTACGTTCCATTTACACACTTGTTCTTGGGGAAAATAACGCAGCAGATGCATTTAGAATTCAACAGGATGCAGTGTCTGGGGCTGCAATGTCTATGCCACTAGATCCAAAAGCTGCTTTCAAGTCAGAATGGGAAGCATTGGAAATATATGAACATAATTGGGCATTACAAGGTGTTGAAGCAGATCTTATAGGATCTCAAAGGACAGATACTAGTGAAAGTATGTCAATTTTGATTATGATAGATTGTTTTATATTATAATTTTTTGATGTATATTATTTATGTGTTACAGATAGCAAATAAAGAAAATACATTTCATGTGCCATTCTGGAAACTAACTGAAGTTTTAAATAAATACTAAATAAATTAATAATTTTAATTAGCACAAAAGATAATATATTATTTATAATTTTCTTGAAAAAACACTTTCACGTTCCATTAGAACACTTTTAATTACATCTTGGAAATTTTTTAATCACTTTATTCACTGTGTACGAAAATTGTCAATATGTATGAGTAGCACCTTCTTTACAATTATTCTACACTTCTAAGGTACAAAGGTATTCATATTTAATATTCATGAATCATTAAACAATATGTACAGTAAGATATATTATAATAAATGTTTGTTTTATACATGTATGTTACAAAAACGTAACATGTCTGTATTTTAAAACCTTTAATACATTTTATGTATCTCAGAGCTATTAAACTATCATTTTCAATTACTTTTTATAGTATAAACTGAGCACGAGCGTTCGCTCGTATAAAAAAATGAATACGTTTACAATAAATTGTAAACATCTATATGAAATATTTAAAAAAATGAATAACAAATATTTGAGTTGTATTCCGCTTCTAGTATCCTATAAGAAATATTTTATAAACCGTCTAGAATGAACCTTTTAGGGATCCTATTTTGGGATATAAATCTGTTCTACGATGATTTTCACACGGCATATTGTCTCGAATTTGTTGAATAAGACCCAAATCTATTTCTGCTATGGCTATATCAGTTTTATCACTACACTGTGCCACTATTGTTCCCCAGGGATCTATAATCTGATAAAAATTCCTAATTAATGCATGTAATAACACAGAGTATTTTAAAACATACATACAACATTTATAAAATTATTTACCACAGCATGACCCCAGCTCACTCTTTTCTTATTGTGTGTACCACTTTGAGCTGCAGCTATAACATAACATTGCGTCTCTATTGCCCGAGCGCGTAATATTATTTCCCAATGTGCAGCACCAGTTTGGTATGTGAATGCTGATGGGTATGTTAGAATTTCTGCTCCCATGTTTCTCAAAGCAAGGGATAATTCAGGGAAACGCATATCATAACACTAATTTTATGGTCAAGTACTTAAAATTTTTTACATCCAAAATGGAATATGATTTGTGCTTACAAAGGATACAATACTAAGTCCTAATTTACCAACTGGTGTTGACACAGGTGGTACGATTTCATTTCCTGGTAACACATAATCTGATTCCATTAATCGAACACCAGTATTCTTGTTGTCCATATCAAACAAATGAGCTTTACGATAAGTTCCAACAATTTCACCATCACTATTTATTATAATATGAGTGTTACTTATATGTTGTTCATTGTCAGGTAACTATAAGTAGAATTTGAAAATAGTACCAATTAAAAAAGGAAGAAATGTACTGTATACTTGAAAGTATTTTTAAATGGCTTACTGCTTCGTGTAATCCACCTAATGAGAGCCAGATGTTATTATTTTTTGCAATTTCTTTGTAAGAAGCTACTGTTGATCCATTCAATGGCTGTGCCATAGCTACTATATCTTTTTTATTATCTGCTAAATAATCACATGCTTCAGGGAAAAATGCAATCTATGAAATATTTAAAAAAATTATATGATCAGGGGCAATGTTGAATAATTAACATTCGATTGCTTTTATACTTACACAAGCTGACCTTGACTTAGCTTTTTTAGCAAGTTCACATACAGTTTGTAAATTCTTTTCTTTATCATTTGTCGATGTCATTTGACACACTGCAATTAATGGGTTTGCCATGACGCTAAAGTGCCTTGCAAACTGCCTTCTGGAAAAAACATATTTAAAACAGGGTAAGAAGTTAATAAAGAAAAGAACAGAATTCATTTTTATCTTAATGTCATTATATCAGATATTATTATATCAGTCATTGTGAATAAATAATACACATGTATATACATCAATTATAACGAAGGAATACTTAAAAACATGTTACAATTTTCATAAAATAAATGTTAACGAAGTAAATTTTATCGCAAACAGGTAAAAACTCAATCAAATTTACTTTGAATGGTTTATTTGATACACCGTAATTTTTTTTACAATTATTACCTGCAATATTTGACACTAGTAAAACCGATAACAAATCGCATGCTTATCATTTATTTACTTTACAGTTATTAACATTTCAGATCCTAATGTATTCGTAGATATCAAACAGTGTAAAATGGTACACATATGCTAGTTTCACGCGTCAATTTTATTATGACGTTTTCTTCGAGGGAGATATTAATGATTATTATAAGTTATGAATTACACTCGTACTCGAATTAAACATTGGAATTGCTTTTAAGTTTGCAAATTTATATGTTGTGTCAAAGTCTAGTAGGTTAGGAGTGATCTACAGTTGGGCGACGATCTGGAATCATGAACGCGCATGCACGTGACACTCGTAACAAGCCGCTCCAACTCCAAACTTCAATTACTTCCAAACAGAACTAGGCGAAATGTAGTTGGAATAATAACGTTAATTGACGTAATTGTTTGTAGGTAGTCAAGTAGAGAAATTTAAAATAAATCGAATATTTATGGGAATAATAGTGACGTCTAAAGTGTTACCTGTAATCAATGTAACAATGTCATCTCAAAAGTGTGCAAATGTGCGAGTGAGAACAAGAATACTGATGTGTTTGCGAGGAAGTAGTTTCAATTTTTCATCGTACAATTAAGTCCATTATAATTTCACTTCTATATATTCGTGATAATTTAGAGCGAAAACAAAGGAAAGCAAATATTTAGGAGTAGCATGTGTCGAGAAGAAACAGCCGGCATCACAGGGATCATTTGAGCTTCTCCTTAATCGTAACGAATTTCACTATCGGGGTAGCCTAGACCTATAAATAATTCCGCTAATCCCTCGTTTTCTTTATTCTATTTTATTAAATTGTCATAGTATATAATACACAAGTGAAACATTCATTTATTAAATTCATTCGTTAAGCAGAAATAATGTTTTCCGTCGTAGAATAATGTTATTGTGTTTCGTTAAAAAGTCAATAACAAAAGGACCAGTATATGCTCCTACGGAAGAGTCACAACTTACTAGTTTATATCCATTCAAGGACACTCAATAAATACTACTGTTCTATTCGTAAATGCATCCATATCGTTGTATGGAATAAAGAGACTGAAAATCATACCGGGGGAGGAAGGGAGAAACTATGTAATTATGCGAAAACGCAAGAATATCACGCGCTCGAATCTTTGTTCGACGTTCAATGGATGAAAAATAATGTTTGAAGTACATATATATATATATGTATAGATATACATATATATGTATATCTAATGATGTGTAAACGAGATTCGGATAGGGGTGAAAGGAGTCGGAAAGTGTGGGCGTTGTGGGTTGAACAATTGTATTGCATCAATTCTTATTGCATCGATTCTTCAGGCGTGTAAGCTGCGATACGGTCCTTGGACCGACACACGTATGTATTTTCGGGACACACACACACACACATGAAAATTATTTGCCTTTAGTGGCTCGTATCGCCTTGCAAATTTCAATCCACGGGTGTCCGTAGGAACTGCAAATGTCACAGACGTTAGACGAGCTTGACGATGGTTGACTAGGTTGGTGGCCGGGTGTACTCGGTGAGGATGACCCTTCTTTCTTCAATTTACAGGTGGATGAGGACAGGTGTAGAAAATCGACCGAGGGCGGTAGTGAGGCTGGCGAGCGGCTTTTGCGCGACGACGGCAAAGTTGCCGAGTTGTACGATGACGTAGAGTTCGGGGATGGTAGTATCGAGGGCGATCGCTCGAGCGATGGAGACTTTGCCGCCTGTATTGACCGGCTCGAAGGCGACGATAGGCGCATACACCGTAGAAGGTTGAGTCAATCATTGAGCAGACCTTGAGACACGCTAATGAGCTGTTCCTTCAGGACGCGGAAGGATGGTCGTACTTCGGGGCAGTGGGCCCAGCATTTTCGCATTACCTAAAAAGAATGGCGAAGTTAGCAATCTAGCTCTGTCAAAGATTTGACGATACACTGATATATACTCTTATTGTGGATCACTGATTTTTAATCACAGACTTTCAATTGGTCAGCTAAAAATTTGGTACGTTAAACGAGGAAGCTATATACTGATTTGGAAGTATTTGAAAATCCGAGTAGTCTAATTACTCAAATATGCTTGAACAATTTCATGTGTTTAAATGGTTTGAAAGTGACTTGGACTAAAGATAGTTCAAATAGTCAAGCTGATCCGTAAACAGACTTGCGATGAAATCAGCTGAAGTCTTTTAGAAGACAAACCTCGTAAACTTCCTTAAAGCAGGCTTTGGGTCTCTCTAGTATGATTCCTCGTTGAACTCTTTCTACCACATCGGTGTTCTTTAGGCGTCCGTAAGGCATTTTTCCGCAAGTAAATACTTCCCACATAAGTACTCCGTATGCCCAGACATCTGATTTCGAACTGAACAGAGTGTAGTTCAAGACTTCCGGCGGTGCCCATTTAATTGGAAACTTAGTACCTCCACTGCTGGTGTACTGATCGTCGAGCACATACCTAGAAACAATTAATTAAAATATCTGCTATACAGATAATGTATGAGGTGGCAAATTCTCACCTTGCTAATCCAAAGTCAGCAACTTTTACTACATTTTCTGAGCCCACTAAACAGTTGCGTGCAGCAAGGTCTCTATGAATATAATTGTGCCTCTCTAAATAAGCCATTCCTTTGCAAACCTGTAATCAGAAGTACAGGGAATTAGTTACAAATAAATGGTATTCATAAATCATTGAACTCAAAATAATAACTCCACCTGTATGCACATATCCAACAGAAGACCAACGTTTGCTCCCAATGTTGTTTCGTGACGACGGAGGTAGTTAAGAAGAGATCCATGTCGCATGTACTCGGTGACAATGTATATTGGTCTATCTTTACTGCAAACACCATACAACTGGACCAAGTTCTGGTGTTGAAGTTTCCTGGGGGATGGAAACAATTGAATGTTTATCTGGAGAAATTTTCTCGAGGGATTGTCTAATTCTGTCATCTTGCAACTGTCGACTTACGTCATCACTTTAGCTTCCTCTATGAAATCGTCTTCGGACATGGTGCCCTCTTTCATCATCTTGACGGCAACGTCTATGGAACCACGCCATTTTCCTCTTCGCACAACTCCAAATTGTCCAGAGCCAAGTTCCTCCAACAGATGTAGCTCGGCTGGATCGATCTCCCATTTATCTGCAAATAGGCATCTAGGTTTTTCAAGAACATAAGAGAATGTTTTCAGAAATCCGATTCTTGGGAAACTACGAACCATGACTGAGGCCAGCAGTTGGTGGTACAGGGCGGTCGCAAGGGCTGGTTTTCAATCGGCTGGCCAATCCTCCGCTGTTGTGCCTGTGATAATTCACCAAGTCTGGTATAGAACCACAGCAATGCTTCTCGGACAAATAAAATTCTCCCCTAGTGTTCTGCTTGATGTGATAATGTTTCACGTGAGGATGTGGGCTGTAATGGAAATGTATCATTAATATTTCCCTTCGAAGCAAGGGTGCAAAACAATTCCAAGATCGAAAGTACATACACTTTAGTGTACAGGGAAAGCGTGTAAAGTCCTTTGGTGGAAGAGTTACGAACGACAAAACATCCTTCTTTGTCTTCCTGTTTGAGCAATGATTCTGCGCGTTGTCTGGACATGTCACCCACGTACCATCTGCAATTCGAGACAGACTTCAATCAGTACATGCAACTCTAAACATAGTTCCTTACAGAGAAAATCAAATGCATACTTACTCATATTTCTGAAGACCCAGAAGCTCCTTCTCCATCACATAATTGCTAGGAATGTAGCCAATGGATCTGAAAGTGAACAACACGAACATGAAAATACAAACGAACAAACGAGTGACTGGATAAACTATCGAAAGTCAAGGCAATACCAAAATAAAGATGAGTAATTTATATTCCATTATGTCGACCAGGCGACTGATCAACTACATTCTAACGGAGGACAATTCCGCCCAAACTGACAAAACAGCTTCTCAAAACGCCTCGACGGTAAAAACGTCATTACGCCAATCCACGATTATCAAAGTCCTCAGAAACACTGGATTCGAACAAGCGGGCAGAGGTATGGATTATTCATCGGTGCGCTTAATATTGTAATAAACTTCCAGATCTATATAAACCCCAGTTACTAATTAGCGTGGCTCTGCCGAAGCCACGATTTTAGTTCCCCAGGCCCTCGCCCCCTCATCTCGACGTCAGATTAAGTTACTTAAGTTTTAATGGGATCCAATTAGCGGCTCGCCAGTCGATATTGTTCGAAACAACGCGTCGCCAATAACGATCCGTCCGACGGACTCGTCGTTCGAACGGCTCTGCGAGGCAAGGCTTGTCGCGGGCATTTCGACACACCGCGAAATTGTCATCATCGGCCATTTCACGCACGTCCGCGCATTGATTAAGTGCATAGTAATATTGTGGTCCCGTCCTGGTTCTCCTTGGGCTATCCGTGTGGTTTCCTTGACACGAGCTCAGCCGCCCGTTTCCTTACGGGCGTGTGTTTGCGATGCCAAGGACGATCAACAAACACAGTGTACCCCTCCCCCCCTGATGTATAATCCGCTTTTGGGCATACTAAGCAGTTATTACGGAATATGAAGCGACGGTTCCGGCGGGCTAAGCCTTTAAAAGCACCCAGCCACCCGAATACACCGTGCACACACACACACACACACACACAGGACACTGATACCTTGAAATTAAAATGGAAACAATGTTCGTACTGGGCGGGGCGACGCTGTTTGCACAACTGATGGGGCCTGCCATATTAGTTTAGCTTTGACGTGGAGCCAGATTCTGATGTACCATTTGGGGTCTCGAAGAGTGGCTAGGAGTGTTGACTGATGAGGATTTCAAGAAAGTGGGGGGATATGAATTCTTTCGGAGACTAGTCAGCTGTTGCTCGAGGGACGAAGCTCTTGGACCGCTCAGAGGGTTTGGTGAAAGAGTAGTATTATCGTGGAGTATGATTGATCCTGATCGGAACAGAGGAATGGAGGCTTGTTTTTAGAAGAATTGAGGAAGGATTGTCTGTTGTTGAGAAGTAGAGTGAGGATTGATCTTGGGTAAGTAAGAGGATTGTTGAATGATTTTGGGATTCTGGAGGTTGATGTAGAAATGAGGACCCCAGATGCATATCATGTTTAGGAGTAGAAGTAACAGATAAATCTATTGTTGATTAAAGGATTAATTCTTTGGTGTCTGTCTGATCATCAACAGCACTAATAGTAGCCAATTTATTCTGGAGAATTACTGCTGCGGAATCCAATATTAACAATCGGTGAATTAATAATACCGTTTCAAGGGAAACTGTTTCTTAAGTTCGGTCAGACTGCTAACAAGGAGAGGTCCCCAGGTGTAACGCTGACTTTGTAATGAGGTTTAGCACAGTTACAGAGCTTGGAATTCTGAAGCCAATGGTATCTGTTTCAGCCGCATGTGGCTATTATTTTATGAGATATGTACTGTTAAATTTATAGCTTATATACAGGATGTTTCCGAACTGGTGTGATATAATCCTGAAAGGATGTGATTCCATATGTAAAAATGAATCGAAAATATAAAACAACAGTTTTTTCGAAATTCATCTAACACGTATATGTATTCGTGACGACAACTACTTTTAGGAAAACTACTTTTCACAGGATATTCAGTATTAACACGTAGTTATTTTAGTTGGTAATTCAAGTAGATGGTATATGGTAATTACTATCAAATCCCGACTCGAAAATTCATATTATGACCCGTTTTTTAAAAATCCTAGAAGAAGTACGTTGACTGCCACAGTGAAACAAGCCATATGTAGCCAGACAGGCTTGATTTCGTATTTTAAGTCATATATCGTCGGAAATGTATGCGTTTAGTTAATAGAGGCTGTTTGTCTTATTTAAAATTATACCGCGATATTAATTTTACACCAAAATTTCGTAACAGTATTTAAATAACTCAGCCTCTTTGTAATGTTTCAAGTACGAGTTATCTCGTACTTAGCAGTCAAAGTGTTAAAAGTCATCGTTACACCTGGGACCTCTCCCTGTAAGTATCAAACATCAGGCCAGTGAAATATGTCCAGTTTCCGATCAGACTACAACAGGCGTTTACTCTATCTCGAAACGTTCCGAAATGCCCGTTTGCTTTCGCGTGTCTACAGTTCTGTGCATCGTGTCTTTCAGATGTATACCGGGTAGGTTTACGCACCCGTGCTCGTCTTTGACTTTCCACCAGTGTTCCTGAGAGTCGTCCAGCACCTCGTACTCTGCGCCCTGAAATAACAGAAGTTAATTTACCTCTGACAAAACCGTGCGCGTTTCCCGTAGTTGTATACGCCACTAAAAGCTACGGGGGAAGGGGGTTGTAAATGCTTCCGTTGTTTATGGACCGGCTAGCAAATTTCAACGTTCTCAGAACTAAACTATACGGACGATTTGTTGCTTAGTAGTTAACGGGCCTTCGATTGGAATTCAACGAGCTTAATACTATGACGAACCGTATATTTGGAATATTTAATATACACATTTCGAACAGAGTCATTCCGAGGACCATAGTGGGGGGGTAGCTCCGGAGGGGAAGATTTGCTCGTTTACCAAGTACGACCTTAAAACCCACCTTACCATTCAACATGGGCATAGCCAGGTTATCTGTCAGGAGGGCAAAAATATTAACACATCGACGGCCAAGTGAAAAAAACCGTACGTAGTCAGACACACGTTATTTTGTTTTTAAAGTCATAGATCGTTGAAATTTATGCGTTTCGTTAATAAAGGTTGTTGGTCGTGTTTCAAATTATACTGCAATATTAAATATTACGTAAAAATTTTGTAACTCTGGGAAGGCAGGGGGGGGGAAGGCAAAATCCAATTCTTTTTTCTTGTAGGGTGAGGCAAAAGCCACTTTTTTCCGTCCAGGAGGAGCAAGTGCCCTCACCCTGGCTAGGCCCATGCCATTCGAGGGTTAAAAACGCACACGTCAAACGTGACGTAAATTTCATCGCGACCATCGACACCTGTTCCAGTTAATTCCCATTCACAAGAGCGTGCCCCGAGCACAGCTATCGGCAAACCCGTCAGTTCCGCCTGCAGGAACCCGATACTTAGAACCGTACGAAAAACACGTAATTTAAGATTAAATTATCGACCTTCGAACGTCCTTTTGAAAGTCCTAGGCCCCACCCTCACCGCCGTGGAGGTCAGGGAACCACTTCGACCGTATTATGGGGACGGTGAGAAAGAGAGACAGTGGTTTCGGATGCTTTCATGGGGGGTGGGGGAGGATTTCCACGACGAGCTTTCGAAACGCTTTTTGCGTCCGGCCAAAAATCGAATAACGTTACATCAACCGCCGATGGGGCCACCGCGATCCCCGTCGTTTCGACGAAAACCGTGTCTCTCGGCTGTTCGGCGGGTTTCAACGTCGCTTCGTGTTTGTTCCTGGAGATTTCTATATTTCCCGTGTATTCCTGTCGACCCAGTTTTTCCCTCAATTTTTTTTGCCCCGCCTCCTCTACGTATGTATTGGGTGAGGGATTGGGACGATGTTGCGCCGGTGTATCATATCGAGCCGGATGAAATTGAGCGAAAATCCCGGGAACCGTTTCCGGTGAAGAGGCTGCCACGGATTTTCTTGAGGCCACGAGGAAAGTGTATCCCCCGTTTATTGCTCGATCATCCGCCGATGGGAACCATCGTGGCCGGTATCGATTTATTTTAACCGACGAATGATCCGAAAACCGAAATAAATACCGGTATTTTTTCGGTTCCTACAAGAGTAGGGCTTATATAGAACAAAGTAACAATCGAAAATACCGGTATTTTACGTTTTGGTAGAAGTCCTTGCTAGTAATGTCTTCGAAACTCTCCAGGAAGACCAAAAATCCCGCAAGTCTAACCCACGAAACGGGGCCACGGATAGAATCCACCATTGTGAGGGTCGGAGGAACTTTAATCACTTCGGTGCGGTGTTGTATTCACGTGTCCCAATTTATACACAACCGCTAATAACGAACCATAGCCCGTTACCGTTGCCAGGGCAAAGCTCCCACCGCAGATTTCAGTTCAGGCCATCGATGATGGCAACAGCCTCCCCCTTCCACCCCATCGGAAAGCTGTAAAACGTCGCGCAGTTGATTTAAACGGTTGACGAAGCACCATATGCCGTAAATGGGCGATGTCCAAGTGTTAATGGGACCTGGAAGCGGTTTCTATCCGCATATTAGAGGATAACCGGTGTGTTCCGTGGAATTCGAACGATGCTCGGCTACTAGGGGAGAAACTCCACGCCGATAATACGATCGACGCGGGATATTATCGAGATCGGTGATCCCCCGCCCACAGGAATCAGCGGTGCGAAAGTTTGATCATCGGACGCGATTATAACTTTAATCGTGTTCGAAACTTGACGCGTTACAGTTGCTCCGGGGACGTCTAACATCGTCTACGTTGCGTCGAAACGGTCTGGGAAGGTAGCTCTGACGTGACGATGGTGTATCGAGTGTGTGTGCCTGGAATTGGCTAGAACGTGAAGGCTCGATGACTGATTACCATCGTCCAAAGAAAAACAAAGTATAAAAAAATATATACCACTCATTATGCTTCCACAAAATCAAATAAACAATGATTATAGTAAGCAAAAAAATATTACAAACAATAATATCTCTAAGACCGCGGATTTTATGAATTTATAGACTTCAGAGCTCTATGAAATACAGTGAAAGCAAAACTATCAATTGAGCCCCGTTTATTTCGATTTACCGTCGTCTCATTAGTTTCTAAAAGATAAAACGTTTTTTCAGCTTATGAGGAGATGTTAAGGGTCAATTAAAAAATGAATATCGACTCTGGGTCGGCTTTCATTCGGCCGAGGTTCCCTGTTTCAAATGAAGTATCACTGCAATTTCATCTCCTCTGCGATGCAATTAAAGCCACGCGGAGATACTACCTACGCATATGTATATCTACATACATGCTGGGGAACGTAAATTCTTTTATCGTCGTTCAATCACATATAGAACACTTTGTACGCGTTTTCAGTCCGCGAGCAAGCACGCGATTCCATGCAAATCGACGGTCTCGACGGTTTATTGTCCTTGCCCTCAAAGGGCCTGGATTCGATGTAGACTCACCTTTTTTAGAGACAGGTCGTCCCCTTCGACCGCTCGGAAAGGGTACAGAGCCACCACGACCTTCGTTCTCAGCATTATTTTGTCCTGCAAACATATCGACGCGAATTAATATATCGATCGTATACAGGGTGAAACAAAAGTGATGTAAGTTCCTGAAACAGGTCACTCGTGAGGTTATTTGGAATAAGTTTTTCCTTAGCGAAAATTTCATCCGAGGCTTTGTTAACGAGATATTAACGAAAAATCTCTACCAATCAGAGCGCTAGTCTGCTGGCCGAGCTGTTCGAAATTATGGACGAAGCTGAGAATATGTTACGAATAATTACTAACAGCGTTTGAAAAAACATGGAAATATAGAAATAATAAAAGCGAAAATGGAACGAAAGAAACTAAAAAAATACTTATGATGAAGAAAATAATCGTTTTACCTTTGTTTTGGAAGATGGAGTTCCAGGTGTGCCCCCCGGCATGATTGGAGTTGAGGGGGTCCCTGAAAAATAAAATTTCATATTTAATTTGAGTAGGTCTTATTTAGTTAATCTATTGACTGACTGAGAGTGTTCATATTAACCGAGAACTCACGACTCACAGTACATTTCTGAATGGGTGAACACTTAATTCATCTTACTTTTATTATCATATTCAAAGGATTTAATACAATCTTTCTTAAAACGATGGAAAATCCACGAGAGGATTACCGTGCTGATTTCATGTAAAATTAAATACTCGGTTGTTCTGCTGTTGCTTGAAAAAGTGAGCTGTTATTTGAGAGAACGGTCTCTTATTTCTTCATCGCGATAATTATTGAATAGACCACGGAGGTGATGAAAGTACGACCCGAGGAAACTCGTAGCTTCTGTTTTAACGAGCTTACGCTGCCCACAACGTCTTAATGAATACTAACGAATCCCAGGCAATTTTTATTGCAATATATAATTTGACAAGGGAAACGAGTTTTTAAGGAGGAATCATTGCTGGTGCACCGGCTTAAACAACCCAGGAAAGTTTTGTAATTTGAAAATGTATCTTGCTCGTGGAATCGTCGTTTTCACTTATTAAAGAATTTCTTCGGAGAACAGAGATCGAAATGAGAGGGACGATGAATGTACGGTTAAATCGATTTCATTGATAAATTTCGATCGAAAACGATCTTTCGGGCCGAGATTTCGGTTTTCAATTAACAGAATTATCGACGCTGCTCCGATCAAGTTATAAACTCGAGTCGGACAGAAATTAAAGTGGACTTTGTTAGCGAGCGTTACCAATTAACCGTCCCCCTTTCCTCCTCATACCCGGCTGGCAATTAAACAAGGATTAAAAGTTATCGTTTCGTTAGCTTCGTCGTTTCGAGCTCAGACAGGAGCCTCGCGAAAACGAATTAATTTGTGGGCCGTCGAAAACCCTTACGATCCAAGCTTTTACTGCTGCCTCCTCTTGCTTAACGAGACAAGACGACTGACAGACTCACGAAGACAGACTACAGGGGGAAATTTTTTAATATAATTTTTAATTATAATTAGGAACTCACTATAGTGGACAACCTTGTTATGTTAATCACGCGAAAGAAACAACAAAAGAAGTTATAGGAACGATAAATTAACATTATTTCCATGTATTACCAACATCTAGTTTTATTTATTTATTTATTTACGGGTTAATTCCCATTAAAATATAAGTATAAATCTGACGAATATTAAAACTACACGAAACATACTACTGGTAAATACAAAAGAGAAAAGCAGAATGGTAATTACAAAGAGGAAAGCCAAATGTTAATTAGAAGGCACTATGAACTTGGTTTTTGTTCTTGTAAAAAAAATTCCATGTGAAAAAAGTATTTACGTGTGCAGCAGCTGCAATGTACGATCCTCTAATTTAGTTTCCGAGCAGAGTATAAAATTAATTAACTCGAAGATCAGATTAAAGATTAGGTTTTTAGGGTAGGTAGCGACGACATCGCGACGGATGCAAATGTTCGAACGGCTCTCTCCGTGTCGTTTTCATTTCCTCACAAATACACCGCGACAATGGAAACTCTGAAGCGAAACGGGCTTTATCGGGGATTATATGCCTCGAAACGTACGCTTTCTAGGGTACCCGGCCCGATGGATGTTTTGCGAAAATGAGGGACCAGCGCGAGCGCATCGTTCGAAAATTAACAATAGTCGCGACAAAGAATATTTTTCAGAGATGAATACGACGGGAGGGACTGTGGATTCTCATGCGTTTACAGCGCACTGGATTGTCTGAAAGTCAGTGTACCGAAGAGTATAGTAATATTTACAAAAATTGTTATTTTACTTGGAACCTAACTGTTCCAATTGAACCTGCTTGTTATTTCATTTGGAACCGAATATAATCAAATGTACGAAGATTGTTATTTTATTTGGAACCTGGCAAAACCGATGGAACTCCTGGTTGATCTCAATTTGGGTGAATTAGTCCGTGAAAATCTGTATTTCTGCAGGAACAGATTGATGACGATGAAACTGGTTTCAATTTAGAGCTTAGAGGTGCACTGGGTGACGAAACCCAGGAAAATTACTTTCGACAGTACTTATAAAGTGATGTCATGATATTTAATATCTTCCAAATATCTATTGACTTCCGAAGAATGAAAAGAAAAAAAAGGAGCAAGAAGAGAAGATGGAAATGTCACGGTTTTGCTACAGGAAACCTCCATTCTCTTCGATGCCATCACTAGACAGTATTTTACCTCAGTTTGTATTAAAATACAGCTAGGAATTTTGTTCCATTTATTCCCATTCAATTACTGTTCGATAAAGCTTCCATATAAATGACGGAATGTGTTTTCGACTCGACCCAACAGTTAACATTTTATAGCTACCATAGAGGAGCTAGCCAAAAAGTGTTATCACTGTACACAATAGTTCTAGCCACGATCACGATCACTTATTCGCGGCTAGAATACGCCTGTTGTTATTATGAAGTAAACGAATTAATATGGTAGCTACCCAAAGAGAGCCACTATAGTGGAGTCTGGTCCTAAACAATTACTCGACGATATTGTCTAAAACAGTCTATCCAGAGGTTTAACAAAACACCAAACTCACCTTACCGTTAAACCATGAATATATTTACGCACACCCCCATTCTCACAGATCATTCAACGATATTCCACGCAGCACTTCGCCCGATCCTCCCATTAGACCCTCGAGTAACTCTAACATCGTACAATAACGCGCCCAATAACACTGAAACATTCACTTCGCGGTTGAACAGAAATCGAAACCGAAGTTCCATTAAGAGCAAACCGATCGTCAGACGAATCGTTCACTCGTTTCCACGGCACTAATCCAAAAGGATCGTATCACGGTCGCGGGTGAAAGTGCAAGAACCCGCACACAGGGTCGCCGGTGTCGCTTCGTAGACGGCTTTCACTCGCAATTGTAGTGGATCGAATTTCCCGCCAGATCGATGGAACACGAAAGAGAACGGAATACAAAAAAAAAAAATGGCGGAGAAAGGAGAAGAAAGGGGACAGAAGAATGGCGAGAACTCGAGGACATAAAAAAAAAAAAAACTAAAATGGTCGGTTTTCGTGGGGGACCAGAGTCGACCACACCGGTCAAGAGTGCAGTTGCAGGCTGGCTGGCAGGTGCGTGCACCGAGCGCGCACTGGCTGCCGGAATATCAACGGTGAGCGAAGGACGACACCACACAGCTAGTCTCCACCCTGTCTAGACAAAATCAATGCGACCTCAACCTCCTGCATCCCCTCCAGCATCCCTTAGACCGTTCAACGTCCCCACGTGCGTGCCTGCCGCGTCCCTCTATCCTTCTCACTCGTTCAGTTTGTCTCTCTTTCCAAGTTCCTCTTAGCGTCGAGTTTCATTACCGGAAGCAGTCTGCTCCTCCCCCGTCGAGTGCATGCTAAGCTCACCGAGGATGGATGCACGCGTCTTCTTACCGAAAACTCGTCGTTTTCTTCCCCGTTTCATCTTGTGCTTTCTACAGGACGGTGAAAAAGAGGCGTTCCGAGGTTATGCCACGTCTTCACTCGAGAACCGAGGTATGGGAGATTTGTAAATGGTGCTGAATAGAGACTGGACTGAAATGATTTGATAGATTGGTCTTCCGTAGCTGGTGTCTCTGTTCTTGAGAGTAACGCTGCGTATACACTTGAGTATAGACCTCTGTGAGTTTCAACCTCGAGAATAGAAATCGGTAATTGATATAGATTGGAAAGCAAATCTGTGGTAACTTATTCTTCTATTATTCTCGTTTCTACCCTACTGAGTTAAGACGCGTGTCCACTTGCGTCGATTTCTGAAGGATTTTTGTCCTCGAAAGTAGAATTCATAGTAGATAGAAACTATAGAGCAAATTCTTGGTAGGATAGTCTCTCACAGTTCATCATTTTTACTTTCGAGGACAAAGTCATGTGTCCACTTGGAAGTTTTAGTTTCGGGACTAACGATACGTGTCCACTCGAGAATTTTATGCCCAAGAGTAACGGTACCTGTCCACTTGGGAGTTTGATTCTCGAGACTAATGCTAGTGCTCACTTGAGAATTCCTCCCTCGAGAATTCCATTCGATATTGAAACTCTGTAGTAGGCGTAGAACTACAAAAATCCTCTTACCATTTATTATGTAACAGCTGTCGCTTTTATTCTCAACAGTAAGAAAATTAAAAGTTTATTCTCAAGTGGACGGGGGTCCAGTTTTCAAGTAAATCTTGTGAATTCTTTTTAACTCGTGACAAATACCGAAATTCTGTCCACTGAAGACGCCTCCCAGAACAATATACCGTCAGGGGGGGGGGGGGTGGCGCGACAGTAGGACGAAATTTGAATTTTTCGCGTGGACAGTTTTGGAACAGCGACGGGCACCGTTGAAATAAAAGACTGGCGATTTTTTTTTCGCTGGACACTGTGTTTATTAACGCAATATGACCAGGACGTATTTACGCATTCAATTTAGAGCAAAAATGGTAGAGCGCTGAAAAATGCGAGAGTTTCGAGTGGGGCGCGCTAACGAGACTCGCGGTGGGATGGGCGTTGACGTAGTAGGTACTACATATTTTGGAAACTACGGCTTAATTAAAGGCGTATTATTTTGGCACGTTTCAACCGTGGAATATGATGGAACGTGGCGGTAGATTGGTTAGCATTCGACGTTACGTGGCACTACGCGTTTTTCCCTAGAACAACCAGCATTGAACATAAAATTAGAATAATATAGTACAATATAAAAATGTACAGTAAATTAAAAGTCAACGTGAATACTGCCAATGGCATTATTATAGTTTCAATAATCGTAAAATAAGAAATCTGCAATCTGTTATTTTGACAGGTCTGGTAGCTGTAATGTTAATAAAGAACTTAGTACCTACTACGATTTGTATTATTAATAGAAAATTAAGGGAAGAGGTTCTATGTAAATTAGAATTCGTAGATATGTAGTAACTACGTGCTTTAAAGAAACTATAGTTATCTAGCAAAAGACGTAGTACCATGGATTTCATCGTTGGTAAATGATGATGGAACGTGATACCATATGCATTACTATATATGTATATTCGAATTAGACATTGAAATCACGTAGTATACCGTGTTTTGCGAATCACGTGCTACGTCAAATGTGATTTAAATTTCACATAGCTCAGCTCTATAGTACTTTAGCACTACGTTTTCTATTGAAGCGACACGATACAAATTGCTATAGACGAATGTAGTTCGACGTGACCGAATTTTACAATTGCGTAAACATATTACTTCGTGACATACCATCGTGAATATTTACGGTACTATAAATTGATACTGTATGCTCATTCTGGTGGGTCAATAGTTTTCATTGCAAACAGTCGCTTCGTTCATGATCGGTATAATCATGAGCATACTTCAACACAGACAAAACCAATAGAATTCAACTTTGTATGTACATAACAGCTATAAATTTTCGAAAGCCACAGTTTCCACAAAGCTTTTCTACAAGAAATTTATGTAACAAAAAAATCCTTGAAATTTTTTCTGTAAGTATTTAATCTTCCTTTGTTTATTAAAATTTGTTTATTTACCAGTAAAAAATATTTAGATATTCCACAAATATCATATCAACAAAATTTCAATACTATTATCAACATAATTAGTAAAAATAAATTTGTTTAAATTGGTTCCTATCAGCCACTGTCTTTTGAAGTGTATATATTTAAAATAAAACACCTAAAATAATAGGCAGTTACTAGAAAAAAAATTGAAAAAGAATTAGGAGTGCAAAGGTTTAAACTCAGTAACATTCATGTAACCAGTTACTAAATTCATTCGCAAATCGTATAAAGAAAGCCATACTGTTACGTGAAATACAGCTGCGATAACGATAACCATCATCGATCGCTAGTTCATACCTCTACTGTCCCCATAAAACAGAACGAGTACGTACGACTGCCGTGTGCCCCGTAAAACGCTAGTATTAATACGGGGCTCGGTACAGTTCATCGAATTGTACAGGGTGTCCCAAAATACCTTCGACTCCCGGAAATGAGAGTTCCTAGGATGATTTGGATCAACTTTTTCCTTAGCGAAAATGTTATCTAAGGTTTTATTAACGAGATATTAACGACAAACCCTGACCAATCAGAGCTCAGCCGGCAGACTCGTTAATATCTCGTTAAAAAAGCCTCGGATAACATTTTCGCTAAGGAAAAAGCTATTCCAGATCACCCCAGGAACCCCTCATTTCCGGGAGTCGAAGCTATTTTGTGACACCCTGTATATCCCAGTGCTCGTTTTATACCCGTAGTTCGACGCGTTATCGGTCCTCGTTCCATTGTCGCGACACGGTCCCCGATACAAATGTGCTCGCGAAAATGTCTGAAAACACACAGGGCGCATCGATCTGAAAAAATTGATGAACCGCGGGGGAGAAATTCAACCCCCTCCCCTCCCCCCGAGGTTCCCTCTACGAGGAGGCAAACAAAAGAATTAAACACAGCCGATAGAATCGTCGAGATAATTGCTCGTTCGGTCGCGAAAATATTCGCTAGAAACGCAAAGTTCATCTTCTATCAGGTCGGGCGAACGGGTGACCTGTTTTCGAACGGGCTTCTCCCGCGGCACAATGCTAGGCGGCCGCGTCTCGATTGCCCAAGAACACAGGTAAACGAGTTATTACCCGCCAGTTACCCTCTTCCGGATTGTTTAACATGTCATTCACGATATCGATTCAGCCCCACCCCCTCCGGACGCTCGAATCGCGGGGACAAAGGAAATGTATTCTCGATTAATCGTACGTGCTTTTCGATACGGTTACAGGGTGGTTTTTCATGAATATATCAAAACGGAACTTTCTGTGAAGGGATTGTAGTGAAATTTAAGTTTAGGAGTGTGAAATTTGAAATTTGGCGGCTGGGTCCATCGTGCCCCGTAGAAATATTCCGAAATATTTGTTTTGTTGGAGATATACATATATGGTTCGGTGACTGTCACTGGTGATCCGTAGAAACGTGCGAGTTAACCGTTAAGTGGTGAGGTCTGGTCCGAGGAATCCCATGAATATTTTTAGAATATTTTAGTTTTGTTCAATAGTTACTTAAAAACGATGCTAATTTGTTTCTTAAATGAGAAGGTAAAACAATTGTTTAATCATTTGTGATCAAATACAATATTATTCACTCGTAAAAATTCTTGTTATAATTACTAACAATTTGCATTATAAGACAGCTGGTAGAATGATTAACAATATCTCTCAAAGCACTCTCAGATCGCTCTTTGCACGATCGGTATTTCCGAACATGAGATAGCGAATTACCTGTCGGTACACCTAATACCCATCTAATATACCTTCTCGTCCCCACAGAAGAGGGCACAAAATGAACTTTTCACCGAAATGCTTTGCAGATTTGAAAAAACTGTGATGTCTTTATGGAACGCGCGGATAGAAGCTACTCGACAATAAAAGGGTAGGGGGCCACTTAACCGTGCCGCGGTGGAACATCTCAAATTAATATGAAAAGCTTCCCCCGCACTCGTCCATTCTCGCATAACGCCGTGCTGCAGTTTCGCCCTAAAAAATTGGCTCAAGGATGAGCCGAAACCGGCTGATTGCTTTTAATTAGCCGTCGATGATGAGCGTGCTACCCGCCCTACCCGTCCGTGACCCGTTGCGAGCAGCCAACGGCGGAGGCCGTCGATTTGCCGTAACGTCGAAATTTTCAGTCCTCTCTCCATCGTCGAGAAAGAGGAAACGGGCGCCGCGGCCTCTGAAAGGAAACTCTCTCTCTCTCTCTCTCTCTCTCTCTCTCTCTCTCTCTCAATTTCTTACGTGTCGCCCAGGTATTTCCATCGCGTCGATTAAAATTCCCTTGAGATTCTACTCTTTGGGAACGATTTATGCACTCCGTTGGGAAATATACGTATGTGAGCGGAATTTTTCCGCGATGTCGGGATTGAAAAATGTTTTTCATCGAATTTTTACCGTGCACGGGTAGGTATACCGGGGACCGACGCCTTTCCAGGGATATTAATTTTTGTTGTTGGCAATGTCGTGTAAACGGCGACCCGGTAATTGCGAATACCACGATTGTTTTCGGTGGTGTGGAGGGAAACGAGTATTTGGAGGTTATATCTTTCGAGGTTTTTTATGCTGGTAATATAACTGTAATGAGGACACTCTTCGAACCATTTGAACACCTTTATAGGCATTATTTTCTTTTGTTTGTTTGTGGTAGCCAAAGTAATTTAGGTGTTCGTGGTTAGTGTACACAATAGACACCTAGAAATAACTATGCTAGATTCTTTGCGATTACACTAATATTTTCTATTGCAGCTTAACTTTCAACGAACTGGTCTTAAGCTTCTATTCACTGATGAGTTCTACTTTCCAGAGTTCATTGAGCTTAGTTTTATGCTGCGTGTCCACTTGATAATACGTAGATTCTCAAGATAGTAGACTACAGCAATTATTGGTCTATAAACAATCTGTATCTGTCGATCTTAACTCTGTATTCCAGAGTAGTTCAGTAACATTAAGCTACGTGTCCACTTGTGAGCACACTTCTGTAACTTTACATTTCAACTGTAGAAGCGATAGCCATTGAAATCTTGGTGTCAGATTTTTTATGCACCACTGCTACTTTTGAGAGTTGTCTGAATGGCTTTACGCTACATATGCACTCGAGAGCAGCCTTCTACAAGGTTAAAAATTTCGACTGTAGGCGTGACAGGTATCGGAAACTTGGTGTCAGGCTTTTATTTCTATTCAGCATCAATCTCAACCGTAGATTGGGATTGAGGATCAACGATTGAAATGTATACTCTCAGACGACGAGGTACGTCGCGTTAAATTACACCCTGAAACTCGTCGAAAACCACTAAAGAAACGCATAATTAATGAGTAATTCTCATTACTTTTCGAAACGTGGCTTTTTTAAGGTTTCAAAAGGGTACTCGTTGACGGAGAAGAATCACGAGGCACCGGCGAAACCGTCGACGATTTTTCATTTCATTCGACGCGGCGTGTTTGTCCCACTCGGAGCGGCAACAACTTCGCCGTCTCTGGGCTCTCTCTTTCCGCGGATGCGCGCCTCTGGGATACATTGAAAAGCGTTCCGCGGCCGCGTGTACCCTGAAAAATAAATGGCTTCTCGTAATTTTCGTACGGCCGGGCTTAACGAACAGCCCCCCGCGGATCTCTCCGCATAAAAAGAATCCTCGGCCGCGTTTTATCTTGGCTTCCCTGCGCGCACCCTGGAAACCGTTCTCTCTCCCCTTTGAGAATTGAATATTAGGTCTGTCGTTTTCCCCGCCATTCACGTTTTAATCACAAAATAGAGAACTTCCGTTGCAGAAAACGCGGCGGAGTGGCGCAATAGAAACGCGGAGAGAAACACAATGTTACATTGAAATCACGCGAATACTAAGTGGTTTGGCAACTATGGTTGTTTAATATAGTCATAGTGATGATATCGTAATAAGAACTAAATTATCGTGTAAAAAGATTGATATAGATCGACATTACATTTAAGGAGCTATTAGTCTCCCATTTAATAACGAGACCAATCTCTACCGTTCATTATTAGAGCTTCAGATCGTGTAGGACATGTTTTTATAATAATAAAATTTTGTTAAAATAATCTTTTTAACTTTTCACAGTAAATAAAAAATAGACGTACTGAGCAGAAATCGAAACGTAATTAGAAATAGGGATATTGACCTTAGATTAATAATTCCAAACCAAAAAAACCATAAATCCAATACCGACTAGATTAATAATTCCAAACCTGGTCCAGACTTTACTGCAACTGTCGCAGCAAGATCGAGATTCCTGTGATCAATTTGGGTTTACAGTGGACCTTCGGGGCTTCTGTCCGTCCGACAATCCAAGTATCCATCCAAGTATTCTATCGTTCGTCCCCGAATCCCCGTCCACTGTGCCACGGAACCAGAAATACCTCAATCTCCCTAAACTTCGAGGGGCCGAAGGAGCGTCAAGGGGACAGACGGAAAGTTCTCGATCAAAACCCCCAAAATCCAGCCGGGGGTTCCCCTCTAGATCGAAACCGTCGACGTGACGGGGAGCGAATTCGGTCCTCTCCCGTGCACCAGCGATAATCGATACTCGTCACTCTCGGTGAGTACACTCAACCGCCGATGCTCGTTCGTGCTTCATCATCGAGCATTTCGTTCACGAACGTTATCTGGCTAGATGTCTCGCGAAAGGTCCGTTCCTTCGTTTCGTTTCTTTACTTCGGGGATGAATTTCGATATTGTTGGAATGTTCGTTCTGCTCTCCCTCTTTTTTTAACGCATTGTAAATGTAACAGTAAATATTGTAGTAACGTTAATATCAGTAAATATGTTAGGGGTAAGAGGTAGTAATGTAGTACGGTTTCAATATGGAGGCAATACAATTTAAATTTAGAACATTTCCCCGGGCTTCTGTTTAGTCAAAATGGCGGACGATGATAGAAACAAACATCTTCTATTGGGGAATGATCTGTAGTTGCAAAATTAAGTTAAAAGTGTGAATCTACACTTGAGTTCAGAAAACAATGTGTCTTCCAAAATTGAAGACGCAGAGGTTCACACGCTACTGACTAACAAACTCCTATTTTAATTTCAAATTCTTTCACAGATGTTAATGTACGAAAAGACGGTGAACAGTGAAGAGACATCCTGATTGTGGAAGAGATTTCGCGAATCCTTCGTTAAAGAAAGACTCTTACATGTCCATGGGTCATCAATAATTTTTTCATTGAGCAGACGGAAAGGAAGCTTAGGAGCTTTCCTTCCATTGATCCCGAGACGGGTCCATTATGCTTCCTGTCTGTGGAAACGCGGCATGTGTATCGCTCGATAAAGACCGGCTCTCGTTCTCGGATATCTGGGGCGCACAAATCAAGGCATAATGATCCGCCAAGTCGGACTTTTGCGCGAAAGGCAGAAGATTTCCTTGAGGGAGTCGTTATTCTGGCGAGGGGATGACGGCCGCCGCGATCTACCCTCGCGAAAGGATTTATCGTGGCATTTTTCACGCCCGCTGAATATGCATCGACGGGGACCGTTCTCAAAAAATTGACAAAGCAACGCCTCTCCCCCATTCCCACTGAGATATTCTTCTCGGGGCGTGGCAGAAAGTCGAAAGAAAAAGAGAGCCGTAGACGATTCGGGCTGACGCTCATGAGAGGACTATGATAGATTTTATGTTTATGGACCACGAGAGAGTGCAAATTTTAGAGAAAGATTGTAGTAATTTTAATACCAGTAAATATACTAGGTATACCAAATAGTAACCCACTATGATTGCAATATGACTGCAATACTGTTTAAATTTGGAATATTTTCCCGCTCTTCTGTTTACTCAAAACGGCGGAGGATGAGGGAAACAAACAACGAATACGTATGTATGTAAATAACGAATGTGGAACGGGAATATGAGTTCTTTCAAAACAAACACCGAATTTCACAAAGACAGTCACACGATTTATTGGTACACCAAATAGCAAATATTAATTGGCACTCGTAACGTTTTTATCGCACCTTTGATGAGAAGCACAACTACATACGTGTCCACAGAAATTTCCAAAGTCGACTCTCGAAAACCGAACATCGAACGAACGAATTCTACACTTTCGCTTTATTGTCGCACTCCAGATCTTCACGCCTCCACCTACAAAGTAACTATTGCCACCATGTTACGTCCTTCTTGCAACCGTGTAACTTTTGTAATTAAAGTTTTTCCCCTAGTAACTCGATACAATGGAGATATTCGAGGTTGACAGAGTTACCGAGTACACCCTGTACAGGCCCAGTAAGAACGGTGGACCGGATGGAAAATGGCCGCCGGCGTATCCGGGGCCCGGGCGATATTACCACCTAGCTGGGTACACAAAAACCGATTAATTACCGTTCCTACGTAACCGGCTGGCTGCTCGGTGCACGTGTACTAGTATATTATGTGACGTTGGCCGCGGGCGTGCATTGTACGTACAAGGAGCAGTCGGCCATAAAACGGCAAGCCCGTTCCCGACGCATCGCAAACGCGTACCCGTTCCTCTCGGCAAAAGACGTCGACGCCGAGTAATTACGAGCCGCGCAGAGACAATAGGGAATTTAAAGTCGTTACGCAAAGTAACTAGATTTCCCGACAACGGCGACGGTCGTGGCCATCGGTACCCATTACGCAAGTGTTTTTCCCTTGTTCGTTGTTTCGACTCTGGTAATTCGTTGATACCTTTAATTAGTTTCCCAAATTGGTGGCGAGAGGAACGGGACATTATTCTCAGCCATGAACATTTTGCTGTTGTATAATGAGTACTTTATTCGAGTATTAGTGCTGTCAGTAAGTAATTTACTGTAGGCCCAATATGGCGGCGATACACTTTACATTTGGGACAGCAATTTGATTTTCTGTTTAGCCTAAATGGTGGAGGGTGATGGGAATTATACGGAACGGTAATATCTGGTCGGTGCATAACAACGGTGCACCAACACCACCAGTTTCGCCCTCTTGATCCCCTGTTCGAAATCCGACGGCGTTAAGCACCACCGAGTGAGCTTAGCGCCCTCGATCGTTCCTCCAACTCCTTGCCGCCACTGCGGTTCTCCGAGATCAACTCTTACGAACGATTTTCGATATTTCTTTCCGCTTCTGTCGGATATATTCACGATGCGTTAATTGGGTTAGATCCAATAACGTCGAGAGTGTGCACAGTTTGTTCGGAGAGCTGTATCGGATTGGTTTAACAAAAAGCGAAACTGTAACCCAGTGCTGTCCAACTCGGCCCTTTAGAGCCAACAGACGTCCCCCATAGTAATTTGAAACGTTCAATCTTCCTTGCAGTATTCCTACTTATAATTTTCCGTTAGGTACCATCGGCGACTCCAGATTTAGTGGAAACTATGAAAAATGTAAATTGTAAATTGCTATACGCTATTAACACTGGAACTACCAACGGTAAACGCATATCTTTTTCGATCGATCGATAAATATGGCAAACTTTTGAAAATTTACAAATTTGTAAATTAACTAATTTCTTTAACACTAGAACTATCGACAATAATCGCACATCTATTTCGATCGGTTGATAAACATGATAAACGTATCAAAATGAACAAATTTATAAATTAACTGATTTCGTCACTCCCATATCAAATAAACGTTGCCAAGGGTCTGAGGAATTGTATTGTTATAATATTTTAATCATCGTTATAAGAATGTGACAACCAGTCATTTTGACTGCTCTGGTAGTTCTAGTGTTAAATATAACGAACATGGGAGAACATTAGAGAATTTGGAACAAATATCACCGAAACAGCACAGGCTTCTGACCTCCACAAAAGTAAGTACTGAATTTTACAAAATACAGTAGATTACAATTGAGTACACCTAATAGATCTTCGTATGGATCTCCAATAGCCAAAATACCAAACGCAACGAGACGGAATACAGAAGAAGATTGACAGAAATAAAGGACCATGAAGAATTTCCATTGCATCCCTACCCAGAAACACGAACATCATAAATTAGCGCACGTGAATATTCCTTCGCGCGGGTAGACGATGAATGGGACGGGGCGAATAATGTATGTGTCTGGGCATCGATCGGCCCCGTGACCCGGAGACACCTCGAGAGGGATCGTTTGAGAAATTCGAGCCGAGAAGAATTGGACGGTCCGGATCGTGGCGATGGAAGCTGGGGAAGTGGAATTGGGCTAAGGCGGTTCTCTCTTTCTCACGGGCACGGTGCCCGCTGAGGAAATTGCAGTGTCACGTTTTGCAAAAATGCCACGGGAGTTCTCTGGATTAGTTCCAGATTCGTTGAATATTAAATTGCGCGAGCGGGTGTGTGTCGCTTCGCCGCCGCGATCCTCGGACGAGCTCGCGTTCCCGATGAAATTGGAGAGCAGCCGCTCGATTCCGAAGAGAAAGGGAAAGCATCGTCGCTCGTCTCCGTGGGAAATGACGCGGGTCTCGGAAAATTCGACTAACGATTCGAGCAGAAATCGAGGCGCGACTTGGTGTTGCTAAATATGCGACGAACGCGATGGAAACAGAGGCGGAATTTAACGACAAATGAGCCTCTAGGAAAGCGGACTGACTCGACTCGGTGAAATAGAACGCGAGGAAAGTCGATTGTATTGTATAGAGGGTGAGTCACCTAACGTTTGCACTTCAAGAGTCGCTGCGAACGAACCTGAACTTGTCGAAATTGTAGAAATTTTCCGTGGGAATCGAGAGAATGTTGCTGGCGAAGTTTTCCGTTGGTAGGGAACAGTCGATGGCCGGTCGAGGAGATTGCACCGTGTCGTTTAATAATAATCCGGGGAACCCTTAATCTGGATCGGTTCCAACTTCTTCGGATATTAAGCCGCGCGAATGAAACACGAAATGATTTCCCCGCTCGCGAGCCCTTCTCTTCCTCTCTTTTCCCTCGTTCGTACGAGAACTTACGCGCGATTTCGCTTAAGAGAGATTAAAATTTCCCGCCTTTTCGCGTTTGCAATCTGCACCGGCTTCGCGATCCCGCCGATTATCTACCTCTCCATTCCTCTATTTGTTTAAAGGGATTTTCGCCGGGGCAAAGAAGGATTTCATGGAAATTTCATCGTGTAAATGCGTGTTGGCTGGCTGTTATGTCGATGAAACCGATCGATGCTCCTTATTTTCACTGTATATTATTTGTAACTCCCAGAACGTGTATGTTTATGCAAATATAAAATTATTACAGATATATCTGACATATCAGACTTGAAATGGAATAAAAGATTTTGCTAGACTGATTTACTACACATGAAGTACAGTCACTTCCGAAAGTTAGGAAACAGAACTTTCCTTCTTCTATCGAGGAATTCATTAAACGCAAAGTAAAAGCATTGTGAACTGCATTGAATTTGATTGCAATTTTTGTTCCACGAATGTGGGAATTGTTGATAATAATACAAATACGTCTTTGCTATAATGACGACAGCTACACTGAATACGAAGACAAGAAAGAAAATGAAAAATAAAAGGAAGGAACTGTATTCATACGGGGAACAATGGAGTGCACGATGTAACTGCAAATGGCGAGGTCCAGCATACAGTATGACCGCTGTTATTATGCTTGACGAGCTTGCGAACAGAGAGAATTTTTACCTCCGGAACCATTAATTGCGTAAGCATTTCTTTCTGTCTTACTCGGGGTGGTTTAACCCTTCTAAATAAATATTAACCCTTCTATTAATTTTCATTAAACTTGAGAAACGTATGTTGATTTTTCTTGACAGTATATTGTATGTTGTGGAAAGTTGATTTACACTGATATATGTACATATGTTGATGTATGTTGACCTAGGTTTGATGTAATAGATTGGTGCATCCTTTTCTTTTCCTCTTCCAGTATGGTTCTCCATATTTCTTCTACATAAATGAGTTTCTGTTTCTTCTATAAACCTCTTTAAATTTGTAAAAAATATAAAAAAAGTAAAAAAAAAGTATACAAAAATGTAAAGAAGTTTTTAGTTTTCGTAATATGTTAAATGTATGATGGTATTAAGGCCCATAGCAAGGTTCTGATTTTTCACAGATTTCTTGCTAGTCGATACAGTATCTTCTACCGTTCCGTCTATATTGAGTATTTTCTTGCACGGAAGCGCGGTGAACGTTTCGGAGCGTGTAGTTCCATGTTAACGAGACGAACGGTAATTAACGTCTATCTGGCCGTTGTTTTTCTTCGGAAAGTTTATCGGCGAGCATTGAACTTGCATCGGTCCGAGCGACTTCGTAATTGGATCTTGAGAAACCTGTTTTCTCCTCTGGTCTATTCGATGCTCGGAGAATCTGCGCTCGTGAAATCGGAGTCTCAGGCGTCGTCACGACTGAAGAATGTTACTCGTTCGTTTAATAATCTTTTGTTATAATTTCTTATGTTTATTACTGAATTTTATTTACCATCAAATTGAGGCATACCTTCGACATTGAAATTCTTTTCTTTCGTAACTGTGAGCTAATAAGTGAACATCAATGGTTCATTATTATTAGAAAAAAGATAGAATAATGGTCTTAATTTCAATTATGTTATCTGTTTATTAAAAGAGAAAAAAAATGGTGGATTACTTATTAGTACACATAAAGTAATCCCAATTTGCTTTACTATGCTTCCCAATACAGGAAATGCATTTTGCGTTCCACTGAGATCGCGTGACGATAATTAGATGGAAATGTTACACGTTGGTAATTGTGAAAATTTGCTATAAAGCAGTGAGCCAACCTATGGCGGTAATTTGCTCATCAACCCTGAGATGTGGATCGTCAGCTTAATTGCCATGAAAATCCCATTAAGCCCGAATGACGTCAGGTGTTGACCCATCTTATGGTCATTCAATGATCGATTGATTAAATTGCCTAAAAGAGGCGAACGGTTGCGAAACATCAATGCCGCCGCCAGTAATTACACGTGACTAATTAATTACCGTCGATTAATGAGGACAGGTGAATGTAGCGTCAAGGATTGCCATTTAGGTAATTGATTCGTTTCCGATATTCGGCCATTTAATACCCAATTAAAGACACCGCCCGCATAAATTTCACTCGACTCGGCCTTAAATCTCTGTCTCCGATCTCTTTCTGCATTTTCATCCAAGAGGTTAAACCATGTGTAAATTTTTCCTTTAGTTAAAATTTAATGTTAAGTCAGCTGAATAGTGATCAATGTTACTTAATATGTACCAACCATTTAAAATTTCAATGATTTGGTCTTTCGAAACTAAATTGCAACAAAATATTGATTTTCATTAATATATAATGTGAAAGTGAAGTTGAAAAAATAGATGCGTTGATTTAATGCAAGTAATAGATTAAATACATGAAAATTCTGTTTAATCAGAGTTTCACGTATCAATTCTAAACAAAATTCAAATCCCCTTAATCCCTAGGAAATTTAAATTAAGCAAATTGTATGGGTGACGTGACAGTCAAAGTGTTAAAGGACTTCATACATTTATAATATACACACCCTTATCCCCATGAATTTTCACTTGATATCTGATTCTACATACACAAAGGACCTCGCTGACATCAACGATCCAAAGATACGACCAGACGGATAGTGTCTAGAAACACGGAAACGATCGAGTGACTCGCCCAGGTTAAAGGGTGGGAGGACCGGAAGCGTCGCAAACATTAGCACTGCTCTTGACATCGAGTGCCTAATAATATAGTATGAAATTCCACAACCCTGGTCGGCGGGGCCTAATTTCTGAAAGCGTTTGCGTATCCACTTCAAAGGCTTTAGGCTGGGTCGCGCTAACGAGACCGGACCAGGTTCGTTTGAGGAGTCATTGGTTCACGGCCTTGGTACCGGAAGCCAGTCGCCGTAACGATGTGTCTTTGTTTAGCAGGGAACGGGGCGATCAGCGTCGTTGATTTATCCAATTCTGCTTCGTTTTGCCAATTAACCCGATCGACAGACTGATATTTTGGTAGTCGTGAACAACGTCAAGTGGAATTGAAGACTGGGAGCGACGGGGTAATAGGTATTTTTGGAAAGCATTTCGAAAACAGAGATTCGCCTAACGAATCAAGCGAGCATTTTTATTCTATTTCCAACTTGTTAAAAGCCTTTAATAAAAGACGTGAATCTCGTTTAATCCTCTCTGTCGGAAGATAATCCAGATAAGTCTGAATCCCCTTAAAAGTCTGCCCTTTACAAAATGCTACACTATGTATCCACGATAAAATGATCTTAAAAAAGGTAAAGTAGAAACTTTGAGGATTTGTAGAATCAGTTTGAAATTCAGTTTCTTCGAAAGACCGGACTTAGTTTATCTGAACTTAAGAAATATGTCATGATAAGATTCAGAATATCTAAATTGCTGTATAAAAAATTACATCTATACGAAACTCTGCATTCTACCAATCATTTAACAGGAGATCTGAACTCTTATCTGGTGTCCGGTAATACGATTCGCAACGTTGTACCTCAGAAGCAAATCACTCTAAAAAAATATTTATTTATCACCGTGACGACCATTATATACTCATATACACTTCGGTTTCGTATTTTGGAAATTCCTCGCACGATAATGGCGAAGTGTGAAATAACAAGTATACCTTCAGAGCGTACCGCTACGATCACAGAGCCAAAAGGTGTCAGCGTGTTAAGGGTAATTAAGGGTATCATTCCCTAATGGTCCCGCGCAGTTTCCACCAATTAGCTCCCTTTATTCCCGGAGGCGAGGAATCGCGTGGCCGTGGGCAGAAGACAAACGCGACTCGTGGCCAGGCGAAAAGATTTAATTGCGGCGAGAAAGAGATAGAGAGGGAGGAGTGTGCTCTAAAAGGCTTCCGAGGTGCACGTTAACCGCGGTAAACAACCGTGGAATATACGACGGCGAGAGCCGCCCGGTTCGTTCGTTTTATTCCGTTACGTACAAACCGGCAGTCGCCGGACCAGTAAAAAGCTTGAGCAACTGTGGATTTCGGCCCGTAACAATAGCCACCCCAGGAAATGAATGGCCCGCATAACTGATCCACTCCGTTTGTCCCGCGAATAACTGAATCTTTTCGCCCCTTTTGGTTAGATTTCGACGGAAGGGCATTTTTTACGCGAACAAAAGAGCCTCTGGGCTCTATCTTCGACCTTCCCCCCTTTTCCAGAGTCCTTTGATTCCTTGTAAATGGAATGGGAGACGTTTCGATTGGATTCGATGAAAGACCTGGCTCGGTTCCTGATGAATGAACTTGAGAGCCTTTTACGTAAATTTTTGGGGGGACTGTTGCTTCGGCTGTGACTTTGTAAAATTGACAATTGTACGACGAATGTTGATCCAAGCAAGTTCTTGTCGTTTAGGGGGAGGAATCTAACCTAGAGGGATTTAAACCTAACCTCCAAGACGTTTAATGGCGGCTGATTTGGCGGTCAAAGTGACTAACAGATGGACGTTTATAAGAATGTTCACGGTACCAAAAAAGGCTCCACAATGAAGCAGAATCCGTGACATTTACTGAGACACTACCGTATTATTTCCCTTCAAAAGAACATGATTCAAATTTGATAGCTTCAAAAGCTTTAGTACTGTAATAGATGTTCGAACTTACTCGATCTTCCAGTACAAAGCGATGTCCGAATGATCTACTCACCTGTAACAGAAAAATACATATTCCTGTAAAACGTGTTGACTTCGAAGGTCAACGATTGCAATAACAATACAATTGCGTTCGTGTAAAATATTAAGAATGGGATTTTGCTTCACAAATTCCTGCAAAGTTGTTAAGAATATTCTGAATGCACTTTAATTTTATATTACTTTGGCGTATTTCTTTTCTGGCGAAACAGATGGAAAGAGGGTACGATTTCACGGAAATGAACGATACACGGGCTCCGTCTTCGTTCTAATATTTTTCCCGGTGCTCGAATTCGGCGCGCGCGCGAGGACACACAACCCCGGACACAGACATCTGAATAATCTCCTTTTCCTTCTTCCCTCTCGCTGCCTCCGGCGTCTTTGTGGCCGTTGGAAAAGCTACGCCTCCATTGGTACATTTCGGCCGAAGGTCTCCGAGTAATCTGCATCTCCGTCTGAGAGATAATACACCTGGGACGCGAACTAACCTCTTTCCTTCGCGAGACTTCTTGGTGTTATAGTTTTCGGAGGTGCACTCTTATATATGGAGTGTGATAGAAGTACGGAACGGTATTTCGTCGTAAAAGTGATATCTGAAGCTATCTAGTTCAATTTAATTTATTTAACACTTTCGTTTTTGTGGCCGGTTCGTTGGCGCGATCAATTAGTGATGGCGATACATTTAAACTATGTCGATATTTGGTATCGATGTGTATTGATACCCAGAGTATTGATACACATGTATATTTAGACCTAGTATGGAACGTACAAAAAATTCAACACCAGTCTGGAACGAGAACAAAATCCAAACTACCGTTACTGCCCTCCCAATTCCCGCCCAAGCAGATATTCACTAAGGCAGATTCTCAGGTAACAGACTGGAAAAGAAATCGACCAATCGCAAGATTTATGGGAAGTTCGCGATTGGTCCATTTCCCTTACGACCTGTTACGTCACGGCCAATGAAGCGATTGTATCGAGATTTCGATATTTATGGGTTACGTATCGATACTGAAATATATCGTCACATCAAATATCAATACAAGATATCAATATGTGAATTGCAAAGTATCGATATTCAAAATATGCATACAACGAAGTATTGTTTTGCATGTATACCTAACCTAAACCCAGCCTTTAATCGTCAGTAATTGAACGACGTTTATTTACAAAATTGTAATCCTCGTGAAGATAGTTAAATGTAAATGGTGGTTCATGATGTCATACTGTCGCCCACGATAGTGTCTTCCGAAACATTTAGCGGTGAGAATAATTTCGGTTACAACTGTGTTCGAGGACCAACAGCGTTTTAGAATTCCATTTACATTCGACCAGTCCGTGCACAGGCCGGTTCGAATTAACCGAGCAGCAAAACGCGAAATTATTCGTTACCAAATAGACCAATTAACGTGTCCAATTAATCGGACAACTGAACGCGAAGTTGTTCGGCGCGAATATCGCTGGTACCGGTTGCTAAATCGTTTCCATGAACCCGCTCGTACGGGGATCTATTACGGAGCAAGTAAATGCGAACGCGGCAGCGAGAGAGTTCGAGACTGTTATCACGAAAAGGGTCGAAGACGGCTTCCGATCTTGAAAAGACAAACGACTGAGGGAGTCGAGGCTGCTGGGGGGATAAAGTGCTGCGCCCAGCCTTGCCGCCTTTTTCATCGATGATCGATCATAATGATCGACGCCCGTAATACCACGCCGGGACAGCCGATGACGCCCCCGAATATTTCTTTGCTCTATAGTTCGAGGAGCTTCTTTGGAAATGGAAATAAGGCTGTCGTTGGTTTGGCCATCATAATGATCTTTAGAAACCTGTCACTGAAAGCGAAATATCAAGGAAATATTTTGACATTTCTATGTAGGTTACGTATACAAATATGTAGGCGGTAAAGGGCGGCAGGTATATTTGTTTATGTTCTACGAATTAAAAGTAGAATTGTTTGGATAGCTTAGTTCGTTCAAACAGCCGCTTGGCGGCAAAAGTCGCGAGGTTCAATTCTAAGTCTAGTACCCGAATAACCAATTTCTTTTTCTCACCAATATACTACGTTACTTTATAATCTTATATTACAATTTCCATTTCCTGTCGACTAAGTTGTGCTTCAACTTCATTAAAATCTTAAACATCAAGTGCAAACATAACAAAAATACTGTAAACGATCCTTGAGTGTTAATCGGTTTTTGAATTTCGTTCCTAATTTGGACCATACTCTGCACTCACTTACAGCCACATTCACGGCGATGTCACTGTCCCGCGCATGCGCAGTAGTTGGCATCGGTACTAGTCAAGTGTTAGGCACTCGTACGAGTACTCCGTGTTTAAAGTGTTATAATTATTGTTTTTCGAAATATTGTTAATTGAAACGTACGTAATTCGAAGTTCGAATATTTATGCAAATCACTGCGCGCTAAAAAGAACGCAGGGATCCCACTGAATCACCGTGTGAAGCGAACCGAAAAAGTAGGTAGTTACCTCGTGGCCGGTTCAAACCGTTACATCAACGGAAGAATTTATTTTTCGTCTCTATTTATCGGACGTTTCCCGGGAAGTAATTACGTTTTGGTGTTCGTTACGTTACCAACAATATCCGCGTTCGCGTTTACGTGGCGAAGCTTAACGCTCGCCTTCCGTTTCCCTTTTGTTCCCCGCGCTATCGACAATGGTTTTGTGCGCGCGTGATTTTGAAACGATCTCCGCTGCGAACACCACCGGCCTTGGGCGTCGAGTCCGCCGCAGTCCTGTCGGCTTTCACCTGCCACGGAAAACCGAAATGTCATCGACGACGACATCCTTGAAGGTAAGAATTTCATTTGCACTTACAGTCAATGGTATATTGCTTTGATGCAATAATAGATATTTTACACTTGGTCGAAAATTCGTAAAAACAATTCGGTACAAAAAGTTCTTATTATTCTGAAGAAAGTACTTATTCCGTTATTTTGACATGCACTATTGCTTATTGTCCTGAGATCATATAATATCAACAATGATAAATCGCGACAAATCCGAACGATGAATCTACTTCCTCTGTGTTAAATTCTATTTGCTTCTATGTGCATATTAGGTTTTTTATTCTTTTATACAATTTTACGACCGCCCTATTGTGTATCCTTTGAAAGAGAGATCGTTAACACAGGTTTTGCCGGTAGAATTGTCACGTGCCGAATTCCACGGTCGATCGGGCCGGTGACTAATGAAACATTAAACTGTTTTGTCAGTTTATCGGCGAACTTTTTGAAACTTCTGAATCCCGGCGTATACCGAAGCCCCGCGATTGTTCGAACTAATTCCTGACGCGGTGACCGAATAATCGAATTTTTCGGATGAACGACGCCACGATCACGGTTCCGGATATACTAACATTTTCGGTTGCTCAATTGAGTTATCTAAACGCTATCTAAAACCACCCACGATTGTCTAGAAAGCCGTAAGTTTATCTGGAAATGATTAACTAGTCAACATATCTGGGAACTGTCCATATTTGATTGAAAATAGAATGATCTAAGAGTAAGGATCAGTAGTATGAATCTTTTTATCCGAACACTTGTGTCTTTCTGTTAATATGGATAGGGGTGGCTCTATTGTACTATACTTCATCGAACAATGTAGGATACCTGGTCACCTAATGCCAATGATCTATAATACCTTCTGATTTCATAGATTAATGATTTCTCGAGTACCAGGAAATGTACGACAAATGCGATGAATGGCGGAATCGAGTATTTGAACATGGTTGAACCATCTCTCTCTCTCTCTCTCTCTGCTTTTAACTGGCACACAATCAACCTCGAGCCATCGTTAGATCGTTAAGCAGATTGGATCGAGAGCAATGATATACGGGGACCTTCCAGTTCGCTCTCCTACGACAATTACTTCATCCAGTGGCAATAAGTAGGCGACTGAAACTGATATCCCCGTCGAACTACATCATGCGATCGTTTGTTCTGGTTTACCAAATGTATCGACGTATCATTGTCCCTGATCCGATGATCCATTTCTTGTGTATCGTATTTTGAGTAACTGTATCGTGATGGGAGACTAACAGGGTGAAGAAAAGGTTTCCTAATGGACTCGTCAAACCTTTACATCTTTCAGCACATTTCTTTTATATCATTCCACCTATCGAATATTCAGTTATGTATAACAGAAAAACAATTGTCATTACGATCATGTCCCGAAAATCAACAACAAATTCTGACTCACTGCTATTGGTCTCAACAAAACGGTTTAACTTGTTCCCGATTTTTCTACCCAGACCAAACTCGGTGAACGGGATTCGAAACGAGTTTCCATATTGTCGATATAAACCTGGACGTATATTGTTTCTAATATAGAAAGCAACAGTTCCAGTAGTGAGTCATTTCGATCGTTGTATCGTTTATATTTTTAATCGATCGGGGAAAGTGGTCTCGTTTCGTAACGTGACAAATCTTCCGTGACTTGATCAGAACTTGTAAGACCAGCCACATATACAATTGTATACTGTTGTCACGTGTTCCACGCTGTTTAGTTCACTCTGTCACAAAGAATCACCCTCGCCTTTCGTCCACGTGGCTCGTTATTGCGCCACACATCGCGTGTCGACCATAATTTTCGCGTGACCGTAATAAACAGAGAAGGAACCGTGGACAGGAGAGCCGTAAATCCTCCTCAAAGGTGGCTTCAACGTGTCTTCCAGGTAGTTTAACGCCGTTCTAGACAATTACACCCGTCTCATAAAACTCGTTCCCGCCGGCTATACTAATTTCATCCAGCCACGTTCTCCCATCCCTCCTCCTAGATGACTTTAACCCGATTCCTCGACGCCTCGCGTCTTATGCAAACGCGAAAGACCGTGTTTGATTACAGAATAATAAGAGGGACTCTCCCAAAGTCGGGCATACCTGCGTAAAATCGGGATCTTTTAACAAAACAATCGCATAAAATTTCTAAGGCAAGACTGAACACTGTAGCTCCTCGCGTGCAATTATCCCGCGTCCCATCGACGTTCTCCTACATCTTGACAAAAAAAAGGGGTCACCAGCGTTCTCTGCGCGTGCCCAGGGGGAAGTCACTATCCATAAACAAACGGAACGTGAATGGTAATCGCGCGCTCGAACAAGCAAGAAGTCGCGATTATTCGAGGCAACGGGCTGTTTGTCGTGTACATTTAGCCAGCGGTTAAGAAGCCTTCCGTGCTGCTCCCCATCCCCTACCCCCAGCCGTGTTGTCCCGAGATGAATGTTCATTCGTTGGACAAAGGGATCCTTGGGGGGAGGAAATAAAAACAAAAAAGGATCGGGGAGATAAAGGCCAGCTTTCGTTTCGCCCGTTTTCCCTGGCCTTTTTTATTTTCTAATTTGCGGCGAGAGCCCCGCACGCCCCACCCTCCTCCACATCCCTTTGCCAACCCTCTACTGGAAACTCTTGGCCTGTGCATCCATCATCGCGCCAGGAACCGGTGGTGTGTATACCTGGATGTATCCGTTACACCGAGATTGCGCGGTAATTTTTCACATTTTATTGGCCTGTCATGTCGCCGAGCTGTTCTCCAAGGAAAACATTACACACTTCTGGGCAAACGCTGACGTAGAGGCCGGTAAGCCGGGGCCGGTTGTTTTATGGACGGCGGGGGATGAAACGTGGCTTAGGCGAAGAGATGAAATTTTTCGTATAGGAATGATACATTTGGTTGGGAACCATTGCTGAACCAATGAGATCGTTTTAACGTGTAGAGCTTGGAAGGACAGGGTCTTAACCTTGGGTCTCCAATTTTGAGAAAATTATTAGGGCTTGTAGTAAGATTCTTCCTCTTCAGAAATTACCTCGAAAGAGGGGGTAGATATGGTAGAGTTTTTTCAGTTACAGTAGAATGTCGATTATCCTTAATTCCTAATTCGAACATAAAATGAGTGGACAAAGGTGTTCTTGTTTTATCTATTTTTATTAAGATATAAAACTGTGGATCTTTTTCGTTAATATCTCGTTAACAAAGCATCGGATAACATTTCTGTTAAGGAAAAACTTGACAGCCTTACGTTCATAAAAATTAACGGTAACAGAAATGTCGTAGACACTCAGAATAAATGAAACGCTCTGTACTTTCCGCATCACACCGAACTAATGCTCTCGAAGAGAGGACTTTTCCCGTGAAAATAGTCGAGCAGCTTTAATAATAAAATGGCGTCTACCCCTGGGGTGGAAGGGTAGGGAGAAAGGAAAGGTCGCAGAGCGAAGACTCCCGGACTTTTGTCGGAAGATTCTCCGATACAAAAAAAGAGATTCATTTTCCATGAGACTTTAAGCGCTGGGGACATCGAATCGAATCCCCAGCCCTTTGCAATCTTTCCACCGGCCTGTCTGTTCCCCCCTCCTCTTTGCCGTGGCAGTGTCTCGGGCATTAAAGAGTCGCGGATGCGGAAAATTGTTTCCGCGATTCCGCTCGCGCTGAATTTATCGTCGCTTTAATGGAATCGAATATTACCTCGATCGAGGCGCGGAAGACGATATAATCAGCTTCTGTTCCTCTCGAAACGGCCTGAAGATCGTCGGACAGAGAGGAAAAAGCAGCGAGATGGGACAGCAAATACTGACGGAATCGTCGAACAAATTGCTAGAAATAATAGGACATGCTCTCTTCTGTTCTCGAAATATTGGAACGTCTGAGTGTTTTTTTTTTTTTTTCAGATGAAAATTTAAGAGTATGAATTCTACGGAATTTCTGTTACCTCGAAGTACCTTTAGCATTTCTTGGATAGTATTTGTTCGAGACACCTCATAATTTTGTACTTTTTTCGATAGGTTCATTGCTAGAATTAAAGAATTTTTGAATAAGTGAAGAGAGTAAATCGTTGGGAGTATGAGCAATTTGGTAGGTGCATAGGATTCAAAATGAACCCTATCCGACGGTCAGTCGACAAAAAACGTCCACTATCTGGGGATTGAAAGTCTAGAATAAATAACAAAAACATAAACAAACGAGAAGTGTGTCAATGCTCACGAGACTATCGCCGCGAGAATTCCGCGGAGAGATTAGATACGACATTTGACTTCTGACATTGTCTACCGAAGCCGCATCTGCAATAAAAAGTGGTTCTACGCTCACGTTGTAAACAATTCCGTATCTAAGTTCCTGGAAGATCTTGTTTTCCAGACTTTGACACGACGATTGAGGCGAACTGTCGTTCTCTCGATAAAGAACTCCACGAACATATTTTTCCACTTTTCCTGATCATTCACTCTGAACTCAAGGATTCGAAACGTTTGACATGATTGTCTAAAATTTTAGTAACATGTTCATTTTCATTTGTACTTATTATTATGTGTATCAGTAAGTGATTCACTAAAATATGGTGAAACGAATACAGTGTTTCGCACAAAGATAGTGTACTACTTATTGGTACACCTAATATACATATATTATAACAGTGGGTGATCAAAATATTACAGCCACTGTACAGAAAATATTTTTTTTGGTTCATGTTGAACTAAAATCACAATATCAAGGTTTTTACACTGGACAAGATCTTCAATTAACAATTGTCCACTAAAAATACACAAAAAAATTAAAATTAACAGTTAAACTCATACAATTGTCAATTTATGCAGGTGACTCTAACAAGTTGATCGTTCACTCTACTAACTAAAACGAATTACGGGTCAGAATTGACCCACCACCGCCATTATGGCACTCGATCACAGAAAATGACGTTCGATCTGTCCACGGACCAGTCAGCGAAACTCTCGTTAACGACGAACAAGACACCCGGTGTTCGCCGTTAATTTCGACGGCTGCAAGACCACCGAGATTAATAGATCCAATGTTTTATCGCGACCGTTATGCCTGTTTTCGAGCCGGCTGTCGGTGTTCCGCGGCACGTGGCTTGCTTCGGTTGTGTTACGTGCTCTCCACGAAATTTATTACGGGTCATCGACGGCAGATCCGAGCCAATTAACTCGAACCCCTGGTGGCGCAGTAGCGTCGAGTCGATACTTCGATGGCCACTTCTCGAAACTTGGCCAAATAATCATCACCGTTCGCGAAGTAATCTTGTCGCGAGAAACGTAATGAAATGGGAATTTTTTGGATTTTGGACTCGGTGTAAAATAGCTCGAACGATGAGTTGAGAAGGGAGTCTGACAGGTAGCAGATTACGACAATTGTACCCTATTTTCGACAAAGCTTCCACTTATGGTGTCACCCTAGTTACTAAAAATAGTTCCAAATCCTCCAGATGTCTGCATCATAAGCCTAATCACGATACAATGAAACACGAAACAGTTCACAACGCCAACTCTTGGTACTGTTCAATTAGAGAGAACATCGAATAAAGCGAACGAGTCGACGTGTAATCGTGTCAGAGGTCGTAGCTCCTATCTAATCACTCCCTGGAACCCGGTGCAACAAAGAACGTATATAAACGCGGCGGTTTATCCCGGCCCCTTTAGTCGTCACCAGATCACTGAGCTCCACCAGAAAACAAAGTCTCGGAATGTTCCGATTCCCTCGATCGTTGCTAATCGTCATCGCAATCGCGTCTGTCGCGTGGTGCAAGGAGGATCCGACCTGCGCTCGCACTAATGGTTACAGTGTGTGCCATAGGAACGGTGTGTTGGTCGAAGTGACCCAGCTGGAGTCCGAGGAGAGGCTAGGAATAGAGGATCTGGACCTATTGGCAATCAAGGAGGACGCGTTCCGGAACCTGACCACGGTTCGTCTTAGCTTCAGTCTGGGCAACAAGATCTCCGTGGTGGAGAGAGGGTCGTTCAGAGGGTTGGAGAAGCTCGAACGACTCGATCTGGACAGCAACGTGGTGCCTCTGTCGCCGAATCTCTTCGCCGAGTTGAAGCAGCTGCGTTCCCTGTCTGTGATCTTCAACAAAATCAACTCGGTGCCCAAGGACTCGTTCGCTGGACTGACGAATCTGATGTGGCTCTATCTGGGCCACAACGATATAGAGTCTCTAAACAAGGACTCGTTCTCGGGACTGTCCCCGTCTTTGCTGTTCCTCTGGCTGAACGACAACAAGATCGCGAGCATTGAAACTGGCACCTTCAGGCACACACCGGATCTTTACCGTCTTCATCTGGAGGGAAATCAATTGACATCCATTCCACCTGCAATCTTCAAGGGCCTTTACAGGCTGGATGGTCTGTTCCTGGAACAGAATAAATTGACCACCATATCTGCGTCGGATTTCAAGACCCTGAGCGCTCTGAGGATCCTGCATCTACAATTCAACCAGATATCCAGCATAGATTCTGGAGCCTTCGCAGAGCTAGGCCAGTTGGAACAGCTGGATCTGAGGAAGAACCAATTGTCTCACGTCGATTCTGGAATGTTCACCGGACTGACCAGTTTGAAGAAGCTCGATCTGTCGGATAACAGGATCAGTGTGGTGGACACGGGTGCGTTCAGTGCGCTTCCTGCTTTGAGGAACCTGAACATCGTGAATAACAATATGAGCAGCGTGGATAGGAAGGCTATCGGACTGGCTACTATGGCGATGTTGTATACTGGAATATACAACATCCATAATGGTTTGTAATGGAGACTTCCTAGTGTCCTTGTAAATTTTTGAATAATAAAAGTTCGAAAGTTGGTGTTCTGGTAAATGAAGGAATTCTTAACTTCACTACTAATTTAATATTCTGGTGCCCTTAGAGAGTAATTCAGATAAGAATTATGTGTTCTCCTTGTGATGTTACCAGTTTCGGTAGAAAACTACAAAGTAAGCACTAATATATAAAAGTAGTAGTAATATATAAAAAAATAATTCCGTTAATATCACGTGCTAGTCCAGAGACAAGTTCACATTGTTATTCTAACATACAAGAAACACCAAGAAAATTCTGATGAAAATAAAAATTGTTTGCTACCCGAAACAAAGTGCAGAACCGGTAGGAAAATAGGAGAAACTCGTCTCAAATCCTCAGATCGGTATACCCAAATGAGTACCAGGCAGAACATCGTCCAAATGATTCTTGCCGCCCCCAGCGTGTCGTTTAATGTCACTCACGGCAAGTATCATCTCAACTACGAGTGGCGATCGTCCTTGAGTCTGATTATCGTCGGGAAACCTTTCGATCTGTTCCTCCCCGCGCAGCTTGTAATTTCCAAAGTTGGGGCTCGGTTTCAGCGTAATTTCACGCTTTTCAAATTCCCCGATGCGAAAACGCTCCGGCGTTCCAGTCACGTCTACACTCGATCGCGGCGTCATTGAACCAGGGCCTCTGTAAATCAAGCGCAAAGTGTCTCCTCCTTCCCTTCGTGGTCCTGGATACACCACGGGCTCGCACAAGTATCCGCTTTCTGAAACGATATACGTGTCTCGAACGGTACCACGGTTAAAAGCCGCACTTTCACCGATTCGATACTCCGCCGTCGCGGCTCTAACGCACGGAGTCCTTGTAATAAATATCGGGTCTCGTGCTGAAAGATGACATAGTCGTTGGGAGAAGGGGCACGCGCGCGCACCGTGGGACGTGCTAGCGGTTAGAGAAGGATGTTGGAAAAATCACGTATGAATCGAACGTTTCAGAAGATTCGTTCTTTGAAGAAACAAATATGAATTTGATGTTTTGCTACTTTGTGGCTTTTCGGGGTGAAACCATACCTTAAGCGGATATGCTAGTGTGACGGCTATATAATATAGAAACATTTGTTAGTTAAATAAATAAATGAAAAGAAATTCCTAGAAAAGAACCCAAATACAGTCACTCCGTCTTTCAGCAAGACCAACAGACCGACCCTGAACTTGCGTCGACCTCCTGGCATCAAAGCTCCCCCTTTCAGACGACCCATTTTTCCAGGGGCTGATTCTTCGAAACCCCCCGTTCGTGCCGTGCCATTCCCGTGGTAATTAACTGATCCGAAACAAAGCTAATTATTCCGTCGAGTGTTCGGCGCAGCGCTCGGAACACTCGTGGAGGAGGCTAAAAGGAAGAAAGGTGGACTGGAATAAATCGGTTTTCCGTTACGGAACGGGGGAACGTAGGGAAACTCGCGAGAAAATAGAAGAATGAAAGAAACGAACGGGCCAAGCGGGAAGAAAAAGGGGTCTGAAAAAAGAAAGGAAGAAATTGCAGAGAAGGTAGGGGTTGAAGGTACCCGTAGTCCCTCGGTGGACGCAGACGACGACGAGGGTCGATACTTTCGTGAGGAGAAAATATCGCCGATAAATTTCCGGTTCCCGCCCCGATACCTAAGTAGATACGTCGTTCGCGATATTTTCTTACCGTCGAGGTTTCTAATAAAGCTCCAGGCTCTCTCTTGTCTTAAAGGGGCCATCGATTGTCGACGTTTGGCCGACCAGTCCGCGGACGGTATTAAGACGCGTCGGTTGAGATTCGCTCGATAAGCTGCGAAAGACAGGCGACGAATTAAGACTCGACTGTTGGTGGGATCCCGGAACGGGATTGTTGGGCTGGATTGGTTTACGAGGGGCGTGTTCGCTCGGCAACAGTCGTTAGGGGACTGGGGTGGCTTTGACTCCTCGAGGATCGTTTGGGTAACTGGTCTCGTCCTGGTCGTTCCGTTTAAAAGCTTCGGTGGCTGACTAGGAAAATGGTGGGGTACGATTTTCACCCCTTTTCGTCGAACGATTGGTCAGTTCAAACCCTTTACGCTTCATCGGGTGTTGCTACAACGACGCCCATCATTTCGAAGTTCAGGGTTCGTGTATTGTAGCGTGAACAGAATTAATGAATGAAATATAAATTATAGATTTTTGTTGAAAAAATATTAGCTTTACTTTTTGGACACAGCCGCACAGGTCTAGGTGTTGTTAGTTATTCGGAGTAAAGGACTATCTCTATTCTTCGAGTGAAAAGGGTTAATCCTCTATAATGTGTAACCTTTTAATTGGGTGTAGTTGATGGTAACAATCCAGTGAGATAATAAATTTACCAGGGCCATAAGCCTCTTCTGTTGATTCGGCCCAGGTATAGCCCTTGGGCCCTGGATTGTCTTGCTACAAGGAATTGATCCCCCTAGAAGGAGGTTACAGCTCTTGATAAGGTCTGCGTTAGATGTTACTCTTCTACTGTTACGATCGATAACGTCTACTACAGTAAACTCAGAAAGGCATTAAGTGGAAGCTTTTTCTGAGGGCTTGGTCCAATTACAATCCACGAACCCAGATAGGAAACTAGGCTTAGACCGCCTTCAGAATGCCTACAATGTTCGGTACTGATGAGAAAGGGGATTGCTTAAAGGGGTGATGCTCAGTCTTGGTCAAGGCTTGGCAAGCTCTTAGGTATAACGCTGAATTCAGTACATTATTTCCTTTAAAAGATCTTTAATACGTCCATGTCTTCGTGTTGCTACCTCTATCATCCGTTAGCCAATAGTAGACAAGTCAAAATAAATGCGAATCTCTAGCCAACAAAGACGATCATAAAATCTTCTGTACTGCTCTATAGGATCTCTGGGGGACCACTGTGCCACACGTACACGTTATCGTTAGCATACTATACCACCTCATTATATATGGGGACCACTATATTATATTACCATTACAGTCGACTAGACCCGCATGTGATGGGCACATCAGTTTGTGATTGCCACCGACCTCTCTGACCCCCTATCAGGTTTTTTTATTGCCAAATTTCTGACGGAATAGTGCTCCAAACGTTTCAACGACAAGGTATTTCGAGAACAGCTACAAGAAGTGTATTTGTGCATCCAGGTTTCTTTTGGTACACACATTAAGCGATACGAAAACCACTTTCTCGCGGAATATTCAGGAACAAAACCGGCAAAAATGTTCTCGGGTCCCCGCAAACAAACAAAACAACAGAGCCTTTTACGCGTCGAAGACATCAGACACACGAACTTCCCCTCTTGTGACTCTGTGCTCGGAACATTTAACCCATTTCCGCTAGAAAAGGCACCGATACCGCGTCGGGCACGTACTTTGACTGCTGTCGGAGCAAGTGTTGGGATTCGCCGTTTCTGTCCGATGTCGCGGAAAGCTTTCAGATGTTATTTCTAGACGGTGGTTTCGGTTTCTGCTGCACAGGCGAGAAAGGTAAATTTACACGGAGAAATGGAATAGCGTACACACACACACACACACACTCGCGTGACTCTGATCTGTCGTTGGATTGTGGTGTGAATATAACAGAGGACACATAGTGTACAGGATGTTTCAATTTTAACAAGAGTTTTGATCATTCGTACTAACTGAAACTTAATAAATATTTGCATACATTGTTTCATTTCATTTTTCGATTCTCCTATCGATCGATCAGAAGCGATGTTGAAAGTTTTTGGAGAGTATTTGGAACGTAGGCCATAAAAATTGGAATATCGTTGGTTCAAGTTCATCCATGTTAAAGGGGATTGTATTGAAAAATCGTTGTTGATATAAGTTATCCTTCCACTACATTCTGAGAACTTTGCAACTGACCCACGTATTGTACAAGGTGGATCAAGAGTAACTATCCGTTTCAATGTTTATCGAAATTCCACTAAGGAAATTTTTGTTCTAACGTCCCTATAGATTTTCTACGTCCTGCCTTTTATATTTATCTGAAAGTTATTGTTATACATATATAATCTGATAGTTAAATCGTCTTCAGTGATGTATCAATGCAAAAGGAAAAAATTTTTTACAAGGCATCATGTGATTCTTCATTAAATGGATACTCACTTTTGGCCCACCCTGTATATTCGAACGCGTCCTCGATTAAACAATCGAACCCGTCGCTCGAAACACCTCGGACGTCCGACGATTGTTTGTTTTTGGATTTGCATTCCAAATTCGAGGCTTATCGTCCGTGACATCTTTTTGAGCGCTCCGCGAAACGGATTTTCAAGGCTGCGCTCGTAGACGTCCCCACCCTCTACCGGCCCTGTAACTTTCTAAGGTATCGGTGAAAACCCAAGAAGAGCGATTCTCCTCTCGCCAGGCGAGGTCATCGAACGACTACGCGCTGCGTCCCGCTCACTCTTTCGCAGGCACCGCCGTGCAAATATTCCGCGAAGAGGATCTGGATCGCGGAAACCTAAGCTCAAACGGCGAGTATTTAATCCACCGTTTCGCGATGGAATTACGGTATAATCGCGAAGACTCCTCTTGTGCATTAATAAATGTATACATGTATTACTTTGGCCACGAGTTTTACCCCATTTACAGCCACTGCAGCTGTGGATGTCGCAATAAAGGAGAAACTCTAACCCAGTTTTGATACAATTTTCAGTACATTCTTAACCTGTTAACCGAGAAAGGCGAGTTAACTCGTCAGTTGTGTTCAGTTGCATCTATGGATAATTTTAAGCTTTCATTTTGAAAAATTTTTCTTTTCAAAATTAAACAGATATCGAATGCGTGAGTACAGTCCCGACGGGGTTATTTCGAAGACAATATTGTATTTCAATTTGTAACAATAAAGCTTCGAGAATTCTAAAATTATATTTTCATAACTAAACAGATTACTTTGTAAGGCAATGATTTCACACCTGTTTAATTTTCAAAGTAAAATTTTGTAAATTATTCTCGAAACTTCATTGTCACACTTCGTTTATCCAAGTGGACGAATTTCGAGGACGTGGAAAAAAAGAAAAGACTGTTTGGAAGGTTAAGGCTCGTTGGTTAGCTCGTGCGAATGGAGAACACGTTTTTTTTTCGCGAGTTACCGTCACTGGGGTTCGTTAAAATTCATACAGTAGTTCGCGTGACAGCGACAGCCTCGGTGATTCGCGTATTCGATTCGATTCGTGCATTTTCGAATGCGAAGGGCACGTAATAAGCGCGCGCGTACGCGAACGATTCGTCCGGCCTTGCGTATTCCGTTTGTAATGCGAGTGGCCGTGGTGCGCCATCGTGCGCTCGTTATCTAGCTGCAAAACCAAGCAGATGTTCGACGCGTGACAAAGAGTTTATTGTTCCTTCGTGGCGGGCGACCGCATGCGCGTCTGCTGTCAACTGTAATTGGTTATCGGACACCTTTTCGAATTAAAATGTCCCTTTTGTATGGGGACGAATAGTTGGATGCGACACACGATTGACAATTGATCGTTCGATCGTTTTAATTGCAGCGAAACACTCGCTTCAGAAAACAGCGCATTGTTGCACATTTACTGCATTCAGTCGCAAATGACTTCCTCATCCCCCCTCTTTTTTTTAAAAATTATATCGACTTAAAGGTAATATACCAAAAGGAAAGATACCAAAATTCTATTAATGAATGTTTGATAAGACTCAAAAAGGTATTTAATTTGAGACTTTCAAAGTGTATGTCCTCCGAAGTAAGACAATGTCAAAGTCTGGCTTAAAAATGATCGATTACAGATTAAAGTGTATCGAGTCTAATTGATCGAACGTCCACGGATATCAATGCGTTCGAGTTTGTTTTCTAAAGAGTCACGTTAAGGACACGGTATATCGTACAGCTTCCAGATCAATTACAGACATAAAAGCATTAATAACTGATGTATTTCGATCAATCAGACTCGATACACTTCAATCTATAATTGATAGTTTTGAGGTCAGACTACGACATTATGTTACCTCGGAGAAGGCAAAAACTTTGACAACCTCGACAATTGCATACCTTTTTAAGTCTTATTAAATATTTCTTAACAAAATTTTAATATCTTCTAATATTTACTTGTTCATTCTCAATTACAGTTGTCGAGGACTCATCCTGTACATAAAATTAAGCAAAAAGTGTACGACTCGACGAACGTGTTCATCGCTGCCTCTTACAGTCGTAGAAAATATCCCAGTCCTCGATCCATAAAATCTCCAAGCACAGATTCGCCAGCGTGTCGACACCTTCGATTCCGTAATATTTATCCACTTCGAAGCATTTCCATCGGAGATTTATCGAATTTCCGCGACGACATCGTTGCTTTCCCAGTTCCCCTTCCTGCCACGAAGTCACACACCAGTGGATATAGCGAACGCCGCGGTTTCTCGCGATACCGCAAAAATTTCGCATTCTCGTCCGTCCTCCCTTGTTCCCCCTGTATTTATCCACTGTCATCCCGGATGATTTTTGCACCGAACGCGACTCGTTCGAGTAGAATTTCGTCTTCGTGCTGCGATGAAATCGAAATACCAAAAAATTACACGTGCAACCACGAGCGAAAAGAGTTCCATTGGTAGGGTGGAGAGAAAAAAAAGTGAAAGTCCGTTCGGTTGAAGGCGCGAGAAGAGGAGGCATTCCGGCTCGACGTGAACGTCTTATAAGACGATCGTTCGAGTCGCTTCCGCGTGCACGATCGCGAATTACATACACGGCAGGCGACCACTGCGACGCACGCCGTCGTGCCATAAAATCGACCTGGACTGCCTCGTGAACGTCAGAGCCAATGATCGCCACGCCGCCGTATATGTCTGTCGAGATTGTAATTGTTGCGCGGGAGTAATTCGTTCCGACGATACGTATTCGTATTTTATAGCTGCTCGCGACGTCGTGATTCTCTTTTTTAGAGGTTTTTAACGTGGACGAGGTACCTTGTCACTTGGAATCTCGGGGAAATCGCGTTGACGAGTTATTTCGTCACAGAAAATCTTTAAAAAATTCCGCATGGACGAATTATCTCGTTGTACGAAATCTCACAGGAATCGCGTGTGGACGAATTATCTCGTCATACAGAATGGTACTGAAATCACGCGTGGACGAGTTATCTCGTCGTGTAAATTCAAAATTTACTATCAACTTTTACATATCGCGCGTGGACACGTTGTCCCAATGTGTGTATTTTCCAAAAATCAAGATGAGTTATCTCGTAATGCGCAGTCTCGGAGAAATCCTATATAGACGAGTTACCTCGTCATATTTTGCGTCCACAGAAATTTCGAGTGGATGAGTTAACTCGTCATGAGAATTTCAACTCCCTCTCTATCGAATTGTTGGGAAATTCTTGCGTCTAGTAACAATAGGTCGAACAGAATTTCCATACACTTCGATCACTGTACATTTCGAGCGGACGAGTTAACTTATCATGAGAATTTTCACTCCCTCCCTATCGAAATTGTTGGGAAATTCTTGCGTTTAGTAACAATGGGTCGAACAGAATTTCCATACACCAAGTATCGAATCATTCTGACCCATGTACCGAATTTCAAAAGTAATAACGATGCTTCCATGGTACTATATAATTTTCCATCCTTTATGTACACTAATAATAAGGTTAAAAATATAGGTTTTTATGGATATTTCACAGTTTCAACTGAACCAAATTTAAAAAGTTCATGGTGACTTGAATTCTGCCAATGGATACTGTAAATTGACTGAACGTGTAATCAATTTTGTAGACAGAACAAGAGAACCAGTGATGAATGAATAACAGAACAATAGAATAATTTGGGTAGAAATGAAGGCTACGAATTTTTATAATCTTTGAAGCGAGCAGATGTACCTATATGTAATTCAATATTTTTGTACAATATTCGTATTTCATAAAATGTGTGTTTCAAAGGAAACGAAGGTTCTACTTATCGGCGCGTTTAATGAACAAAATTGTCAATCACTGTTCAAGAGGAATCGGTGTCCAATCAATGTTCAAGAAGAATCGGTAATTTACAGAGGTGTTCGATGGAAACGTTTTCGCGGTTTTATTACGTCGAGCGTCGCGGCGTGGAAAACGTTCAAGGGATTTTTCCTGCCACAAAGATGAACGTCGACCGATTCTATCACGTTGGTTCTCGTATCGAAAAAGCTGGACTTCGAATCGTCTGTTATAGGAGCGTTCCTCCATAAAAAGGATGGGACCACGAAGAATCATTTCTATGAAGAACATTTCTGTATGAAAGAAGCGGACCGTGTTGGATCCTATAAGAGTCTCTTTTATAAAGAGAGGCGTGCTTGATCCGTGTAAGGTTACTCTCCCAACAGGAAGTATTTCTTTCATTTTTTAAGTTGCAACGAGAGAAAATCTTCGATAAAGAAAATGAAAGGTGGCGTAACTTTTATTCAGGGTGATTCTGGTAGACATGGATTATGTTTTTAAAAACGCCTCGAGCTTAAATATTTTTAAACTGTTGAATATTATACTTGCCAGTTTGTACAGTGAACAATCTTTTCTAAAACATGTAATTCTGTAATGTCTTTATAAACAGCTGCGAAAATAGTTAAATTAAACTTTAGTGTGTGTATTTAAAAAATAATTATCCTTGCCAGAAATTAAAATACCGATTTTCGTTGAAACTTTATAGAATTATGATGTATAATTTACAGGCACGTTAGATCGCAATAATTATAACAAAATATCACATTGCGCATTTGATAGATAGTTTGAAAAATATTTAACTGGTTTCGGCTTTTCCAATAGTCCATCTCTATCCGATTACCCTACGTTCGATTCAAATTTTGTTGTTAAGCAGCAATAGTAGATTTAAGTGAACAAAAACTGATTCGGCGCTACTCCTCACAGATCCAATTCATCGATCCCACAATAATTATTACATCAACGCATAATAAAAAGATAGGAGAGATAAAAGCCAGTCTATACAATGGAATTGCGATCTTGACATTAGGCGTGGCAGGAAAGCTGCAACACAGACCGTTCACCAAGACGATCACGATCCTAATATTAAGACTGGTATCGCGACCTCTTTGTAACTTCGTTGCAAACTCGATTAAATTTTAATACACGTTTAAAAATACTGCTTGCCTTCATTAGCTAGAATACTGCTTTTTTAATATAGTATAAAGTTTGACACAGTATTTCTTGATTACCTTGTATATTTATCTACATTCACACGAAAAATGTATGCGACAAATGGGTTGCACAATGAGGAATGTTTTAAACCGGGTCATGCGACGAATAATTTATGATTAAGTATAAAATACATTTTTCTCAATTATTCCGCCTTCGATATTAATGGCACACTAGAACTACCGAAAAAATCAAAAGAATTGTATGATACCGCTTAAATTCTAGTTTTTACAGAAATCAATCCTGAAGGCAAATACATTCCATGTATTAATATACTCATTCGATCAAAAATAATACATTGACTTGTTCTCTTAAAGTTCCCGCTAAATTTCAATGTGATCTGAACCTTCAAATTTCCTACAAACAGTGCAATAGTGTGATAATCTAATCATCGCCCACATAAAAGTGACACGTGTGATTCATACCTAACAACTACGTTTCTCAATGAAATTCCAAATAGACCCAACCTTAATCATGGCCCATGAGATTCACGAAGGTCAGGTAAAAAAACAATCGTGACAAATCTATACAGGGTGTAACAAAAATGTTGGAGGACCCAGAATTACCGAGTTCCCGCGGTAACATTGGCTACCAATCGCAGCTCGTAGCCGACAGACTCGCGCTCTGATTGGACGGGGTTTTTCGTTAATATCTCGTTAACGAAGCCTCGGATAACATTTTTGCGAAGGAAAAACTTGTTTCAAATCACCTCACGAGTCTCCCATTTCCGGGTCCTCCAACATTTTCGTTAAACCCTGTATTCACAACTTCCTAGTTAAAAAAACAAAAAAAATTCTTCGACGTCGTGAGAATTTTTCAGCGCGTGAATAAGTTCGATAAACTTGACCGAAGCGTTCGTCGCAGGTTCGCATCGTCGATCGATCGCGATCACCTCGGTCTGACATTCCCCATCCAGGGAAAAAAACAACTTCTTCTTGAGAAACGGATGCCGGTCGATCGTGCCCCGGCCGGTCTCCGGTAACCTTTCGCGTTTTGCGCAACCGTTCCCCCCTCGATATGAATACAATTGCGCGCGGCCGCGGATGCTTTCCCCTCGGCTGCACCGAAAAACGCGAAACAGGAGATTGGAGAGAGAGGAAGGGAAGGGGACTGGCTCGTTTTTCTTCGAGAACCAGGAAATTCTTCTTCTGCTTCTGTTTCCCGTTTTTCGTAATCGTGTAAACTCGCTCGAGGTCCGTGGAGCTGGACTCGACCAGGAATTCTCGTGGACGAGACGGAACGGAGGTTTGTCGTAGGAAAAAGATTTGGGGGATAAACGCTCGGTAGAGAAAAATTTGAGCAGATTGTAACAGGGTGTTTCAAAAGCTGTGGTACGAGCAGAATAGGAGGTTCTGCTATAGCGTTGAAATGTCGAATAAAGGGAGTGGCAGTAGAAAAAAAAATATGAAGACTATATTTGATTGAAAAAAATTGAAAGTATATGTATAGGATATTTCAATAATAACAGTAGGAAGTAAAACAGTGAAAAGTAAATTGAAAGTATAGAATAAGAAGGCCTGCAGTGTGCTAAAAATATGGAGACAATATTGAGACTAGAAAAATTAGGATCAGATGTACAGGGTGTTTCAAAAGTCATATGTACACAGGACTGATTTTACATTGGAAACGTGCTTTATAATTTTTACGTCACCGCGCAGAACACAAAATTAGCATCTTCTCCCACGTAATTCTTATGATTTTACTAAGATTTTATACTAAAACAGATGTTACGTCAATTAGATCTAATATTATGGGGAAGTCAGTAAATAAAATAAAATAGAATTCAGAGAGTAACATTTCCCGTTAATGGCGACAGAAAGCTGACCTTTCACGACTACGTCAGATATAGGCTTATCACAGCTCACTGTCAAGTACTTATTGACCAATCAATACCGCTGAATCTTGGGCATTTTAATAGTTTAATTACGTGAATCCATTTCCACGACCTATTTCTACCTTCTTTTTTAAATCAACAATTTGATCAATTTAAAAAAAATGGCTTCAAGCAGAATAAACTATATTAAAGGTTTTGCGTTTAAAAGAGTTTTTAATTAGTGACTCATTTCTACAAGGAACAAATTTCTTGGACAAATAATATCCCCGACAAAACCAATATTCACGCAGTACCAAACGATTCAAAGAATAATTATCTGTATTTTAATGCTCGTTGATATAATGGCTTCGTAATTATAGTACGATATAGGTGGTGTCAGTTACACAAAAAACGATTCGTAATAACTTCGTGCCGTTAGTAGCTGAACAGCATATAGACAAACCGGTACGAATCATTTCAGTACGTCCTTCGAGTGCGCAAAATATTCAAAAATAACTTTGTACTTCATAACCGTATAGTACATTTATAATCTAAAAAAAAAGTAGTTAAACGTTTAATTATAAATCAATTAATTTGAAAATTTATTACACGGTAAAAATGACTCGTTCCGAAACGAGTTACTGCAATTTTATCAAATCCAGAAAACTGTAAGTCGAAGCAGAATTGGTTGCTAAAAATTCTCGTGTATTTACACAGCCGTTTCGTTATCATCCCACTGCTGACGTTTATTCAGATTCACATTTTCGAACCGTGATTAATACACTTATAAGTACACTGCGATTGTTCATTACGATAAATCCGTTTTTTAAACTTCATACTTAGAACATTCTTTATTCGAAGTTCTAAATAATCGTTCACAGCACACACGCAAAACCATGAAATTGTTCTACCTGAAACCAATCGGGCGAGCCGTAATATGACTAAAACCTACCAGAGTTCGCGTGTCCATGTCCCCCGGTTCCGCTCGTCGCCGAATGAACAGCATTCGTCGCAGCGTTCGCGACGTGCTTCAGGGCACTTATCACCATCATGTCTTCAAACACAAGCTAAAACACCAGTATCACCAGACTACGTACAACACTTCCCTAACCAAGATCTTCCCAAAGATCTAAAGTCCACCAAGCGCCTATCCCCTAACTATCATCGTCACCAGAATACTCTACCACAAAACGAACTCGTCCCGTAATCCCCAATGACAAACCGAACTATACATTCTACATCCTCGAATGTACACACCGAACTGTCGATAAAACCACAGAGAAACTATATTTCGATACTCCAACAGCTACAGGTTAATCCAAGAAGCCTAGTGGCCCAAAAGACCTACTGTCCGCACAGTCGTCTTTCGCGACGCCTTCTGCGGGGTATCTGGCACACAGATCGAAGGAACCGTCGATTTTCGATCACGAGAAAATGTCGAATCGCGGAAAATCGTCCCGTGAAAATGTGTGCCACCGACGGACGTAGCGCTCGTGACTGTCGTCTAGGCGCGACTAACAGTGTAGTTCGAGGCAGCACGTAGAGACCGCGAAAGGCAGTCGGCAACCGGTCGACCGCGGCCAGGCTCTCCTCTGTGCCCTCCCCCCTCTACACCTCTTTTCCATCGTCCGCGGCCTTCTTCGGAGTTTCACCTTCACGGAAGTCTCTCTCCGGCTCCCGCGAGGCGAGACTCTCCCGCGTGTAGGTGTCCGACACCGGTGGATTCACTCTATTTCGCCGACAGAGGGGGATGACCTGGAAGCGTGTTACGCCTATGGCTTCCCGCGATAATCGAACGCCGCTCCTTAGACCTCAGTGTTCTCGACCCAGATCGAACGGTGTGGACTTTAGTTGCGATTTTGGTGACTTTGGTTTCGCGATGACGAAGATCGATGGAGTGGGAGTTTGCGAGGTGGAGAGGTATCACGAGATTTTAACAGTTTCGGATTTTGAGTAATGGGAGATGAAGACTTTGTGTAAGTGTGTTCTTGAGAGAGATGGTTTTGTTAGGAGAGGTGCTGGGAGAAGGGAAATTAAATAGGACATGTCTAATTAAATGAGGAGGTGAGGGACTAATGGGACGAAAATATAATGTCCTGAAGGTCTAAAGGCCTGAGACGTCAAGGACTAGGTGATCCTAGAACCTGAAGATCTGGCGGTTTAAAAGGTTATGGATCTGAAGATATGTGATTCTGAAAGTGTTGGATCCCATCATTCTGAAAGTCTATGGGATCCGAAGAATTGAAAGTTTGAACATTTGAAAATTGAAGTAACCGAAAGTCTCAAGTTGATGGACCCAAAGATCTGACAGTCTGAAACTTTATGAATTCTATGATCAGAAAATCTGAAAGTCCATGGATCCGAAGATCTGATATTCCGATAATTTGAACATTAAAATTGAAAATCTAGAAGAATGAAAAATGAATGTTTCGAAGTCAAGATTTGAGAGGCTAAATCTTATCCTCTCGTTCATCATTATTAACACAAAATACTGAACTCGTTTGTGCTTCGTAATAAAAACAACTAAACTAGCGTTCACCGTGCGCACTTCAAATATAAATTAACGAATATTAATTAATATTGCTGTTGATCTATCAGAAAGGACGGGTATGGAAGTATAAATATATCGACGGGTATTGCGATGTTTAACCGAATGACAGGACTCCGATCGCAGCCGGTAACAGGGTTAATTGGTTTCCACGTAATTAGACGAGCGAAGAGGCCGCGATAGACGGTCCACGAGAACGATATCTCCTTTTGCGAGCGGGAAACGTTAAAAACACGACGAAAATCACGAAGTGTGCCCGGAATTTCGCGTTAATTAGGCGTCACGGTACGTATAAGGGAGGGCTGACTGCTGAATCCGTTCGATTTTCGTAATCGGCGCACTCCGGCCGTTGCCTTCGATTCGTCGAAAGTTTCTTCTTCTCTAATTTATCCTCGCGAGTCACTTAAATGAGTTGTTTGAGGATTCTAGACGGTTTGCTCTTCGTCGCTCGATTTAACGAGCTTACGGTAGTTTCGAATGGTTTTTCGAATGAGAATATTTCATCTTACATTTTCGATGCAATTTTGTGCGAGGAATCCTTTCTTGCAGTGTTTTTTGTATTCCTTGATACATGTAACGTCCAATTTATTTCTTAACGAGGATCTATACAGCTGCTGTTGTTATGTACAGAGATAAAAGAGTCTTAAATTTGATTATTTTTGAACGAAGCTCTGCATCGAAATGTTCCACTATAAATTTTCAATTTAATTTTTCACAGAGAATTACCTTTTTTCCATATCCACAATTTTTTATAGATCTTTTACAGATAAGGTTTAATTAACTTCCTACAACTCCCAGAAAAATTATTACAGATATCAACTGTCAAGTCATAAAACCAAAATTAGCTATTTAAATTGGAGGAACCTTGAAATTTGATTATCCTAAATGAAACTCTGCACTGAAATATTCCACAGTGCAGTTTCAATTTAATCATCGGAATAGAAAGAGTAAAAGTATTTATGTAATTAAGTACTCTTTTTCACTTGGCTGATAGAGTAAATTATAAGATGTCGATCACCACTGGATCGATGTATCAACGTACCCGAGCATACCTGTCGTCGACCTAACGAGATACCTGTTTCTGGCGGCGGTCAAACGGTACGCGTCGAATCAAGCTCCAAGCGCGCACGCCGCCTCTAAAGGCTGGTTTACACTTTGCCAGTCGGGGCCAATCAGGTTCATCAAGGATTTGTACATTGGCGCAGGGGGTCAGGCTAGTGTTACGAACTCGCATAACAATAACTTTGACGTACCCGTCGACGGGTGGCACAGGGAACATTGTTCGCTCGTAACCTGCTTTAACGGACAGGAAAGTGGACTCGAAATCTGTCATTTAAAAGTCTACTCGGTGTTTCGTAACTTGCCTGATCTAAACATGAATATGTATGATCCGTTTAAAAATGAAAAAAACATACGTACAATTACAGTTTGAGTTAAGTTTCTAGCTATTGCTAATTGTCTGTTGTTTTCCTACTTGTTCAGCTATTACAGATCTTTTATATTGTGGAGGAAAAAACTATTCGTATATGAATTAAGAATACTATTTTCGCGTTGAAATTACGATTAAAAATAATTTACTTCCAAGCAATCTGGAACAAGTTAGGTTTGTATCGAAATCTAGCCAGATGGAAATTATTTTAAAAGTCGATAGATAAATTGACAACGAAATAATAAAAGTTAAAGTCGAGTGAAAGATACACAGATGAGACCAAACAAGTTAATTCAAATTTCACCAAAAATATAATAAATTATAATACGAGTATAGAAGATATCTAGAAAAGGGATAAGGCAATTTTAACAACGCACATTTGCTAGGCTGTTGTCCCATAAGCACAGTGGTTCAACGATAATCCAGCCACTGTTTGCCTCAATAATGTCACTCGATATTCCTTCGTTGAAATATAAGATCCCGCGGCTGGATTTGTAGTTGGGTTGGAACTAATACGAGGGACACGGACTCCATCGTGTGCGGTCAGTGAACGGCGCAACGAATCTCGTGTTTCATTTACACAGGTAAGCCACCGTGTTCACCGTGAGCCGACAGGTGAACAAATCGAGGAACAAGAAAAATATTACACGCCCGCCTCTCGCTTTTTACCGACGTTTCAATCCCTTTCCTTTATACGTCGAGACTGTATGTACACTGGTGTACAATACAGAGTCACGGTGTTAATCCTGTTTTTGAAATTATCGTTTGAAACAGGTAAAGAATTTTCTTATCGACCGAGCAGGTGAATAATAACGTAATACAGCTTGCAGTAATTAAAAGACAATGAATATCTCGAATGATTTTTTATCTTTTGAAAGGGAGGAAGATGGTTACCATCAACTGACCCTTTAAGTATGAATTTAATTCAATTACATTATTAGATTTAATTAAAGAAATTTTTCATAAGGATTTAATTTGTTTCTGCGTGTCCCACAATACAACGTATATTCCAAAATAAGTGAACAGATTTCGTCGAAAAATTCATTTGTTTTTGTAAAATGACTGTGGCGTGGTATTGAAGATGATTTGTGAAAAATGTGAAATAATAGTGTAGTATTAAACGGAAGATGGTCAACACGAACCACTGGCAAAATTTCAAAACGAATTCAAGTTCGTTTCAAAGGTTGGAAATTCTTCTGCGTTTCTGGTAAATTTCGTTTCAAATTTGCCAAGAACTCGTGTTAACAATTCTTCTTCTCTTCATTCAAGAATATTCACTTCGTTCTCGACAAGGATCATAAAGTTTTACTAGACACTTCGTTTCTTTCCGAGTAGACTGCATCGACAGACAATATAATTCTTTCTTTTTACTATTCAGCTCACCGACCGTAAATTCGTTATTGTCGTGGAGAAGTAAGAAGCCGCGGTAGAAAAAACGTCACACACGCGGTCAATATACTGAGTGTCCTACTATATCGTTAAAATGGTAGAAGATAGAAACAATTTTCGTTCGAAAAAATTAAATAGTTTCGAGTGATTTCTGTCTTCTCTGAAAGTGGAAGCGTTTCGAATATTTCAAGGTCACCTCAATTTTTTTTAATGTAACTATACAATGTTTTTGTATACCAGTGGATGTATTTTGAATTCTCTACAAAGTATTAAGGTAGGTTGGTCAAATAATGATCAAGATACTTTAACTTCAGTTTCTCAACATTATATAATATTTGGACCTACTTTTGAATGTTTCTTCTTTATGTCTTCACTCGTTTACTAATTTAACTCTTTTAAACTGATAATTTGTCGACCCAAGTACCTTAACAATCTGTGAAACTTTCGAAGAAGATACATTCACCACCTGATGCATCACTCCAAACCATTTAATTTTTCCTAATGAAATTTTGTTCTATCTTCTATCGTTTCAACGCTATGACTTGTCCAATTGGACACCCTGTATAGAGCACATGCTTAATCAAACCGAGAGTCCGTGTAATACGTGTACAAGAAGCCTCTTCCGCGGGACGCCACGGGCTATCGCGATTGGCCCACTCGGTTTCCCCACCACCACCACCGTGGATCGAATCCCATCGGCGTCGCCGTCGAAGTGGGTGCTACACTTCAAAATTCAACGATCTTCTCGAGTTTTCCGGGCACGAACGACGACGAGGCGAATTGCCGCCGTGGCGGGATGTATCGGCGCCGTTTTCGTTTCTCCGTTTCTCCTCATTGGCTCGCGATGCACCGCGCCACGTACCGGTTCCGGGCGAATTGTTACCAGAAGTGGTGAAATCAATACCGTACGTCTTTCAATAATACTTCCCTTCTGCGGTAAGAAGAAATACTTCGTGACGATATATCGGATACAGTGACACTTTATTTGAATTGATCAGGTTAGTTGTATGATGAGCGAACTGTGGAAGTAGTTTGTGAAAAAAATATGTGAAAATTAAAATTTTAGGGGATGTTGAAATTCTGTACTGGAGGCATTACTATGGTACAGGTAATAATAAGGGATAAATAGTGTTAAACTTTTTCGTATGTAATTACTGTCATTCGATAATTTCAAGCTTTCATTTTGAAAATTAGTTGGACGTCTTTCAAGACGGCGGCTTCGTATCTGTGTTTAATTTTCAAAGCACAATTTTGAAATGAATTTTTCTTGAAACCTTATTGAAGAAAGAAGACTGTTCAGAAAGTTTACGTTGAATGTACAAGGTATGACAATAAAATTTTAAGAATATTTCGTATAAAAATTGATTTTTTACAATTAAAGGGACTACCATGAAGTCTCAAGTCAGGTTAATTTTCGGAAGAAAATTTCTCAATGCATCATTCTCCAAACTGTATTGTCAAATCTCGTATGTTCCTTGACAACCATCATTATTTCGGAATCTGAAAATAACAAACGTGGTTATCTCAGTTTCCATCAGAGTTGTTCTGTTCCACTTTTAAAAAAAAAGGTCGGGTGCGATCGGCTGTAAAAAATTAGTAAACGTCCAGCGGACCTTCAATTTTCCGGCCGTCCGATTTTCCAGGGCCAGTGGCTCGAGTCATGGCGCGACGTAACGCGATACGGGACGGAAATGGAATTACGAGTTACCGGTCTCCTGGCGTCGAACTTCCGCCCGTAAAGGCGTCGCGATTAGTTCAAGGAACTTTCTTCATGTATATTAACGTTTGATGAAAAAAGCCTCTCTCCACGATCATCGACCGTATAAGGGCCGGCCATCATTTTTCAATAATGGCGGTCGTTCGAACGCAGTTTCCTTGCTCGAATTATGTCACGGGAACGATTCTTTCAATTTCTTTAATGAAACATAAATAACACGAATCTTTGCTTCTTCAATTCACGTTTATTCGATGATGCGGATTCGTAACATTTTTTTGATCGTTTGAACCGTTTCGACCTTCGTATAGATTTCTTTCTCTATTATAATAGATGGTAGATGTAAACAGAAGTATTTAGAGGTCATGATCCGATCCATCTTAATTGATCAGTTGAACAATTAAAAAAATTCAAAGCCACGAAAATAGAAAATTCCAGATTGGATTTGAGTGAAAGTATCCTTTTGTTATCTTTGTTGTCCTCCTATAAAACGAGATACATTTATTTAACAATAAGTCATAGAAATTCAACTTATTGTTTTCTTTTACGTTTTTAACGTAATTTAGTTTCTATCTGCGAGATAGAAGAGCGAATGACCTATGTTGTACATGGATCTCTCGAGTCAACGTTTCGAACAGAAAAAAAAGCAGAGTACAACGGGGTGGGGGATGGAGGGCAAAAAGCATGATACCGTGCTCCATTCTGCCGCGAGCCGGAATGCAAAGAGCGCGTCCGCGAATAAAGGGTCGATTGACTCCGACAGAGAAACACAGTGAGGAAAATTCTATTCTTGCCTCTCTTTTTTTTGTTCCCCTTACTGTGTCACGCGGAATCCTGGAAAAGCTTACGGGGGCGAATCCCCTGATCCAAAATCAATGTCCTTTTGTGTAGTCGATGGAAACACTTTTCGAGGGTGGGGAAACGATGGGAAGAAACTAATGGCGTCGGAAGTAGATCAAAAGATTATATTAGCATTGCGTTAATGCAAAAGCTTTTGGTTCCCAGGATTTTGAAGGTGATGAAATTATAGGTGCTCTGTTAAAATCGAAAGATCGAATTAGCATCGTGTTACTGCTTAAATTATCGACACGATTATCTCGATGTTAAACAAACTGTACAGTGCTAGATAGATTGTTAAATAACTCTGACTTCAACTCAGCTACAAGCTAGTCAAAAGTTCGAAGTCCAGGATAAGAAATTGAATCGACTGATCCAGAGCTAAGATTCCTGCAAAAGGTTAATAAATCCTTAATGAAAGTCTAGACAGTCTATCAACTTTAGAAAGATCAGCAGATCAATAATCGATTAATCAGATCATCGACAATATTTCCAGGTTCCCTCAATCTATGACATAATCCAGAAGCTTTAGGTCTAGAGGTAAGATTTCCGATTCGACGATCGAAAGCTGGTAACGCTTTGAGGGATTATAAATTCATGTTTCGTAGACGAATCGCAGAACGGAGACCTGTCTGAATGGCAACAATGCTCGTTCAGGTTCCACTTTCCACCCCCCTCCTCTCTGCCCCATTCGCAAATCCGTCGAGCAAATCGGACAACCCGATCATTCCGTGCGAGATCATAATCCCCTGGACAAAGGCGTGTTCCCTCATGAATTTCACGGAAAAGCAAGGAACCGACGTATCCAGGACGCCTATGAACGGGCCATTTTCAAAGAAAAATATTCAAGAATCGTATCGATAAGCAACGACGACGGGATAAAAGGTTTTCCTCCCCAGAGCGATGGGAAAACAAAAGAGAGAGGGTCTCCTTGGTTTTCGGCCTCAAAGGCGACGATTCGAGGGCAACGGGAGGCAATTTCATGTGAAAGGCTGTTAGGAACCGCGTTTCGGGACCGTTTCACCGATTCGATCCAGAAGCGACGCTCAGGGTTGGGATAGAAGTTTTCTCGGCTCTTGCAAAATGGCCGGCGACGTTTTAGCCATCCACAGGGGGTTGGGCAGGGTCGCGTGCTCAGCACTTTGCGACGATCACCTATCGCCGCCACTCTCGTCAACGTCCAATTAAGCGTGCTGAGATCGTGGACGGTAACTTTGGTCCGTCAAGTGTCTTAGCTTGAACGTGGAAGTTCTGGCTACCTTGCAGGTGGATGGTAGCCTCCTGGCCGTTGAAAATGGGGTTCATAGATGGGTTCTTTTTTGTCTTTTTAGACCAGTTTATAACTGTCAACAACATCCTGGACTTGGAACTTATGGCTACCTTGCAGGTAAATGTTCTAGTAATTGAAAACAGAATCCATAGATGGATCGTTTGAATCCGTTTAGACTGGTTTATAATTGTTCGTAAAATTACTAGTGTGGGACCATCAGACTGTTCGTGACTTTTTTCTCGAATCCGCTGTCTTCATTCCGAAATGAATAATCGACATCTCATTATGACGAATGAATTGTTACTAATTAGAATATAAAAAAATGTTCTCGTCAGCTCAGAATCAAATCGAATTAATAGAGGAATGATTTAATTCACGTTGAAATTGAAGTACTCGATATTACAGATCGGCGTCTTTCCTCGGGAGTCGAACATTAACGAAAATTAGATCATTCTCCCGCCCTGGTTCAGAAGACATACTTAAGAAGATATCGCTCAAGGGAGCAATCACGGAGCGATCGGGCGAATATTTCACTCGGTTTAATTGAAATTCGAAGTTACAAGTTTGCGTGTGCATGTATATGTGTGCCTGTGTCTGTCCTGTGTGAGAGAGAGGAGGAGGAGAATTAAGTAAAATTCCTGCGAATGGTGGCCGACGGAGCGCCGGCGGAAGCGGAATAATGCATCGTCAACGTCCAATTAAATTTGCTGACTGTTTCTTCCTTCCTCGGCGAACTGGAGTGCTCCACGCGGCCGCGCCGCGGGAAATAGTTCGTCGAGTTTTCGGCGTGTACTACTCCACGAGTATTCGTGCTACGAGCATAGCGTTTCCACGAATGTATCCTAGATATGGGCAGAGAGAATATTTATTTAACCACTCGTGTGCTGTTCGATCAAATGTTGCATTGCTGTTCCTTTAATTAAACTTGGTCTAAGGAAAATACGAACCAACGGAATATAGTTACATAGAATTGATCTTGATGTATGTTAATTACTGGTGTTAAATAGATTCAAAGTTTCTTTGATAAAGCATGTAATTAAATAAGTCTATGAAATTCTGAAACCAATGATATTTATTTCAGGCTCATATGGAAATTAGTTTATGAAATATTTAATTTTTAGTGTCGAAGAACCTTCGAACACTCATCCAGGATTTACTGTATATGCTATAAAATAACATACCGTATATTATAAATAAAAAATGTAATTAAATAATTACTAAAGTCTCCGTAAAATTGACTTGAACGTGAGAATGTAATTGCAAATTAAGTTTCTGTTGGCATATCCGTTAGAAAAAAATACGTCCTTCTTCTTAACCAAACATGTGACACATGTGTACCATTCCCTTGGTGCTATTCTAATATCCGCAGGTCATTCGCGACCTTTAGTAACCCGGCCGAAACACAGGTAGTACTACGTTCACTACTTTTCTGTCCTTCGTATCGGACTCGAGTAACGTTTCCTTAGTTCCATGGCAGTCGTCAACGCGAACACATCTAGTAGTCGCGACATAGTCCTCGAGTTTTTACGGCATTAATTCAAGTCATTCATTATTGGAAGCTTCAGTTTAGTATAAGTTAGTTTATTTCGCGTTTATTCTGCGCGTATGAGCTATGCTCTTCCTTCCGGAACGATTCGTGTGTGATTTTTTAAGAAGTGTCGCGAGAAGATAGTCCAGATTCGAGTGCAGATTTTACACATATTTTCAGCTACAAGGTAAAAAGTGCTTATACGCAGACATAGACTGCCTGGTTTCAGGTGTTTCTGCCTGCAATTCCTCTTTATTGTTAATAATTTAAAAATGAAGCCCCAATACAATTTCATGATTCTCGATTCTGGTTTTTCTTCGACATGTAGAATCACCCCTTAAATTTTCCGACATCAATAGTCGAGCACCTCGTATATTTTGGTTTTATTTTTACACGTAAATTCCTATAAATCGTCCAGACCACTACCAAAAAAGGAAAAAAATGTCTGAATAGGAGCAGAACGTACCGCGAAAGTAACCTGGATTTTTTTTTCGATTTCCCTCGTAAGTACGCGCCAATTAAAGGCGTCCCGGTTCGAATAAATCGGGCTAATTCCCCCACGTTAGTGGCGCACCGAGGGAACAAGCGGAAAAATAGGGTGGGGGAAAAAACAGAAAAAGAGTTCTTAGGGCGTCGTCTCGACGCGGATGTCCTATTTGGCCGGAGAATAGAATCGCGGTGTGTTCCGGCCGAAGGGGTTGCTGGGTAAAAGGGTGGGAGGGAGGGGGTTGGAGGAACACGGTGAGAAAAAGGGGCGAACCGTGTGTACCGGGCAACGGCGGCCGCTTTTGTTGTCGTTTCGCGGCGTAATTAAAATTCTACAGAGACGGCCCCGGAAGTTTGGACCGCCTCCAAAATCCTCTTATTCCTCAGACGACGACTACGCGTCGAACGATCGTGCACCGTGCCAATCTCGATCTCCCCCGGTGACATTGTTCGAACGTACGGGAGTGCAGAAAAAAATTCTCGTGAAAAGACGAACCTTCGACAGTGTGAAACATTTATACAGGGTGAACCACGAATCGTGATCAGTAGAGATTATTCTGTTATTAGCAGTCCGATCGAAAATGTTTGATCGCAAATTTTTTGTCAACTCTTTTTTTTTTTTTCATGATTTTTCAAGGACGTAAAGAGAATTCTGTCCACGATTTTGATCGTTTCGATGAATATTAATTGTCAATGTTTGCAATAGAACACGGTTAGTCAGCAGTTGCGGTTCAAGGGACCAGGTTCGGTAACTAGAACTACTTTACCTCGATAGGAGGGCGAAGTGGCAAGGCACGCGGCAAACAATATACTCTCTGTACTTGTATACTCTCTCTTACTTGGGCTCGTTTAGTAAAAACTGCTTGGACGGCACGAATCTTGGTCCCGATACACCTTGGTCTCGACGAGGAGACTCGATCGAAGGGCTATTACGAAGCGCGGCTGCACAGAGGAATCAGCGGTTCCCTCCCCTTCTACGTTCAGTATGAAGTCAATAATTTTATATTCCAACGAATTTTCATCAGGCGAAAGCTCTTCTTTCCCTTATTTCCATGAAAGATCGGGGCTCTTTTTATGAATTCATATTTTCTAAAAAGTGGAAGCAGAAGTCTTTTGAAATTTCATACACGTCTAGATACATTATTTAACAAGCACCTTCTGGTTTTTGTATAAAAAATATCGGTGCATATTGGCATCTGTAGACGTAATATAGTAAAGAAATGTCTATTTCATTCCAGTTTTTCTACCTTAATCTTGATAAATTCTTTCTATTTATTTACAAGCTACTGTTCAATTGAATTATAACGATTAATCTAGACTGCCATGGTCTCAAGAAGAGGGTTACCCGATAAAAGTAGAAGTTAGACGCGAATTTCAATTCCTTCTTTCGTCGTCAGGTCAGATTACACAACTTCGGCTCGCGATACCGTTGAATAACCTCTATTTCGAAGTTTCTATTAGGCCGGGGCTTTCATTCTCTAACTTTATCGCGTTAGAGCAGACCGTGGGCCGGTGATTAAAATGCCGTTCGAATGCACTCGATTTTCGTGGAACAATCGAGTCGGGTCTAGGTTAGGTTAGTATAAACAATGAGGTCTGTAGGGGTAAGGGGGTGGGTGGGGGGTTGAGGTTCGGGCCACGGTTACGCCGATGAAATATCGGGACAGAATGTTCGCATTCCGCGGCGGGGCAGAGCTCATTTTCCAGCCGTGTGTCGATATTTCTATCCCCCGAAAGGCCGGCTTCTCTCAGGCCGCCTCTTATCGTTGCGATGCCTGGTAATTGAATATCGATTTCGGCGAGTTTTCCGAAGGTCTACGACGAACGATACGATAAATTGTTTGCTAATGACCGACCGAGGAACTCGGTGGGCAACATTTTCATGCCGATGACATTTCTCTCTAGTCGGGGTAGAAAATTTCTCGGGGATTCGTGACAGTTTCTTATGCTGCGTATCCACGGAAGAAGAACCATCGAGAGGTGATCTTGGTGATCTTGAGAGTAGATTCTTCTTAAGAATTGTTTAACCACAAAGAAACACCAATAAAAGTAATCTGATGCATTTTGTCCTGTAATCAATGCGAACAGGATGCAATTTCTACTAGTAGAAATACCTCGAAAATGATTGAATGAAAGATTCTGTGGGTATGTGAATAGGAAAATGAAAACTTATCGGAAGATATAGTCAAGCAGAAATGACGAGTTAATTTGTGTGTCATAGTTATTAAGTTAGGTTTACTGTTGAAATGTGTCAAGTGGATACCTACCATTAAGGAGTATTGGTCTCGAGAATTGTCAAATATACATGTAGCTTAATAGTTATTATTTTGCGGCTGTTAGTCTCTGATGGTTCTCATTTCTGCTGTCGGGAATAGAATTAAGAAAGGTTTACTTTCAAGTGGAGATATACTTAAGAGTTTCGAAAGTCATTTCCGTGTGGAGACGTAACAAAATTGTTATTTCTACTCTCGAGAGAAACATTCGCATGAATCTACTCTGAAATAAAAAAAAGTTACTTTCATGTGGAGACGTAACATAATAGTTGGCAATTCTACTTCGAAGACTAAAAGTCGCAGAAATAGACTCTCAAATGTACACAAACGTTACCATAAAGTTTTACATCTACGTGGAGACGTGGCATAAGACCATACCCCGAAATCCACCGACGAGCCCCACTTTTTTCCTCCAGTGGTTCTGGTTTAGATTCTGAACGCTCGTGAAATCCCCCAGCCATGGGAATTGCACAGGCAGTCATGGAATAGGAGCTTGCATTTGATCAACATTAGATTCCACTTGGCGAACGAGAGAGTCCAGGCTAGACCTACGCGTTTGTTCCATTCCCGTTTCGTGTGTATCGTACGAACGAGTTTCCGGGTTTAGGAATTTACGATTAAGCTCGTTGTTGAATCGCATTGTGTGTCCCGTCGAAACGCTATAACTGCGTGCGCGCCGATCTAATCGATAGTTCTTGTTTGGATTTAACGTGTCCACCACTCCTACCTTCCACCCTCCACCCACACCTGTATTTAGTTGCTGGTTTATTTATTCACCCGCGCTTGGACCACTTTCCCGCCACGTTTTGCGGCTAATTCGCTCCTCGTTAATCGCGATCCATTGCTTCATACTACAATGACGCTTCGATGAATGCGATACGAACAACGGCGTTATTCCCACCGCTGGGGGTGGGGGCTGCCTTTCTGAAACCAATCGAAACAGAGTAAACAGAAACTAAGCAGAGGCTCGACTTCGTGCAAAATACAAATTTATAAGAGGCTATTTAGGCGTAGACACTCGATAATTGTTCCACTCTTTGATAGATTAATTTGATGAATTGCAACATATTTTAGGAATCCTGCATTAAAACATTTAATTCTCTTCCATCGGATGCTACTTACAGCGGATGTCATTTGAATGGGACCTTACAATGGCATTTCAGTTGCTTTTCATTGGATACTTAGAAATTTATTGTTTGGCTCTAGTCCAGAATATTTATACTACAGTTTCACTCAGTAATATAATTTTGGTCCACTACAGAATTTGATCCCATTAAGAGATTCTTTACCGTAGGATTCTGTTTCACGTAAATCTCATTAACCAAAGAATTCTACTCCACTATGAAATTCCATTCTACCCCAGAATTTCATTTAATTGCAGTACAGTTATATAATATACCGTCCTAAAGCGTCATCCATCGTCGCATCATAGAATCTCAATTATTTACAGACATAATTTCTACCGCATGATAGAATCCTCTTTATCCGTAAAGAGGATTACATTATAATTACGTAATTACATACAATTGGCGAAACACCATTCTGCCGCGCAATACCACTATGCGGCTGATTAACGTCTGATAATTAATCGAACACGATAATTGGACAATCGACGCGGCTTACTGTTATTAATTACTATCTATCAGCAGTTAATTATCGCCGATTTTCTGTCCCGATGCAACGTAAACATCCCCAAAACCGAAAACAAAAAGTGCAAACTAAAAGCCTCGACATCTGGCGACAGAACTTTCTAAAAGAACTGCCTTCGACAATTGCAATAATCATATACAGGGTGTCCCACTTAACGCGAGGACCTTCAATATCAGGGTATGCTAGTGGCTCGAAAATGTAGATTAAAAACGGAGGTGGAAAAAAGGCGCGAGAGCACAAAGAAATGTTTCCTCAAATTATTCGATTTGCAGGGATAGGGCGATCGGGCAATTAATTACTTGACACTAACGAGTGCGTGCTCGACGGCTCGCGCATTCGTTAATTAATTCGCCGCGCAGCGTCGATAATTATTATCGTACCTTTCGACGGGGAGTGATTGTTAGTATTATTATCCGAGAGTTGTTAAAAATGCATTCACAGGTGCACCGTAAATAATCCTTAAACTTCAGTTTACAACGTTCGGCAATTAAGTATTGTTTAATTACGAACAGTGGAGAATGAAGTTTCGTTATAGCGGAAATTACATATTGTTGAAGGAATTTGAGATAACTGACGGTAATGGAATTTGTTAACTCTCTCCCTCTCTGATAATAATATTTTATACAATTATTCTTACTTACCCTACGTATATGGTTAATTAAATTCCGGAAGTTAACTTCAACTAACTGAAAATTGAATTCTGACAGAAAAGATTATTGGAATGAACGATAAATGTATTTAACGTATGGTTAAAATTAATTTATATATTATGTTCGTATTCGTTCTCAATTAGTGATATTTTTTGTATCCTTATTTCGTAATTCTCTAGATATCACTGTGATATACGTAACTAAATTGATAAATCAAAATATTAATCAAATGAAATACGTAACACGAAACACTAGATAATATTCACACATAAATGTCATAATAATGTATATTATGATATTGGAGAAAAATAAAAAGCTAAGTTAATCGAGAAAAAACGAGCTATGGCATCCAGGGACATCGGAAGCTAGGAAAGGAAATTAAAATGGAAAGCAACCCGCTAAAACGTTGTAATGAAAACAGCAGCCGAGAGTTCCTAATGCTTTCAGCGTGTCGGCGACATTATCAATAAATCGAATCCTATTTATTATTCCAACGGCGTCGCCCATAAATCCAATCGCGTCGGCTTTACACTCAGGAACCCGATATTCGATGATTATCAAGCTGCGGTAATCTAATCGCAAATGCACCTCGTTAGCGGTGCCTTTATTCGATGTCACTTCAATGGGACCGATGTACCCGACAAAAGAGAACAGAAATGTAGAAAATTTCCCTCGAAACACAGAAAAAATAATAGAAGTAGAAATCGCCTAATCACATACCAGACCCGTATTTTTCAAATTATTGATCTGACCAATTAACACTTTGGACGTGCATCGCGGATGATTCATCCACAAACTACTTTGTTGACTGGTCACTTTGCATGTTTACTTTGGATGAAATCCAGATGGGAACAATCCTTACACCTTCACGTGGATGAATCATCCGCGCTGCAACCCAAAGTGGAAACTCTAAATTCGCCTTAGCACTAAGCTACTGGATCCATTAGTTCATTTTCTTCTCCCAAATAATACAACGCAAACAAAGATGACCGCCACGTTTCCATCATTCACAGTAGCAAGAGAAAAAGGATAACGGAAATAAAAACGCAGAGATAGAACGTTAGGTGAGGGTTGGGCGGAGAAAAAGGCAAGGTGTTGCCATGACTGGCATTACATTTGCTAATGGGCGGTGAGCGGAATGCCTGGTCTCCGGGCCAAGTTGTCGAGTGCTGCTTCGCGTACGAGCACGAGCATACACACGATCATTAACCCCAATTACGTAGTGCGCACGACGGGTCCGAGTGCCACGCTTCGGTCATAATGAGCTATTTGTGTGCTCGTACGAACGCAGACACGGGGGACAGAGATAGAAGGGGAGGAAAGGGGGATGAAGGCGAAAAGATAGAGCGAGCTGGAAACGAGAAGTCGCGTCGATGATGGTCGTGTGCACGCGTGCGTATTCGTCCCCTGCACCGAGCGTGATAATGATGCGCCGCGGCCCCCTCTTGCTTCAAGCCGGCTTCTTTTCGAGTCCCCGAGAGGGACGCAGGGGGGGGGGGGGGGGGGAATGCGGGATTTTTCGTTCTGCCCAGGCAAAAGCCGCTCTACCTCGGACCGAGAGAGACTTTTATTACTACAGGACGGATCAACGCTGATGATCGAGATTTGGGGTAGCGTTGGTTGAGTAGCTAAAAGGTGGGACAGTTTTGGAAATTATATGTGTCGTTTGAAATATGAGATTTTCTTGAATAAGGATGAGCAATGGTTGTTCTGAAATGTTGATGTAAAATTTAAGTACTGGGTACTACAAATAAATATTTAAATATACAGTGCCTATTCAAATAGAATCTTCATTTCGGGTCGTATAGAAGAAAAACAAATTTTTGTTCATTTCCTGCTTTTGCGAATAATACCAAGAACTATTTATACGTTAATATAAACATTCGTACGATTAATTTTGTTCTGATTAGTGAAAGCTGGTCTTTTGGGGCCAGGCAAAATTTTTAATACAGTTACCGGACGATTTAAGTTGGGCCGTCAAATTCGATTCAGTTGACGATTCGGAACCTGGAACATCACCGCTTGAATCACTAAATATGGTGATGTGTTTAGTTAGACCTTTTGGGGATCGAAGGTTTTGAAAATGTTTGAACTTTGAGACTCTCTGGAATAACGAGGAGAGATTGTTGGTTTCGGACGATCTGCAGGATGATTTAATGTTGATGCTCAAGGGTAATACTGCATAAATAGTTAAAAATGGCGATTTTTAATGGAATTAAATGTTTCAAGTATGTAATTTAAACTTTGAGATTTTCTGAAATAACGATGGGGGATTAGATTAGACTTACTTAATGTTGGTCTTGACTATGGAGTGCTGATCAATGATTCTACTCACCTGCAACAGAAAGAATTATGTTCTCGTTAGATAATTGGATTTCAGAACACAAGTTTGTGAGTACGAAAAAAAAATTAAATATAGTATTCACATTAAGACTGTAGAAAGAATTGTTTCATTAGCTTGGTTAATTCTGGAGAAGCTTATAAGTACTCAGACTAACAGACTAATAGACTAATAGATTACTAGATTAATAGATTAATAGACTAATAGACTCATAGGTTAATGAGATAATAGATTAATTGACTAGTAGACTTGTAGACTAATAGATTAATAGATCTATGGACTCGTAGATTAATATACTAGTAGACTAATAGAATTTACGGTGTATATTTCTACTGGGCATTTTACTGGGTTAATAGCAAAATAAAGTCAACATTACACGTAATTTCAAACTTTTTATTTTTTGTTTTCACAATCTGCAGTTCACGTATTGATCGATACAAAACTTCAGCTCAATAATGAAGCTGTCGAGCTTAAAGATAAACCATTCGGGTACAGAATCTGAGGTAATTAAGAATTTCACAATCTTCTGCTCCCATAACGCTCAATCATCATTCCAAATCGAATCTTTTTCTCATTCATTCAATTTTTATCAGTAAAATACTAGAATTCTGTAACGCGTTAATCTACGCACGAGCGTAAAAAGGTTGCAAAACAACGCCCGGGGACGCGGTTCGATCGGAATCGGTTCCGCCCGAGGCCATAAACCGAACGGTAACTGCAGGCCCGCCTGCGAAGTCTTATCGCGGGAAACGCTTTACAATTTCAATTTAATGCCAACTTCCGATACCGAACCGTTGCGCGGTTATAAACGAGTCTGTGCCGCGCGCGAAATTACACTACCGGCCATATGGTTCTGCATTTATAAAACTGTGCGGGGGCCCGTTTCAATCGACGGCTTACTAAACGCAGTTCGCCACGAATATCCACGTAATTTTCCCGTTTCAAGGCCGAGAACCGATTCCGCTCGGTAATATTTGTTTCTCGAATGGCTAATTGACTGCTTTTTCATTGGCCATGCTGGTTGAACGATTCCATATGAAAACGTTTTTGAAACCTCCAGATAATAATTTTGAATTAATTAACCGGACAATTTTTATCTGATAAAGTTGCTGTATAAATTGTATTGGTTTTTCAATGGATGAAAGGAAAGTGTTTTTACTGTTTGGAAAATGGACCGTACAAATTGTTGTATAAAATGCATATAACCTGTGCGAAAATTCTTTTTCCCTGTTACCTTCCATTCTTATGCGATACGTAAACGACAGAGCACTGGAAGTTGTACAGCAACGTAATAGTTGTTAATTCATAAAATTGATAATATTGTTCGCCAGGTTCGAAGTTCGATTTATTCTGTTAATTATTAGAATTTATCTTGTCTTAATTAAATGTCAATTAATCTTTGTACTCTGGTCAATAAATTGTTGCATTTCTGTTCCTTGAATTAAATTTGATCCAAGCTAAAATATATTTGCAGATCGTTTGATCGTTAGACGTGTAAATTACGCGGGATCAAATTAATTTACAAATTTCTCTGGTAAAGAATGTAATTAAAAATTAAAATCTGAGTTTGGGTTAAATTGAAACTAACATGGCACGAAAGTTAAACGATGAGGGTCATAGCCAAGTTGGAGAGAAATATTATACATGAAAATTACGAGACAAATGTGTGATATAAAAGAAATTTTCAATGAACGCACCGAAAATGAATGAACCATAAAAAATACACGTTTCCCATAAAACAATCTCAAACAGATGGCAAACGTATTAGCTACGTCATTAATGGTATCAGACTAATGCGTCCCAGGGCGTTAAATTATTAACCGTGTTTTCCATTGCCCGTCAATGAGACGATACGTCCGGGAACGTTGCGTTCTATCGGGACCATTCCCAATGCCTGTGGTTGGATTCCGAACGTACCACGTATTCGAGGCACTCATCAATGTGTTACAGGGATACGAGGGGATCGCGAGAGAGTGTGGTTTCATCGGGAACGATCGAAAGCTGCGGAAACACTCTGATTTCTTTTTCGAATCAGCGGTAAAGTAAACCGCGGAAATGCTGTTTTAATAATTCCTGCCGGTTGGTCCATAAGCTAGACACCTGAAAACGGCAAGAATTATTCAGGCATAGGATTACAGAATTAATATTGTTCTAAAGATCATAAATGTACGGTTTAGAGCGACAAGAATTATTGGAATAAAATTGTGTGTTTGAATAAATTTCTGTATTTTTCTTAGATAATTAAATTGTTACTGGTACGGCTATTTAGTGTTCACATATAAGCGGCAAGAATCATTTGAACAACAGATTTTTAGTTCACAAGTTGGAGCTGTATATTCTACGGTAATTAAATTCTTGCTAGTAGGGCCATAAGTTATGAACCTAGCACCAGAAAGAAATTATTGAACCTATACGCATCGAGTCCAAAATGATTCCTGCCATAAAGACTGTGTTAAAAGTGGCAAGAATCATCGGTGTCCCATGGAACACCAGTATCTATTTGTCTGGGCGAGACCGGAACGGGCAACGGTGTCATCGAATTAACCGGGAAACGGACGATAAAAGGCTTATCCGGGATTGAGAATTAAATCAGATTAACGAGCCCCGGGTGGGCGCGGTATCGGGAGACATTACGATCAATCCGCAGTTAGATTAAATCGGCTAGACATCCATTACCTATCCTGGGAGGTCGGGGATGCCGAGACAGGGATGGTCGTGCTGATCTGTCTCAATAGCTTGAAGCAGATAGGAAGCTCTAGAAGCGGGCCGGATAGGTCGGAACGTCTTCGATCACGGTGATATTAAAATTACCTCCGCGAAAGATTCCTTTCCTTCGATTGTAGACTCGGGAGTAGAATCGTTCTGACCCAGTTGCCTCCACTTTCATTTGCGAATTAAAGAGACTGTCGATGGCTACCGATTCGATACACCTTTCTGTATGTTCGAGATGGTGATCATGATGTTAGGATGATTGGACCAGGTGTATTACTGGTATTCATGAACCTGAGGATATTTCTTGGAATTTTGTCTGTTCATATAACAATATCATGATAACATTCACCTATGTCGGGTCTATAAGGTGTTAAATTGTATGCTTATTATTTGCATCATTAGTCTATTACTAATCCTATATTTAAAAGACTGTAAATGTCACTGATTACAAATTGTAGTCAACATGTGAAATGATTAATCACAAATTTCCACAGAGTTTTTCATATAGGTAATCTCTGTTTATTTTCGATTTAATTACTTCCCAATATGTTATTTTTACGTGTTCCTCGTGGTCGTAGATCATTATCGCAATTTACCAGATCCCCTTTCCGTCGTTATGATAATCAGACACGGGAGTACACGTCCCACTAATTAAATTGCCGACACGCGTAAGACGCACTCGGACATCGGCCATCGATTATTCCTGTAACGTGTAATTAATCTTGTCCCGTTATTAATTCCTTCACTGCCAATGATGCCGTCGAGTCCGCTCGATATATACCGGGTGCGCATAATTCAATTTCTCTAAGCAATCCTGTTGGAGGCCTTAGCTTCATCCTAACGAACAGCGATTGTACAAATAAATGACGAACGAATGAGAAATAACTAAGCTAAAGCGAGACGCTGGTCAATGGAATGTCCACGGAATGGTAAAATCGTTTTTTGAGCTCTTTGTAGTACCTACTTACATAGAATTTAGAGCCAATCAGGGTTGACTACCTAGCAGGTATTGACCTTTGACTAGCTCCGACTAACTTTGACCAGCTCTGACTAACTTTGACTAGTCCTAACTAACTTTGACTAAATTTGACTAGCTCTAACTAACTTCGACCAGCTCTGACTAACTCTGACTACTGTTAGTCGACTTTCGCCTGAGTATATCTGACTAGATCTGACTAGATTGGACCAGATCCAATCCACGTCTAACTCAGATCTAATCAGACCAGTTCAAGACTTACCTAGCCCTAACAAGCTCCTCCAAGATACACGAACCTCTCCGTCATTTAACGCCATATCACCAAATCCCATGCAACAGCGCACATTTTCCATTCCCCGTTCGTCTTAGTGCCCCCGTCCACTCTCCCTCTCCTCCATTCACCAGGCATCGTATTTACGTTACATAAGCCTGGTGCTCGGAAAGCTCACGGAAACCCAGTGTCTGTTCGTTATCTGGCCTCTCCTCGACGCCCAGTTGCGCCTGACGACAATGCTCAAGATCTGACAAAGACTGTCACCACGGCCTATTCCAACTTCCACGCGGTACTCGTCCTCTTCTCTCTTTCTATCTATCATACACTCCATATCCCTCACCTCTTTTCATCCGTGTTTTTTCTTTAACGCAAGCAATGCGCGCTATCTCAAAGCGCAGCCGGGCAACACGGTGACGCAAAATGTTAACTTGAGCCAGGTCGCACACAGAAGGCCAGCTTTGTGGTCCTGTTCCAGATGTCGCCGGGACTTTGACCGAACCCCACAGCAGCACGACAGACAGGGAGATACACTTATCCCCCGTAGAGCCGGCGACGCCCCGGGGATCCACGGGACTTTGCCCGGGCACAATGTGTTTCGCGGTGACTCTGTCACCTACCCAGATTGAAACACCAAGACTTCAGTGGACCATGGAACCTAACTTGTTCTGAATGCTTCATCTGGATATTTTCTGCGTATAATATTCAACGGTTGCTACGGGAGTCTGGGGATATGCGTGTTGGTGGAATTTTGTCGTAATTCGTATGGGGTACTCTTTGAAGATTCATTTGGAAGGGACTTTGATAGGATCTAGTTTATGTAAAGGTAATTTAATTGAAATGGCTGTGTTTCTTCTGTGCATCCCATCCACCTTTTTGTAACTCTTTACCTTCTTTTGGATATACACTACTAAATTCTACGTTTTCCAGAATTTGTCCCGGAATACCATAACTCTCGTTCGTGATCTTTTGATGACTTGAACCATCATCGACTCTAACCTTTTGCACTTTCCATTTGCGTTGTTAAGGTGACACCGCGAAATACAAGTTGTGAATGCAAAGTAAGGAATGGATTTTTAATTTTGTAGATCATATAAATCATAGACCCTGATACAAGAATACCACTGCAACGATTACCATTACGGTGTTACACACGATGTAACGAGGGGTTTTCGTGGATGTCGCGACGCGGTTAACTGCGCCGTATCGCGTTAGATTAATCCTGTAACTAGAGCAATCCCTTGTATCGGCTGGTAACTGGCCGCGATAACCGAAAGATGCTCGATCGATTCGGGTAAACGCGTCGTCGATACGACGATAAACCGATCGGGAATTTAGGGCCCGGCCACGGATTACCCTCGACGTCGAACGGAAGCGAAACTTACGCGATGTAACTTCCGGGGAACCGATCCATGCCGCCACGAGATCGGTGTTTGCCTGTGAGCCGAACGCCAGAGACGCTGCCTGGCGACGATCGATTTGGTAATAACCGAACGAAGCCCCCAAACTGATTCGCCAATGGGGCGGGGAAGGTTTGCGTTGGTGAAATTTCCCAGTGCCGAAAATTATTGCCCATGAAAGTGCCATGCGTAAACCAAAAATGACTCGGGATAAAACAGCGGCTCTGGATTCTGTATAAGGATAAAGACTATTCGAGGCACACTTGCTAACTGGTGGTGACGAGTTAACTCGTCATTTAAAAGTACTTTTTCATTGGGCAACACGAGTTAACTCATCAATTGAAAATACTTCTTCACTGCTGAATAAAAAAAATTGTTGGATAATTCAAATGTTCCCGAATAAAAACAGAGAACTTGTAGTTGGGTAGTGGAATCATTTCGCTAACGAGTTTCGTGTCATTCCTCCATTTAATTCTCGCGCGATTCCTCGGCGAGTAGGCGGACGGGACCGGAAGCGAGAAAGAATGGCCAGTCGCCGCCCCGCTGTTAGCCACAAAGGAAGTTTCCTGAGGACGGTTGGAACGCTAACGCAGGAAACGTAATCTCATGGAAGATACGCTTCTAATCGAGCGTTAGTCTCCCTTTCTGTTTTATTTTCCCTTCTGGTGACACCTACCCTTTTCTTGTCTAATTTGCAACCTATAAATATCAGGCAATAGATAAAATTTCCAGGTTTTCTTTTCATCAACCGCCAATTCGAAGTCAATTTTGATTATTCCTTAACCCTTCAGGACCCTCAATTCTCTTTACTAGAAAAATGTCCTTCTTTCATCCTAATTATTTACCATTAAGAATAGAAAATTCCTAAATTAAAAGATAAACAGTCTGCAGCTGATTTTCAAACTGAAAAAAAAGGGAATGGCGTATTCACGGTCCGTGTCCTTGAGAGTTAATGAAAGAATCAATGTTAAAGATAATACTCGTAGAATTAAGTTGTCTATAATTTCTAACGTTTGCAGCTACAGTCTTCTTTGAACTAATCTAACATTTGCACAGTTCCAAGACACACAGAGGCGAGCCTTTGACCATTCAGTCGTTCGAATACACCTCCACAGCTCCTTACGTGCAAAAGCGAATGAAATATTATTCCATAGAAAGGGACTTAATTAAAAATGAAGAAAGGGTGTGAGGGAGGTGAGCTGGTGAGACACGCGGCTGGCCACGTCGGAACACTTCGGGGCGAGTTTGAGCGCGAGTTCGAAAGTTCAGTCGGGTAAAATGAAACGATCCAAGTTTTATATATTCGTAGGCGGTCCAACGCGAAGTTGCCCCTAACCTTCGCGACAAACGGCTCGAAAGATTGCCCGCTCGCGAGAGGAATTTAAAGCGTACCCGAGGTTCCTTTTGTTGCGTTTTTTCTCTCTCTCCCCTTTCGTTCCATGGCATTCCCCCGCTGTCTCGAGCACTCCGAACATCCGAACTTTCTTTTGTTCCTCGAGAAAAAAATATTGTTTCTTTTTTTTTCTTCGCCGTTCGTCAACGTGGTACGGTGGAAGAACGATAACGGAGAAGTTCTCGTTCTCATTGCGCGGCGAACCGCAGTTAATCCAGCGATCTTCGTTTTAAGGCTGCTGTAGACACGTCCAGTAATTTAGTCGAGTGGCAAGTAATTCAGTGACTTAAAATTTAAAATTTAACCAGCAAGTAATTTAGTAACTTAAAATTTTAAATTTAATCGAATAGTTTAAGAAAACGATTTAGTCGAGTAGTTTAGTAACTTTAAAATTTAATCGAGTAGTTTAAGAAAACGATTTAGTCGAGTAGATTTGTTTCTTAGATTTTTCTGCTTGTAGGGTTCCTCCAGAACTCATTACTAATCAACTGTCCTAATACTTACAAGTGTTAGTATACGTTTATTGCGAGTTAAGTCGTTTTAAATCGCAACTGTTCACTTCTGATCCTGTCCATACGGATGTTTCCACTCATAGAATCGTCCAGGTAACTGTTTAACACAGGGAATTAGAGGTATTCCGGTAATATCGTTTTCCAGTCTCCGTACGAACGTATCTCGAGGAAAATGACGCGTTTTCCGCGGGCAGTTTGCATAACTGCATAAGGAAGCTTCCCGTCGAGTATGGGGCCCGGAATGTCCGAAGCGCTCGTAGCGAGTAAACATCTCGTTTTCGCGGACCTTTCATATCGCCCGCGACACGACGAGGAAACCCCGTTAATAATGAATACCAAGCTCGAAGTACGACGAGTTACACGCCGCGGGCATGTGATATACTATGCGCGAGACTCTTTTCACGCGAATCATGGCCCACGACAAGCCGAAGTGTCGCGTTTATGCTCGTGCAGGTAGCCGAATGGCTTCCTGTCGTTCGCCTTTTGCGGACGATGACCTCACTTAGGTTAGTGCTCGCAAGTATTTGCTCCACCATCGATAAAACGTTTGCTCTTCCCCATTTTACAGTTTATCTTGGGAATTTTTCAATGAATAATTGTGACTTTTAGTTGCTTCGTAGCTTGTAATGTGGAGAAGGATAGTTCGTTTTGAATCATTTTGATGGTGAGTGTCCACAACTGAACAATTTTTATGGTGACTGTCCACGATTGAAAAACTTTAAAGTTGACGACGTGAAAAATTTTATGGGAGACCGTCCAATATCACCAATGTATATGTTGGTGATACGACAATCAAAGCATCAACCATCATATACTCTGTAACATCCTACATATAACAACCATTCACTACACTAATTACCCCCCAAAAGCTTTCATTCTTCCACCGACAAGCCCATAAATTCCACCGAAAAAAGCTGTCTTCATATTTCAATCTATCAGCGACCCGAAATCTCAGGCTGAAGTTTCACCCTATCCCCCTAAATCACCTCTATCGGAAGAAAACTCGCAACCCAACCATTCAATCGGCCCATAAATCTCGAAACTTTTACCAAAATCGGTATTAAACGCTCATCACCCGACGAAAAAATAAAAAAAGAGAAGAAAAAACTGTCAGCAAGCCCGGCAGCCATTTTCCGATGGACAAAAATCTCGGGATAGGGGTGAAGGAACCGTTGGACGACACAAAAAGATGGTATCGACAAGGGTGGCGCGTTTCCAATGTAAGAGAGTAGTGTGGTGGTAGTGGGTTCGTTCGTGTACGCGCATATAAGACCCTCGATCGGTACGTGTCGTCACAATATGTATTATACGCGATTCGTCGACGTTGTCAATGTGCGCTGTCGGTACTGGGAGGACCCTTAACCCAGTTAACCGAGAAGAGCAGTCACGGATCTTAGCTAAACATCCCTTGTTCCCCGCAATCGAAATTGGATTAAAGCCATTCCGCGGTTTCTATATCGTTCGCGATCGGCTCGACCTACCCTCCCCCACCCTAGCCCGAGTCGTAGAATTTTAATGGACGTCGAGAGAGCTCGGAGTAGAACGTGGGGTATGGGGTGGGCCAGTTCCTGGCAAGCGGAGAGGTAGCTTATCCTTCGGAATTACGGTCGCTCTCATTATACTGGAATTCCGGACTGGAAACCTAGTTAGAACGCACGGTCTGAGTAGATCGGACCGAAAGATAGCGATTCCGAAAGCTTCTACGCGAAATTGGGGATGAGGAATCGTCCACTCATCTCTACGATCATTTAGCCCTGTAGTCTTCTGGCGTCACATCTAACCCGGATCTGGTGATTTCGAAAACTTTTACTCGAAATGGGGAATGAAGGATTGTCCCCCTTTCTATGGCCATTTAGTTTCTTAGTTTGCGGCTATTATACCTAACCCATAAGTGGTGATTTCGAAAACTTTTCTGGAAATAGAGGATGAGGACTGGTCCTGCCTTCTATGATTATTAAGTTATGTCGTCTGCGACTATTGCACATGACAGTTTTGATCCAATTTTGGTCTATCTAACGAAGCTTTTATCCAAACGATTCTCAAAGTTTCTACCCTAAATAGGAGATGAGAAATCGGGATGATAATTCCGATACGGGACAACTTAGCTACCCTTCCGATAGGGGAAAAAGGCGATATAAGAACGAGGGATCACGAACCGTGTAGATCGCAGTAATCGACATCGGGTAATTCGAAAGAAGAAAGCAAATGAAAAATGGAACGGAGTTGATCACGACCTCTATTCAATGAACTCTCGAGAAGAGCCAGTAGAGGAGGCCGGACGGATACAGGCGTTCGGTAACGAGTGCGGAACACGGCTTGCTCGGTACCGGGCCCACGTAATGAGGAATTTTTCCTAGGGACATTTCGTCTGGTGCATCCTACGCGGGGCTTTGTGCCGCGGTTCTATCGTATCTTTGAGGCCGCGCGCAACGGCCCCTAATTAGGCCAGCGAGGGAGTAGGGGGTTTACACGCCGCTTTCTTCGACCGGAGCCTCAGTCTAGCCCCACGGTATAGCTTCTTCGAAGGGACTGTGTTCCCGCGGCGAGGAAAGACTCGACCGTTCGAATGAAAGGGCCGTGGACACTACCGCGTCAAAGCGCCAGAGGCATTTTTCAATTACCGCCTGTTACGACCTAGCTCAGAAAGGAATGTCGGGGTACGGAAAAATGGGGTGGAAGTCGGGTTACTGAAGCGACATGCGATGTCTGATGGACATCTTTGATGGTATCGAGGTCCGGGGAATCTGTAAGATTTGTTGAACGATGAAAAAAGTGTCCTGCTTTGTAAGGAACATATAAATTATTTCCTCGGTTATTGGAAGTAAGATCAATCGACTAGGAGTAGTTTAGGGTAAATGTTCCAATTACTGCCAGTGTTTCTAATATTGGCCAGTTTATTTATTCTACTGAATAAAAACGTAATATATAAAGAATTGTGTACGAGAAATTTTATTATTAAATTGGAACTTACATAAAAACAAAGCAGTACGTGCGTTTGTGTGTATCTGGTATTTAAAAATTAATTTTGGAAAATGAAAGTGAAATTTGAACGACACAAATGCGACTACGTAAGTAGGAAGTAATGGTGAAATCGTACTAAAGAAAGAGCCGTAATTTTACCATTCAATCTACAGTAGACTCACGTTAAAGTAACGGTACGGGGCACTCGAGATGGGTTTTTCCTGGAAACGTTACTGTAACGTGAGTCCACCAATTGGATCAGAACTTCGGTTACTCCTGCGTGTGAGATGGGGTGTTCCTACCACTACTTTAACGCGAGTCTACTGTATATCTATTCTACAAAATAAACTGTTTAAGGTATATAAAAATTGATTTAATTTTGGTAAAACAAAATTAATTACCTAACAAACTTGCATATTCTGAAAAAGCCATCATTTCTGTCGATCCCACAGAAATAAGTACCTACGCCTTAATCATTTGGTACCTCTACTGTTAACACTAAACCTACCACGACCGGTTAAAATAACCCGTTCGAACGTACTAATTCCTACCTCTCTGAAAGATTCGGTGGGTTTAGTGTTAAATATGTGAAAAATCTTGGTTCTCCGTGGCGAACATACAAATCGACCGTGGAACGATTCATTCGACATCGAAATACCTGCTAAAAGGCGACCAGTAGATTGCAGAGAACGCGCCAATACAGTGTAACAAAGCGGCGGGTGGAACGGGTTCTAAGCGCGGCAAGCGGAACGATATTAGACCGAATTGTACCGGGATGGAGCAGTCGTCGGGAATGGACGCAGTCGGATCCTCGTCGTTTAGCTCGAAATTGTTCCCGGCAGCGACGGCACGTTAAACACTATCGCTTCATTTAACTCGTCCTGCTGCCCCCTAACCCCACCCCTAACCGTTGTAACCAGCAGCCGCGAACTTCGTACTCTGGATCACCGGCAGGATCACCCCTGATAATTTTGCGCATAGCTAAGGTGACGCCCTCCAACCCCTGTGCTCAAACAATCGCTTTAATCATCCGGGTATATTTATACGTCCCCGTTCGGAACGTCGGATGAACAGGCTCAAATCGATTAATGATTAATCCAGGCGGGATTATTTGCTCGAGGAATCCGCTCGGCGTACTCCGGCGAGGAAGCTTCGTCGATTTAATGAGCCGAGAACGGGTACGAAGGTATTATAAATGTATTAAAATGTGAACGTATCTTCTTGTAATAAATATGGAGATTCGATGGAATGTAGAATGTTGATGGTATTATAATGAATATAGAGATTCGGTGGAACGTGGAAATTGAAGATTCCGAGGGTAAGAGTTATAAGACGTGTAACATGTAACAAAAAATGTAGCAAAAAATTATCGTATCTATCCTCGAATCGTAGACATCCTCTGAGCTACAGTAGAACGTCGAGTATAGAGTAGATTCCGGATTTTTATTGCAAAATAGAATTTTATAAAGGAGTGCATGAAGGCAAGAGCAGAAGTACGAATTTGTTTCTTCTCTTAAATACTGAACTGTACAGAAGAAAATTCTGAGATAAAAATGGTCGAATTGTAGAACATACGAGGTACCAAAATTCTAATGATGCTCGTTTTCGCCCACAGTAAATAAACATCCACTGCGGCACAACTCAGGATTTCTATACTAAAAAATAAATAAAAAAATATATGGTCAGGTCCATATAGAGTTCATATCGGTTAAACGATGCTGCAGATACTCAACCGTTTTCAATATTCCTAGAATTCACACGTTTCTTCCCCACCCCCTTCGGACAAGGTGCTCGTGATGGACGGGTGCTTTTCTGTCCCGTCGAATGCAGAGCACTTACTTTTTTATGCAAAACGGGTTGGGTCGTTACTGCTCTACGTTTAGTTTTTTCTTTTTCCAACACCCGCAATTCATCATCCGTCACTACACCATTATAAAAAGGCTGTGCATATCTACCGAGGAACAGATTCTCGGTCAGAGCGGATCCATAACGAGAGAGAATTTCTGCACGCTCTTATTAACGCGAAAGAAAAACGTCCTGAATAATTAGAGATTTAAAGAAAAGGGTACCTATAAAAAAAGTTTGCAGTTCGGGCGCTAGATTTTTGCTGCTCTCAAGCGCTCGATATACCTAAATTTCACGGTCGAGTGACACTTATTATTTCAGTTCTCAGGAGATGAAATCCTACAATTTCCAATCATTATCTCTTCGAAACTAATTTAAAATCTGGGTAACTTCCCTTGTGGGTGACTCCAAACCGGGTCAGTGGGCGTGTTTATAGACAGTGTGTATAGTCCGCGATTACCCGTCCCATTTTAATCACTTTCACGGGGATAGAGCTCGATTCCACCGCGAAGATGGCGCCGTGGAACGTGGAAGCAATGCGGTTAACCGGGCGGAAGGGAAGAAAAATGGATTTACAGCCGCGAATTGTCGCGGTCGCGACACACTGGGGAACAGAGTTCTGATAGTTCTTTTTTTTTTTTACGGGGCTTTTCCATTTGCGGTTGTTGCGGTTGCGGATCACCCCCGTTGGGACACTGTATATCGTCGACTCGAAGCCCTGCCAGCTGAATAACCGAATATATCGATGTATTTGGGCCTGGAAATCGAGGTATCGCTTTATAGAGACTGCCCTCGGGCTATCTTTCGGGTTTTCGGGAAGAGAGAACGATGGAAGCACCGTGATTAACGCAATAGGCGTTGTAATTATGACGATATTTGCATGCATTTAACGTTACGGTTGTGTATAATTTGTGGGGATTGATCGAAATTCTCTTCGTTGCAATACAGATTAGTTCTGAAAATTTGTAGCTTCGTCATTTGAGGGGTCATTCCAGTGTAAACGTTAGAAATATTAAGCATTTTTTAGGAATTTATTATGAAGACAATTTCTCGGTCGAAAACTCGTCTGAGCGTTAGCCTAATGTAGAATAGAGTTTAGGATTTCGATGTGGATTTTGTGTAACAAAAGGAATTCTACGGATTTTGCAATGATACGGAAGACACAACGTCAAATGATAAATATTTATATAGTTCTATAGTTCTATATGTAATTGCCCCCATAAATATTAGAACTACCAATAATAAAATTGATAAAAATTTATTCGTTTATCTAATTCTACTTAGAATTATAATTTACAAAATTTTCGATTACCTGAGCTTAATAAGTGTGTGAAATGCTAAATTTTGATTTTGGACCTTTGTGCAGCGTGTCGAAGACACCAACGAACTTGCATTTTCGAAAATTGCAAAAAAACTGGGTGCTCTGTTTGGCAGAGTGCAACGTATTCCAATGCAAGCACGCTCCCCTGACGATGCGGATCGTCGACAATGGGCAAGGGGGGTGGCAGGGAAAAAAACGGGCAACTTTCGCGCAAACAACTTTTTACCGGGTACGTCAGACCGAAGAAGTAGTTCGAGATGAAAGTAAATGGAACACGGCGGTTTCATATGAAACTTTCCGGATCCCGGAAGGTTCTCCCCCCGCCTCGATAAAGAATTTATTGCCTGGACGATGCCAGTCATTAAACGTGTAACATCATCGTCGGTACATGAAAGGAATATATCCATGAATAAGTAATAGCTGGACAAAAGTTTCTTCGATCGTGTAGAATTATGAAGAATGTATACAGGGTGTTAATTTTAATTCGAGCACCTAAGTTATTTCCGCTACTATTTAAAGTAAGAAAAAATGACTAAATAGAGTGTACTTGGGTTGATATTTTAGTAAATCGTAAAAAATTGGTAATCGAAATCGTGACAATTTCTAACATCAACCATAACATCCTGGCAAAACCACCAAACAATACACACGTGTTCATAGACTAAAACAGGTTTTGTCGCAATATTTATCGTACAGTCTACTGCGATTTACCTACTTTCCATTTCCGACAATTCCAAGGAAGTGCAGTCAGAGTTTGAGATCGCGAAGTGCTGAGGATCTTTATGTAAAATCCCATTTTCTTGGGGCAATTCACAAAGATAGGAGTACAAGGTAGTCCACTGCATTACTGTAGAGGAGATGCGAATCAGCTGAAGTAGTGTCTGAATGAGCAGTAATGTCCAAAGCAAGCTCCGGAGATTGGGTTCATTCACGTGCTCTTTCATGCTAAATATGATACACTTGGTGAACAAGATACAGAAAATTTGTACCAAAAACGATGTATTAAAAAAAAAAGCAAATGGTGAACAGTATTGATCAGTGTCCCATATTCCGGTACGTCAAAAAAAAAAAAAAAAAAAAAAGAGTACTATCAGTGCTTCTAGGTAATACGTGAGGCCACGAATAGTAAAAGGTATTGATTATTCGCCTGTATTCTGTACCGTCGAAAAAGGTATACGACGAATACTTTGCACCACTATGTTAGAACGTGAAAGAGTAAAAAATAGTAGAGAGTATCGATCATTAGGCTATATTCGTTTCCATCGAAAAAAGAGTACGATAAATACACTGGTAGGTTAGATGCTGAAAATTCATATTTTATGGGGTGTCCAATATTTTTCGCCAAGGCTGTATTTCACCCCTCTCACAAAGGACCATGCCGAAGTGACAATCACCCATTTTTATGCAACTTCGTAATATAGTACTTCTCATAAAAATATTTTACACGTATCTTTTCCTAGCTGCTCATATTCACGTCAAAGGAGTGCAAACAGCCTTTAAAGTTAAGGGTGTGAACTGTATTTGGACGAATATCTCTGGAACTATTAGAGGCAGAACAATAATATACCTGGATTTCTTATAAAAAAAAAACAAAGAATACTGCAATTTAAACTGTTTTTCTCATTAGTTTAATTTGCAAACAATAGAAAGTACAATTCAAATCACGAACCACCGATCTATATTTAAGTTGGCTTACCCTCGGAAAAAAAGGACTCACGATAAATCCAGAGAAGCAATTCGTGGTACGCGATATATAGTACCAGGGAAGGAAACTGGGCGAGGTTCGCTCTTAAAAAGGAATCGACTCGGAAGCGTGCCACGATTGACATTCTCAGGTTTCGTGGCGGAACTGCTGAACTCTGCTGAATTCGGCCGTACCACGGTTTTTGCGCCATCATCCCCGGGTGGACGATTTTTCCGGAGCCGATGTCAGCTCCCCAGCGGGGCTAACAACGACGCGAGGACCCGTCGAGCAAATTGGCAGTCGCCCACGTATCTACATACATTATGTGTACATTCGAAAAATCGAACCGCCACGTGCAACGCTGTTTGCTTTGGACCGTGTGTCGCCGCGGGAAAACGTGAAATCGAGGATCAGGGGATGGAAGCTAACCTATGGTCGCGGGAAGCTTGTCCGCAATGTCAATCGTGTACAGTATGAACCGATGGCGCAAATGGTAACACAGAGACGAAAAAAAAATAAGATGAAAAAATTATTGGTTATCTTGAGTTCTTTTTATCATTTATGAAAAATGATAGGATGAGTTTGGAGGTAAATTTCAAGAAATTTATGAACCTTGTTAAAAATATAAAGTTACCTGATTAAAATATAATAAAATATAACCTTGTTAAAATATTAATTACAAAATCAGATAATGTTTGAACACAGGAAATGTTCAAAGTTGAAAATTTACATTTTTTTTTTAAATCAAGTATAATTGTTCTTTGGGACAAAAATCATGTTGATCAGTGTTATCATTCGAATAGGACTGGTTTACGCGGTTTACTTTGTGAACTGTAAGTTCTCCATCGATCTCTCATTCGGACAAGAGAAAGATCCAGTTGTTTAAACCGAACGATAAACTTCGATCAAGTTTAACAAAGGGTAATTTCACAGATGTACGAGATCGTGGCGTCGCACTCAACGTCATCGAGTCCGCCCTCCTTGATCAGCACACCGCAGTTCTGACGACCCCCGTAATTGTCTGGTTGGTTCGGCCACACCGTGGACCACCTTTCGAAACCCGCGACATCGAGCGACTCCCCGGTTAAAGTGACCCACTCGCCTTCCTCGAACAGATCGTGAATACCTAACCAGATGCGGTCGAGGTTTTCCTTTTGTATCCACTCTTTCAAGAACTTCTCCTCTTGTTCCGTGTTCAAGACGGCTAACTGACCTATCGGACAACAATTGTTTATTCCCTTCGGTCCTCTATCGTCTGCACGCTTAGCTTAGCCTATCCATCAGATGATTAATTATTCATACCAGTACTATAAATTTTCATAGTTGAGCTTAACATGTCCATTACATTATTAACTATTCATGCTACCAGTATTATAAATTTTCACAATTGAGCTTAATCTTTTGTAATTTTTTCTTAATTTAATAGTTAAGTGATATTTGTTTTTTTTTTTTTCAATTCTATTGAAAGGTACACGACAGTAACTAGCTTTGATGAGCTGATGAGGTGTAATCAGTTTCTCTGTTATCTATGATCGATGATCTTTAATTCTTTATGAGTTTTGTAGGTGGCTCAAACTTGAGTTAACGGTATAAATTTATATCGTCGATCAGCTATAGTCGAATTTGGCTCTAGCAGAGTTACCATTATGACCATTATTACCATGATCATTTTATGACAAGTATACTACTCTAATTTGTATTGAATTATTGTTCGGTCCATTTATGCGTTAATTGTAACATTCAATATTTTCTTGTCAGAATAAGTACGTGATTAATTACTGTCTGATTTTAACACGGCGAAAGGAAAATAAACAATCCGTTTATAGATATTTCGTGAATGGTAATATTGTCCTGTGATAACTCGAAACGCGTGATACGTTGATTTGAAGAAAAGACGCAAATAATGGATTGACCTCTACCGATAAACTTGACTCTGGAACTTCCATAAAATTTATTACAAGTTGAATATGAATATAGGTCAACCAATTAAATTCATTATCTACTTCATTCTCATATTCGATGAGACGCGTCAATAAAAACTTTGTTTTCGACTTATCGATCGATTCGTTTTCGTTTGTCCTACCACAGACCGAGGAAAAAGTTGGTTTCATTTATAAAAAGCATCGTCGCTTTGTCAGCTTACAAACTGCTTAATTTATACCGCAAACAACTGTTTTAGTTCCACTAACAAAAAAAATGTCTTTTTTTCCAGACCCTGGCCACAGAACAAGTTCTATAGTAACATTCGAAATGAAAATTGTAGAAAAGGTGAGCATTTTAAATTTTCGATTATTAATGTCTACTGTGTATTATACTAATTTGAAAGCTCTTGTAATTACCCCCATCTGTGCAATACTTTTAATCTGATATTTAAAATGAAAATTCCAATTAAAGGGGTTTGGATTTCAGCTTAAATATTGCTACTGTGAATGCTAACAGTTTAATATGTTTAATGATCGATACCTCCTTCGTCTAAGCAAGACTTTCGAGCGGCATTCCAGACCCGTTTACGATTGTGGTACTTGTACGCTCCTATACCCGGCTTCATAATGTAATCGTCCCTTTCCAAAAAGCTCACACAGCTTCCGGCCCCTTTGCGCCAATTCTGCGGCGATGCATTAATAAAAAACACCTGTTGATCGGCGTGGTAATTGTAATTACCGTTCATATTAACCGTTGATACGGAGGAACCTGGAAAAAAGTGCCTCCAAGTGAGTACCTCATTTCTTTATTCTTCTCTTTATTAAAGAAAATAATTATTTGCATTTTTTTAATCAATGATTATGTCTCCCAACGAATTCGGCTTTCGATTATAAAATTAAAAACAATTTAATGTATTGCTCAAATTGAAAACTCTGTATACATATGTATATAGTAGAAATTTTGCAACGAGTTATTTAACCTTTGCCCAACCGAGGACGGGTCATCTTCGACCCACGTTTACCCACCCCTTAAATGACTCTAGTATGAAATATACTTTAGTGCATTTTGAGTTGACTCTGAGAAAGCAAAGTACACTGCGTGGAATAACTATAAAATCATCCTAAAATTTTCAATTCTTATGTGTTGTTGTTAAAATAAAAATGAACTAAGTATTAACAAAAATTGGTTCGTTCTTATTTTAATCACAATACATAAAGATTGAAAATTTTAGAGTGGTTTTATAGATATGCCACGCAGTGTATATCCTGTGAAATGCCTGACTACATAACAGAATAAAATACAATTTCACGTACACAGAGGTACATAAATAAAATAAACAGTATATATACAGTTTTCGAACTTAAATTTTCCAAAAAAAAAAAGAAATATTTACCTTCTTGACGATCAGTGGCATGAACAGTCTGATTCTCCATGGTCGCTCTCAAGATTGTTTCCCTGACTAAGTCAACGTTCGCCTGTCGACATAACACTTTGCTCGCGACGGCGAACAGAATCAACAAATATTTATGCATCTCCTTAATGGTATTCGAAAATCAACAATCCCCTACCTCCAAGTACACGATCGAATATTCCGATACTACGAAGAACTTAAATGTTCCTCTCTCGACAATATTCCAAAGTCATCAGGCTCTCTAGATGAACGTACCCTATCGACCAATGTTCTCCAATCAAATGGTTCCTTCTCCAAACCGAACCAAACTTGGGGTACACGAAAAAAAGGTTCGAAATTTCACAGTCGAAATTTTTACTCCAGACCAATCACTGGTCCACTCCGTCTGGTCTGGGTCAATTGATTCAGCAAAATTGACTCGGCAAGAATGTTCCGAAAATTTAGAATAGAAGCTTCTTTGTCCACATGGATCACAAACTCAGACTCTATATAGGTCAGGTTCACAACGCGATGGATGATGGTCAGCTGTGGCTCTCCGAGCCTGGACTGAACTGTCAGAACGTTCGCGCCGAGTGCACAATCCTTTCTTTCTCCCTCTCTTCGTTCCCTCTTTGTCGCGAGCACGCGTTTTCCTGTTGTCGTTCGGGGAACAACACCGAATTGGAAATACCAGTAAGTCTCTGCAGGGACCTTGGATAGTGTCGTGTGCATCTTTGGTTGTGAATCCGCAGAGAGAATCGACCGCTGTTGGGATCTCATGTTAGCGGCGGGGAAATTTCGGTGACTTACGTTACTTTAGACTTAGTAAAATTATTAAAGTTTCAGTCGTTTCGAGCCCACGCGTCCCATTAACGGGAAATTTGTATGGTCCACCAACGCAACATTGACTTACTCAAAGCGGAATAAAAGTTTCTAATTAATCGATTAAAAGTTCCTCATTCCAGTTAACACTTCCTACGAGAAAGTAATACCAAGCGAAACATCTTCTACAAATATCGAGTCGAAACACGTATCTAATAAGACAATGAATAATAAAATTGTCCAACGTGTGATATACCAAATCTTCTATGTACTCTTAACGTTATCTATACACCGGTAAGTCTCGTTCGTGTGACTCAGTGTACCTTATTCACGGTACGAGAAAGTGTTATCTCTCGTTTCGCATTCTGAATGCAGCGTTTGCTTACGATAAATCACATACAAAACGTCAACCAGTTTTTTCAACCTTCACCGCCCTATGGCCGTGTCAACAGTCGAACCGACGACATATCTCCAACAATTTGTTTTAACTCGCAACCATGTACTTATACTAATACTGCTAAACACTAAACATCAAGGGTGAACATCAACTGGGCCCACACAGGCCCATGAATTATAAATAATCAACAACGCATTAATAAAAAAATATAGTCTTTATTACAAAAATTGTTCCAAAAATAACATACGAATTCACCAAAAAAACAAAACTACATAACTTTGGATACACGGATTGAACTTGTAATTCATTCAAATTTACATCACCATGACAAAGTTCAATCTTTATCATGGTGTAAATAGTCCTGCTCAATATTCTAAGTAGTTCGTATTTACGGAAGGAAAAATAGCATAACCCTGATACTATCAAAGTAAACCACTTCCACACCGCGGACCTAACATTAGTACAAACATTTCGTGATCAGCGTATCGAACGACTAATCGGATCTGAAAAATTCGATCGAATCACTTATCCATCGACGATACATCAGCTTAGCAGATATGGATCTCGCAGATGGACGGGAGCTCCTTGCGGCAATCCTCGTTGCTCAATTGGCCAGTGCTCTTGAGGGCAGGGCAGTTTTCTTCCTCGCATTCCTCGTTCTCCTGGTCGCCACCCAGGTTAATTTCGGAACCACCGATCCACGCATTGTCCACGTTATTTTCCTTTAACAAATCCGTCAGGACTTTCCATTCCTCCCGTGAGTCGATCACCGCCAAGTTACCTATATCGAAAATGTCCCGTATTTACCCCTACACTTGTAACTGTTTACTATCAATCCTCGAGGTTGGCCTTGGGCTTCTTCGGGGTTAGCTAATGTGAACGTGTTGATATTTTTTCTAGAGATGATCGATGGTAATTATGAAGGGACATCCTAGATCTTTGCGAACGAAGGTAGTTAATTGAAAGCTTAGGTGATAATGGACACAGTCGAGCTAGAATATTGTTCCCATTTCGTCATGGATTAGGCTATTTTGTTAACGATTTTGAATTGTGTTGAAGATGGTGGCTCATTTCTGAGGATCTGTTACCAAAAATTAGGAATAGTGAACGTGTTTAGTGAATGAACGAAAACAATCTGATACAGTATTGCTACTGCCAGATAAATTCCCAGGCAGCAATAGTTACGGTCGTATTGGTGAATATGAAACCCTGTTGGCTGCTTTAGTACAATGAAAAAGAACTGATTATAGACACAAATAGTGGTGGATTTTAATGATCTCGATCGGATAGATGATTCTGTTATAGAAAAGTGTATGAATCACCTGCTTCCTTTCGGCAAGCCCTGCCTGCAAATTCCGCGGTTCGGTTTGTAAGAACCAGTGTGTGTCGCGAGCAAGGATTTGGTGTATTTCCGTTACCATTGCCATTATCATCACAGTCGTCGGGGTTTTTTGTGGATCCGTTACCATTTCCGTTACCATTTCCATTATCATCGCAGTCGTCGGGATTTTTCGAGGACCCGTTGTTACCATTTCCGTTACCATTTCCATTATCATCATCACAGTCGTCAGACTTTGTAGTTCCGTTACCGTCAGTGCAGTCGTCAGTCGTTGGTGTTGTTTCGGGAGGCTTTGTAACACCTACAGATACATAGAAACTTGTTAAAGGCAATACAGAAATGGGTACTCCGGTACCCTTGTTTTCCACACAAGGGTTAATAGAAAGGTTCTTCTACGGGCAAGAATAAAAAATCGTAAAATACCAGCAAGCACGGCCGCCGTCGCGATGATCAGAACGAGTAACACTTCTTTGTGCATGTTGTTTAGTTCTCTGTAGTGTTGTCGGTTGAACTGTCACCAAATGATTGTGTCAAAGAACCGTAAAACCGATCTTTTTATACTGGTCCACTGCCGTATTGCTGCGGCCGATAAGATAACGAATGGTGTATCAGGTATTAACATAATTTCACGTTATTTTCGTCGTGGGTGGGATTATTCTTTCTGTATTTGCGAAACGAAAGATTTCTGATCCTGTTTGCTCTATGGTACGGTCCAATTTCTGCTCGAAACGAAACGTACGTCGATACTTTCGAAATCCGATGATTTTTCTTTCCGACATTTAAAGTGAAAATATGCAATTCTGAATGCGCATCTTGCAATTTTACGTACTTTCTTTGGCGGTGTCGGACTATGAAGTTCAAAAAAGAAACTTATTTTCCAATGGTCTAATATTTACACGATTGTCAATGATATCGTTTAAAAATTGACTGTGTTTATATATGTATGGTGATCTCTTCGCTGCACAAAATAAAATCTCTCTGTCATAGCAAAATTAAAATCGATGAAGATGATAAAGAATAAAAAGTGTTGATTGTTGATCTAAAAATAGTCTATTATTTCAAAAATACAGATAAAACAAATACTATCACACTAACAATTGCAGTGTAGACTACCTTCACCATATTTTTTATAAAGGTTATTATTTACAGTGACATTTTTTAACGCTAGTTCTTCCTTCTGCTGCGTTTAGTACCACAAGTAATCCTTCAATATTATTAACACAGACGGAAAATCACATTCTATATGAAAAAATTAAGATAACATAGAATATAATTTTTAAGCAGTAGTTTCACTTTCGAGACGTAATATTCCTCCTACAAGATCGTATTCTTAAGATTCGATCACAATATCGAAATTGACCCAACCTCCAAGCAGACAGTTCTAACTCCCGAAAGACAAACCGACACAGTTTCGTTCAAGCAACTTTAATAGCAAAATCAGATACACGTTCACAGTTCAATGTCGTAATTCCCTAGCTGTCCAATTCGTTCGACACCGTCGGCTCGGTTCCCCAAAAACGTGCACCTCGAGGAACAAAATGGCGGCAGGGAGGCGTTTAGTAAATGTCGACTTCGCAGATGAACGGATAATTCAGGGTGCACACCTCGTCGTTGATCCCACCTTGTCTCCCCAGGGTGCCGCAGTTCTCCCTTCCGTTGTGATTGTCAGGCTGATTCGGTAAAATCGTGGACCATTTCTCGTAACCGGCTCTCTCCAACGACTCCCCGGTCAGTGTGACCCATTCGCCCTCTCTGAACATATCGTGGGCGCCCACCCAGATCGTGTCCAGGTTAGCCGCTTGCATAAGGTTCATGAGAACGCTTTCCTCCGCCAGCGAGTTCAAGATGACCAAGTGACCTATCGAAGAGTGTCGATGAGAATATTACCACGGGTTTCCCTGGTAATTTCAACGCTCCCACACCTGGACAGACCCTTTATCACTGGACTGAACGTTAACTAGGAATCCTACGACTGGTATATTCTTGTGTTTGACTTTCATTGATTTTAGACAGCATACGCGTCCACTCACGAAAAAACTAATAAAATCAGCACATGCTTTACTCGATACCATTCAAGCCTCCGCTGAAACATTTTTTGCTACCAGTAACAATAGCGAAAAAATCAAGATGTCAAAATCGGGTGAGACACCCTGTATATCAGCTGTAGGTTTCATAGTAGTTCCATAACGGTTATAGAACCGATTCTCGTAACGATTGTACAGAATTTTACAGCAAATTACTTCTATAGATCACCGTGTACAAGTAAAATTGTTTAAAAATTATTATGAGATAGAGTGATCGTCTATAAGCGTTGTTAAAATGTCTACAGACACACACAGACCCAAGATTTCGATCTGTGAGTTTCTAAATATTGTTCTCGACGGTTACGAGTCAAGTAAAGGGACAATTTACGTTATCGAACCAGGACTGGGTCATGCTTTCATCGACATTCACCTCCGTCCATCATGCAAGTCTTGCGAACTGCGTTCCATTTCGCCTTCTTCGTGTACAATTTGTGCGCCCCGACGCCACGTGTGATCCTGTAGCCCTCTTTCATTGGCGTCGAGCTCTGGCCCATGTTGCGGCTGTTAATGTAAAACAGTTGCTGTTCAGCGTCGTAATTGTTCTGACATCTTGCCGTGTCGAGTGACGACCGACCTGAAAAATAGGGGCTGCGTTCTTTTGCTTCGAGCTGAGCTGTGCGCCGATGGTCGGACGAACCACGCGTTTGCACGACTATCGTATACAGGGTGTCCCAGAATAGCTTCGACTCCTGGAAATGAGGGGTCCTGGAATGATTTGAAGCAACTTTTTCCTTAGCAAAAATATTATTCGAGGCTTTGTTAAGGAGATATCAACGAAAAACTCCGATCAATCAGAGCGCGAGTCTTCCGGTCGAACTCTGATTGGTTGGAGTTTTTCGTTAATATCTCGTTAAGAAAGCCTCGGATAACATGTTTGCTAAGGAAAAAGTTATTTCAAATCATCCCAGGAACCCTTTATTTGCGGGAGTCAAAGCTATTTTGGGACACCCTGTACACAGAAGGTACAACCGCATGACGTGATCACTTTCAATTGTTTTACGTTCTTAGTGGATTGATTGAAATTTATTTTTCAAGTGAAACTTCTATCACCACGGTAACGTGAAAATGGTCCGATTTAGACCGTGTCTGGACTCATTTTTATCAAGAAAATTTCGTCAGTTTGTTAGAAATAATCTGTAGCAATGAAAGATACTATAACTGAAAACTTATTCACGTTCAGAATAATTAACAGTTTTAATATTTAATAAAATTGATGATAAAAAGTTTCACTTCCAACGCGTGGTATGGTTCAGAGGGGCATCTAAGATGATTACAGTATGCTGTACGATTTACAGTATCGGTCGTTTTTCATCGGTCATCTATAGCTTTTTCTTATAGATACACCTGCAATTTTTTCTATTGTTTCTCCAATACAGACGAAGCAAAAAAATATTTTGCAATGTTCGTCGAACATCGTCTCAACGTCCATTAAAAGATGGTCGTAAATAAATTGTAAATTTATCTATAAAAAAAATAATCGAAGATAACCTTGAAAACTTATAGTAAATATAGTACATAGTATAATATAATAGTCCTAAGGGCCTCTTTGTACCATATTATGCAACGTAAAAAGAAATTTCAATCGATCCTCCAGTAACAGAATAATTTATGGTGATCATGTTACATGGGTTTTATCCTGTGAACGCGTAAAACTCGCAGACCAATCGACCTGTTACTCACTTGGGTTCCAGTCACCGGCGCAAAGTACTTCGCTGGCGATAGCGAGGAGAATCAACAAGCTCCCGTACATCTCAGCGACAAGCTTTCTCACGAGCAACCTACCGAGAAAAATCAAATCGGATCAAACGGGAGTGAGAACCAGTTGTGTCGATAGGTGCCAGTTCACCTCGAACGCCGAGTGTATCGACTTCGTTTCGGGTTCGAAGTAGTTAGTCGAGGCATGTGAAGAACTTGATGACCTTCGGTTACTTAGTGACTATAGAGTTGACTTCAGATCACACTACTTTTGCGTAAACGAAGTTCTTCGACGATTTCCTACGTTCTTTCGTAAAAGAAAATTCGTCTCCTTCGCAGAGTGTCAATTATGGTACATATCTTATGTAATTACGAACAATTCTTCCAAAGACAATGACTAGCAAAAGGTGATACGAGAGAATAATTTAATTGTTTGTTAAGTGAACATGGAATATTGTTCCTGTGTATCGGTACACTATGAATCTTCCTGACAATTCAAATTTTTTTTACTAGAAATCTATAATAATAAGAAAAATTCTTTGGTAATTTAAGTACATTAAAAATTGCACTGAATCAAAATTTATGTGGTGTCGTTTAAAAAAGTGAATGTCACATTGATTTTTTTCTCGAAGAAAACGTTTCTTCACAATTTTTAATACTGTGCGTAAAACAATAATCGAGGCGTTTTATCAACCACGGAGAACGTGCTACTTAGTTTCACCCTACGCACTCCAACAACCCACAAAACCGACTATTTTCCAAACACAGAAACAATATTCCCAGTCCATGATCGAGTTCCAGGTCACTCAATACATTTCTTGTACTCTTCCGCGAAGCCTCTAGTTCTTGGCCAAACAGTTCACGAATAACCAAATAAGTCGCCAAGTCGGTTGACTCACCGTGCATAATTCTACGTATACTGCGTTTCCACCACGCAACGATTTCCGAAAACAACTTCTCAGTCGAGTAGAACACTTGCTCGAAAAATTAGGCTGTGTATTCGTGACGCGTGAACCAGCACTATAGCGAGAGATTAGGACTCCGACGGACGCACTATTGCTAACCGACCCGTAAGGATCAACTGTGAATCCTTCGTGAACCTGAAGCGTCTTGGTTCCGCTGGCGAACGCATACACGCCTCTCCCCCCATTTCGGCTCGATATCGATACTCCCCGCCCTTGTCTAGCGACGATGCTTCTTTTTCGCCAGGCATCCGAGCGTGAACAACCCAGCCAAACTGGAAAACCAGCATTCCACCATCGACTGGTTGCAACGCAGAAACCTTGAATCGAAGATGAGACTCTGACGGTGGAGGGGAAAGCAATATGTACTTAACAGGTTCTACGGCCTTCCGCCATCAGTGATGGGGATGACGCTCGGACAATAATCGTGTAGAATCACTAGGTAAATTGATCGATAATTTTGGGTAATCGACGTAATTTCTCGATCTCGAGTGGGGAATTTTGTTTTCGGTCCGATGGGACTCTTTGCACAGCTGGTTGCTAATGTCCCCGGACATCGTAGACTGTAGATACTCTACTAGAGTAGATCACGGATCAGTAAGGCTTTGATTATAGAAACCTAAGTATCCTAAAGAAAATATCTTAAGAGCAAAATACACACTAAAAAATCAAAGAATAACAACAGTATCGAAATTTCCATGGATCTTTATTAAACATAATTACTACACGACCCCTTCGTACAATAAACAAAGTTCTCCATCGATCTCTCGTTCGAACGGCCGAAACCGCCAATTGTTTAACGGGAACGATAAGCTTCGTTCAAGTTTAACAAAGGGTAAGTTCACAGAAGTACGGGTTCCTGAGATTGCAATCGACATCGTCGAGCCCGCCCTCCTTGATCAGGACACCGCAATTCTGATTACCGGCCCAATTGTCAGGTAGGTTCGGAAACTTGGTGGCCCACCTTTCGAAACCCGCGACATCGAGCGATTCTCCGGTTAAAGTGATCCACTCGCCTTCCTCGAACAGATCATGAATGCCTAACCAGGCCTCGTCGACTTTTTCCCTTTGTATCCACTCCAGCAAGAACTTCTCCTCTTCATCCGTGTTCAAGATGGCTAACCGACCTATCGAACAACAATTGTTTATTCCCTTCGGTTCCTGTATCGTCTGCGCGATCAGCTTAGCCTTTCCATTATACTTTTCATTTTTCATCATATCAGTACTATCAACTGTCACAGTTGAGCTTAACCTTTTATACTTTTCCTTATTTATTAGAATGGTAGTTGGGATTTTTCTAATTCTACGAAGATGTAAGCGACCGTAGCTAGCCTTGAAGAACTGACGAAGTGTAATCAGTTATTCTGTCATCTATTATCGATCATTTTCAGTTGTTTATGAGTTTCGAAGATCAGTCGAATTGAAGGTATTAACGATGTAAATTTAAATCGTCGATTATCTATGGTCGAACATGATTCAATCAAAGTTACCATTATGACCATTATTACCATGGTGATTTCACGACAAACATACTACTCTAATTTGTAACGAATTATTGTTCAGTAAATTTCTGCGTTATTTACAACGCAATTCAATATTTTTTTGGCAAACAATCCATTTATAGATATTCCGTGATTGGTAATAATTGTCCACCGATAACTCGAAACGCGCGATACGATGAATTGAACATACATGGTGCGAGTTATCGATCGATTCGTCTGGGTTTGTCCGACCACAGAACGAGGAAAAAGTTGGTTTTGTTTATAAAAAGCATCGACGCCTTGACCTCCGGAATAATCACCGTTCTCTTTTTACTCTTTAATTACGTCAAACTATCGCCAGCTTAAAAACTGCTTCATTTTACCGCAAACAATTGTTACACTAACAAAAAAATTTGTTTTCCAGACACTGGCTATAGAACGAATTACACAGTAATATTCCAAATGAAAGTTGTGAATAAGGTGAGCCTTTTAAATTTTAGGTTAAGTACAGTAAATCCTCGATGAGTGTCCGAAGGCTCCTCAGTACTGAACATTAAATATTTCATAAACTAATGGCCATATGTGGCTGCAACAAATACCATTGGATTCAGAATTCCAAGCTCAATCACTTTGCTGAACCTCGTTAAAAAGTCAACGTTACACCTGGCGACCTTTTCTTGTCAGTGTCAAGGGGCCTTTAATCGCTCATCGAAAACTTGCCCGAGAGTGAGATTATTCTTACGTGGGACGGAATTTAGTTTAAAAACTGTACTCACTTCCACCTGTGCAAGATTTTCTAACATGATTTCACTTTAGTTCCCGAAGTAGTTGAAAAAAGTTTCGCAGCGATATGTAAAATGAAAATTCCAAGAAAAGACAAGAATTCTGAATTTCAGTTTAAAAAAATCTTCACTGTGAATGCTAATAAATTAAAATGTTCTTTGATTAATACCTCCTTCTTCTAAGCAAGACCTTTGAGCGGCACTCCACACCTGTCTACGACTGTGGTACTTGTACGCTCCCATACCCGGCTTGATAATGTAATCGTCCCTCTCCAGAAGACTCACGCAGTTTTGGGCCCCTCTGCCTGATTTCTGCGGCGATCCGTTAATAAAAAACACCTGGTGGTTGGCGTGGTAATTATAATTACCGTTCATATTAACCGCCGATACCGTCGAATCTGGAAAAAAGTGCCTCCAAGTAAATATCTCATCTGTTTATCCTTCTCTCTATTCCTTTAATTGTTACAAAGAACGATTATTTTCGTATCTTAATCTGTGAATGTCTTGCAGCCAGTTCGTCGTTTGATTATAAAATTTCATAAAATGTAACGTAATGATCAAACTGAATTCTTTGTACACGTGTATAGTAGAGATTTTGCAACGAATTAGTTAAATTTCGTCCGACCGAGGACGGGTCATCTTCGTACTTTTTCATTCTGAGAAAGCAATGTATACTGCATGGCATAATAATAAATCCACATAATAGAACAAAACACAATTTCACGTACACAGGTGTACACAAACCGAATAAACACTATATTTACAATTTTCGAACATCAATTCTATAAGAATAAAAAAAGGAGATATTTACCTTCTTTACGATCAGTGGCAGTGGCACGAACAGTCCGATTCAGCACGGGTCTGAAGTACTCACCAATATTTGCGTCAGCGTCAGAATTACGACATGACACTTCGCACGCAACGGCGAATAGAATCAACAAATACTTATGCATCTCCTTAATGGTATTCGAAAACCAGCAATCTCCTACCTCCAAGTACACCTTCGAATATCCCGGTACTACAAAGAACCTAATCGTTCCCCTCTCAACTATAATTTGAAGGTCACCAGACTCCCTAGATGAACCGTCTCCAATCAACTGGTTCCTTCTTCAAATCGATCCAACCAAACTTAGGGTACGCGTAAAAAAGGTTGGAAATTTCACAGTCGAAATTTTGAGTCCAGAAATTTTTAATCCCTGGTCCACTCCGTCTGGTCTAGGTCAATTGATTCAACAAAATTGACTCGGCAAGAATGTTCCGAAAATTCAGAATAGAAGCTTCTTTGTCCACATCGATCACCAATTTCGACTCTATATAGGTCAGGTTCACCACGCGAAGGATGATGGTCAGCCTTGGCTCTCGAGCCTGGACTGAACTGTCAGACCGTTCGCACCGAGTGCACACTCCCCCCTCTCTTTCTCTTCATTCCCTTTTCTCCGCGAGCACGCGTTTATCTCCTGTCGGTCGGGAACGACATCACCGAACTGGAAATACCGGTAGTCTCTACAGAGACCTTGGATAGGACGTGTGCATCTTTGATAGTGAATCCACGAGGAAGATCGACCACAAGTGGAATTCCGCGTTGTGAATAGAGGCGGGGGAATTTCGATGACTCATGTGACTTTGGAGACGAAGCTCCGCGATTCTTTGTACGAACGACTTTAACCCTCGTTTACAGTAAATCATCGATGAATGTTCGAGGGTTTCTATTGATCAACGTTACAGAAGAATTGATTTTTTAGGTTTATTGGATAAAGCAGTGGTTTTTAACTGTTATGAAATCGATTTCTATTCGTGAAACAGTTATGATGAACCTTTATTCCAAATATAGTAAATCATCGATGAGTGTTCCAAGGGTCCTCGACATTGAGTGTTCAGACGTCATCCCCACCACTGGGCGCTTGACTGGTTCCACGGAGGACCTCCAGTGGCGGGGATGACGTCTGAACACTTAATGCCGAGGACCCTTTGTACACTCATCGATGATTTACTGTATTATACAATATATTGTTGATTTAAATTTAAAACTTTAATTTTAAACTTGGTCCAAGCTAAAATCGAGTGAAAGGAATAGGGGAAGAAAATTTTGAGGAAGTACCAGCTTTCCCACCGCTCCGAATATTCCCATTTTCCCCATTTCCATTTCCATCATTCCAATTTCCTTCATTTGCATTTCCGCCATTCCTGTTTCCTGCATTCGCATTTCCCCCATTTCCACTGTCAACTTTCCCACTTCTCCCATTTTCGCTTCCACTATTTCCATTTTGACCATTCCAATTTCCCCATTTTCATTTTGACAACTCCAATTTCCCCCATTTCCACTTCGACCACTTGCAGTTACACTGTTTTCATTTCAACCATTCCAATTTTACCCAATTTTCACATCTAAAATGAAGAATTAAAAGTCTCGTGTAGATACATAAGAAGAAGCCAGTTTATTGTAATGGAAATATTGCGTACGTTGCACAGAACGCGAAAAAGAGAAACAATTAATTACATCTACGTTTTGCGTTCACATTAAAAGAGTAGGATCATTAAAGTTTCAGTCGTTTCGAGTCCATGCATCCCATTAACGGGAAATTTGTATGGTCCGCTAATGCAACATTAACTTTCTCAAAGCGGAATAAAAGTTCCTAATTAGTCGGAAACTTTTCTTCCACCTTCCTGCGGATGGAAGTTCCTCCTTCCAGTTAACAGTTCCTATGAGAAAGTAAAATGAATACGTTAAAGGTTCCCTAATTCGCCTTGAAATGCACTAACAAGTGATCTAAAAAAAAATACATAATTTCAATTAAAAAACGAAGTACTCTTAAAGTAATAATGTTAACAAAAATGACCACAATTCGTTAATTAACCCCCTCATGCCATTCAATTTTATATAAACAGTTTTCTCGTATTTCAAATAGTTTAATAAATAAAGTAGTGCATACTGTTAGCGCGGACACCTTGTATATCCCAATAAGTGTCGTTCGTGTAACTCGGTGTACCTTATTCACGTTACGAGAAAGTGAAGTCTCTCGTTTCGCCTTCTAGATGCAACGCTTACTTAAGATGTATCACATACGAAACGTCTATAAGTTTTTTTAACCATCGGGATATTATGACCTTGTCACTCTCGACACGACGACGTATCTTCAGCAATTCGTTTAACTCGTAACCGTATACTTACACTAATAAAACGATAGGCATCTGACTAAACACTAAACATGAAAGGTGAATGAAGTGTGAAATTCAGCTGGGCCCAAACAGGCCCATGAATTATATATTATCAGCAGCACACTAATCAAAAATATATAGTCTTCATTACAAAAACTGCTACAAAAATAACATATTAGATCAACAAGAAAACAAATAGTTGATCGCAGTTCGCTTTGATTGTTCTAATATTCAACAATCCGGCACAGTATTGCTACTGCCAGATGAATTCGCGGAGAGTCTATGTACGGACGTATTGATTTCTTGCTGTAAAAAACTGTATGAATGACCAACTTCCGTTGTTACCATTTCTGTGTCCGTTTCCAGGTCTGGTTCCGAGTTAGAAACTATTTTCGTGGTCATGTCCGTGTCCGTGACCGTGTCCGTGTTCGTATTCGTGATCATGTCCGTGACTGTGACCGTGTCCGTGTCCGTGTTCGTGTTCATGTTCGTGTTCATGTCCGTGTCCATGCCCATGTCCATGTCCATGCCCATGCCCATGTCCGTGTCCGTGTCCGTGTCCGTGTCCGTGTCCGTGTCCGTGTCCGTGTCCGTTTCCGTTAGCATTTCCATTACTTTCATCGCAATCGTCAGGCTTTGTAGTTCCATTATCGATATCGCAATCGTCAGACGTTCGTGTTGTTCCGGGAGGCATTGTAGTTCCATTATCGTCATCGCAATCGTCAGACGTTGGTGTTGTTCCGGGAGGCTTTGTAGTTCCATTATCGTCATCACAATCATCAGTCGTTGGTGTAGTGCCTGGGGGCTTTGTAGTTCCTGGAGGCTTTGTAGTTCCAGAAGGTTTGGTAGTTCCGTTATCGTCATCACAATCATCAGTCGTTGGAGTAGTTCCTGGAGGTTTTGTAGTTCCTGGGGGCTTTGTAGTTCCGGAAGGTTTGGTAGTTCCATTATCGTCATCACAATCATCAGTCGTTGGTGTAGTTCCTGGAGGTTTTGTAGTTCCTGGGGGCTTTGTAGTGCCTGGGGGCTTTGTAGTTCCTGGAGGCTTTGTAGTTCCTGGGGGCTTTGTAGTTACTGGGGGCTTTGTAGTGCCTGGGGGCTTTGTAGTTCCTGGAGGCTTTGTAGTTCCTGGAGGCTTTGTAGTTCCTGGAGGCTTTGTAGTTCCAGAAGGTTTGGTAGTTCCGTTATCGTCATCACAATCATCAGTCGTTGGTGTAGTTCCTGGAGGTTTTGTAGTTCCTGGGGGCTTTGTAGTGCCTGGGGGCTTTGTAGTTCCGGAAGGTTTGGTAGTTCCGTTATCGTCATCACAATCATCAGTCGTTGGGGTAGTTCCTGGAGGTTTTGTAGTGCCTGGGGGCTTTGTAGTTCCGGAAGGTTTGGTAGTTCCGTTATCGTCATCACAATCATCAGTCGTTGGGGTAGTTCCTGGAGGTTTTGTAGTGCCTGGGGGCTTTGTAGTGCCTGGGGGCTTTGTAGTGCCTGGAGGCTTTGTAGTTCCTGGAGGCTTTGTAGTTCCAGAAGGTTTGGTAGTTCCGTTATCGTCATCACAATCATCAGTCGTTGGTGTAGTTCCTGGGGGCTTTGTAGTGCCTGGGGGCTTTGTAGTGCCTGGGGGCTTTGTAGTGCCTGGAGGCTTTGTAGTTCCTGGAGGCTTTGTAGTTCCAGAAGGTTTGGTAGTTCCGTTATCGTCATCACAATCATCAGTCGTTGGTGTAGTTCCTGGAGGTTTTGTAGTGCCTGGGGGCTTTGTAGTGCCTGGGGGCTTTGTAGTGCCTGGAGGCTTTGTAGTTCCTGGAGGCTTTGTAGTTCCTGGAGGCTTTGTAGTTCCAGAAGGTTTGGTAGTTCCGTTATCGTCATCACAATCATCAGTCGTTGGTGTAGTTCCTGGAGGTTTTGTAGTGCCTGGGGGCTTTGTAGTGCCTGGGGGCTTTGTAGTTCCGGAAGGTTTGGTAGTTCCATTATCGTCATCACAATCATCAGTCGTTGGTGTAGTTCCTGGAGGTTTTGTAGTTCCTGGGGGCTTTGTAGTTACTGGGGGCTTTGTAGTTACTGGGGGCTTTGTAGTTCCAGAAGGTTTGGTAGTTCCGTTATCGTCATCACAATCATCAGTCGTTGGTGTAGTGCCTGGAGGCTTTGTAGTTCCTGGAGGCTTTGTAGTGCCTGGGGGCTTTGTAGTTCCTGGAGGCTTTGTAGTTCCTGGGGGCTTTGTAGTTCCAGAAGGTTTGGTAGTTCCGTTATCGTCATCACAATCATCAGTCGTTGGTGTAGTTCCTGGAGGTTTTGTAGTTCCTGGGGGCTTTGTAGTTCCGGAAGGTTTGGTAGTTCCGTTATCGTCATCACAATCATCAGTCGTTGGGGTAGTTCCTGGAGGTTTTGTAGTGCCTGGGGGCTTTGTAGTGCTTGGGGGCTTTGTAGTTCCTGGAGGCTTTGTAGTTCCTGGAGGCTTTGTAGTTCCTGGAGGCTTTGTAGTTCCGGAAGGTTTGGTAGTTCCGTTATCGTCATCACAATCATCAGTCGTTGGTGTAGTTCCTGGAGGTTTTGTAGTACCTGGGGGCTTTGTAGTTCCTGGAGGCTTTGTAGTGCCTGGGGGCTTTGTAGTTCCTGGAGGCTTTGTAGTGCCTGGGTGCTTTGTAGTTCCTGGAGGCTTTGTAGTTCCAGAAGGTTTGGTAGTTCCGTTATCGTCATCACAATCATCAGTCGTTGGTGTAGTTCCTGGAGGTTTTGTAGTTCCTGGGGGCTTTGTAGTGCCTGGGGGCTTTGTAGTTCCGGAAGGTTTGGTAGTTCCATTATCGTCATCACAATCATCAGTCGTTGGTGTAGTGCCTGGGGGCTTTGTAGTTCCTGGAGGCTTTGTAGTGCCTGGGGGCTTTGTAGTTCCTGGAGGCTTTGTAGTTCCGGAAGGCTTTGTAGTTCCGTTATCGCCATCGCAGTCATCAGTCGTTGGTGTAGTTACTGGAGGTTTTATAGTTCCTGGAGGCTTTGTAGTTCCGGAAGGCTTGGTAGTTCCGTTATGGTTATCACAATCATCAGTCGTTGGTGTAGTTCCAGGATGTTTTGTAGTTGCTGGGGGCTTTGTAGTTCTGTTATCGTCATCGCAGTCATGAGATGTCGTTCCGCCGTGATGACCTACATATTAACAATTTAAATGAATCATCGATATTCTCAGACAGAAGTTACATATGACCCACTAGCGTCTAAATCCTTTTCTTTGTATTTTCAGCTATTTCCTCACGGTTCACGAGAACACAATTACTTTGTAGCAGAGTTACTTTCAACTCTGTCAAGTTCTTATCATGAAGCAACCGAACTAGACTGTTATTTCCTTTCGATCCATTTGCAAAACTCGATCGACGGACAACAAAACAATGTACCAAGTATACACGCTTGCAAGCAGAAAGTAATTACCCAATTGAGAATTCCGTAGGTAGCTACAACTGAAACTATCGTCTCAATCCGTGTTTAATGTTATGTCGTACAAATGTTTACTTTGAAAACGTAAACCGATGTAAAAATGTCGAAAGAACGGAGATATCCGGTACGATTTTGCAACACTTTTTACAAGAACATAGAAAACTGTTAAAGAAAATATATAAATTGGTACCCGGGTACCCTGGTTGCCCACAAAAGGTTTAATATAAATGTGCTTCTACAGTTAAGAATGAACATTCGTGAAATGTGCAATTTCTAGCTCACTTACCTAACACGCCCCATTCCAATTCCTTTACAAGTACATTGAGAGACACGTCGAGCACATCTTTTATGTTCACCAAGGTACCGGCGAACGTAGTCGTAGTCACGAGGACCAGAACGAGTAACAGTTCCTTGTACATGGTGGTTGGTTGTCTTCTCGTAGTGAAGGAACTGCGGAATCAATCCTTTTATACTGGCCCACTACAGAATTTTTACGACCGATAAGATATAGACTGACGCAATAGGTATTGACACAATGTTTTGAAGGTATTATTTCTGCGGGCGTTATTTACCACTCGGTTGGGATTTTTCTTTTGGTATGTGCGAAACGAAAAATTCGTGATTCTGTTTGTCTATGCTTTGGTCCAAGGTCTGCTCATAACAAACCCGATAGGAAATATATATTCACATCGATTGGTTCATCGATATCTTTCAAATCCGATGATTTCTTTTTGTCACGTTTAAAGTGAAGATATGCAATTATGAGTGCGCACTTTGCACTTTTTCGAACCGTTTGTGGCAGTATCGGACCATGAAGTTAAAGAATGACGGTTATTGTGCAATAATCTAATATTAACACGATCGTCAGTGATACCGTTTAGAAATTGACTACTGTATTTTGTACAGTTTAATGATATTATTTAATGTAACTTTTACATAATTTAATGCCTGCGCCAGTGATAGATAACGTGACGACTCTTGGATAGACGATCAGTGATTGGTCGAAGTTTTCTCTGTATCTTTCCCGCCAATTTGAAAAAAATGGTAAAAGGTAGTTTCGAGAAAAACGCGTTTAGAGTTTAAGGTACAAAAAAGGAATAGTTACTGGTAATTTACATCACTTCAAAGCTAATCTGCCATACCAGGCCCATACAGGAAACCTTCCTCTTCCTTATGAAACTTATTTTGTTCAAGTTGCTGAAGTCTACGAATTGTACGAACCTCTTTCGTGCTGCTTAGTCGTAGTTGTCGACAAATATTTTGCAATAGTGCCCAATATTCATTTCTAGCAACTGCATTTTTTAAAAATACCAGAATAACCGTCGTTGAAGATCCCTGCAGAAACGAAGGCAGCAATTTCGATAATTTTTTAACTAGAATTCAAATATTTCGGAGCGAGACGCCAAACGGTAGAATTGAAACACTCGTTTGAATTTTGGCAGTGAACAATCCCGTTGTGACATAAATCAATTGCCTCGGCTACACTCGCATACAGACAGGTACACAGACTACCTGGCCATAAACGCTAATTATAGATACTTTGACAAACATCTACTGAGCTCAATAATACTTTGATAAGAACCGAATACCAGTTCCCCAAGCTATAACTATAGAAAGATTTCGAATTTTTATCTATAACTTTCGGAGTATATCCTCTGTGCATTGTTTCTATCGATTAAAACTAAAACAAAAAAAAGAAAATATCGGAAATTCTGACCCTGTAAACCAGGTTTCCCCCTTAATGTGACTTTGACACAATTTAATGTCGGTCACTGGCGGGTAGATAACGTGACGACTCTCACAGATGATCCTTACAATTCGAGATCTCTTCTTTTTCTAAATTTTTGTATCTTTCTGTTACAGTAAACATTCGGGCCACGTGTGCCCGATATACGCACAGTAAGAACGTTCCTCGCTCATACAATTTCTCACACACTTGCACGTACCCCACTCTGTCGCCCAGCACGCTCCCGTTCAGAAAGGAACATCGGGGACTGATACACTCCGATTTTGATGAAGCTTTGCATAAATATTTATTAGACCTATCTAAGAAGATAGCTGTAATTCGTTCGTACCCGTTTTTCACTTTGAGGGAGATATCAACCCTTTTATCCGAACCGCCCTTTCTATATACGTGATTATAAGTCGTAAATAATGAACCTATTTTATTTTTGGCTCTTTGTTAATGCAACTTTTTTTAACATATTCAATACGATATAATTTGGATCATGTTCACATACGTCGAAAGTGTTACCGATTCATATTCATTCATTATCGCTTCTTGAAAGACACAAACACGGGTTGTTAGACACATTTATACAGATTGCTAGGTACATTATACTCATAGTCATACAGTTTAATATTTTATTTTTATATAATTTCTTTTATATTAAAAAAAATTCTGTGCAACTAGGGTTTTTATTTTCTTTAAAATCGTGTGCCTCAAAGAGTTAACCCGCAACCGTGTACTTGTACTAATAAAACGATTTTCTATCGTTGTTAGACAGTAGACATGAAGAGTGAAATTCAGCTGGGCACAAACAGGCTCATTAATAACAAATAATCAACACCGTATTAATACAAAATATATAGTCTTTATTACAAAAATCGCCATAAAAATAACATATTAAGTCAACAAGAGAACAAATGGTCAAACACCGGTAACATTGGTTGTTCTAATACTCAAAATAACTTTGGATACATAGAACGACATTATAATCCATTAAAATTTACATCAGCACTACAAAGTCTAACCTTTATCATGATGTAAAAAGTACTGATCAAAACTCTAAGTATTTCCTATTAACGACAGAGAGAATAATATAACCTTGATACGATCAAGGTAAACCATTTACACACCTCGGACCTAACATTAGTTGAAACATCTCGTGACCAGGTGATCAGGGTGTCGAATCATTAATCGAATCTGAACAATTCGATCGAATCACTTATTCATGAATGACATACCAGCTTAGCAGATTCGGGCCTCGCAGATGTGCGGAAGCTCCTCGCAGCAATCTTCGTTGCTGATTTGGCCAGTGTTCTTGAGGGCAGGGCAGGTCTCTCCCTCGCATTCCTCGTCCTCCTGGTCGCCGCCCAGGTTAATTTCGGAACCACCGATCCAGGCTTTTTCCACGTTATTGTCCTTCAACAAATCCGTCATGACTTTCCATTGCTCGCGTGAGTTGATCACCGCCAAGGTACCTATATCGAAAATGTCCCGTAATTACCCCTTCACTTGTAACTGTTTACTATCAATCCTCGAGGTCGGCCTTGGGCTTCTTTGGGATCTCGAGTTTGGGGTTAGCTACCAAATCTGATGTTAATGTGTTCATATTTATTCGGGGGATGAGCGATGGTATTTACGAAAGGACGTCCAAGATTTTTGAGAATGAAGGTAGTTAATTGAAAGCTTAGGTGATAATGGACACAGTCGAGCCAGAATACTGTTCCCGTTTCGTCATGAATTAGGCTATTTTTTTACGATTTTGATCATGAGATACGATGGTCGCTAGCGCTCATGGAAGTCTACATCCCTGATGTGTATGAATTAAAGAAGTGGGAAAGATTTAACCAGATTCGGCCGATAAACGACAACACTATATAAATATTCAAGAATATTTAACACATTCCTAAGCGGAGTAGCTCTTCGTCATGGACCTAAATGTCGACTGAAGTCGGATAAAAAACTTCGAATCTAAAATATTATATCTAGCTTTGATTTTGAAATTTGTACGCGATGATCCTGGTTTTCTTTTTTATGCTAACTGGGTGTTAAAATGATACCCGAGTATAGCGTGAAAGTGTTGAAGATGGTAGTAGACTTCTGATGATTTGTTACTAAAAAATGACGGTAATGAACATGTTTAGTGAATGAACAAAAACCGTCGGACACAGTATTGCTACTGTCAGATGAATCTGAAGAAAGCAATCATCTACGTACGGTCGTATTGGTGAATATGAAACCATAATCTTTGCTTCGGTATAATAAAAAAGAAAGGGTTATAGATACAAATGGCGGTGAGTTCTAATGTATCTCGATGGGATAAATAATTTTGCTAAAAAAAAGTGTCTGAATCACCTTCTCGTCTTAGGCAAACTTTGCGTGCTTCTTCTGCAGACAGGCATTCAAGAACTAAGACGGGCTTCGAGCAAGGCTGTGGTGTACTTCCGTTGTTACCGTTTCCGTTACCATTGCCGTTATCATCGCAGTCGTCGGGATTTTTTGAGGACCCGTTGTTACCATTTCCGTTACCATTTCCATTATCATCATCACAGTCTTCAACCGTTATTGTTGTTACGGGAGGCTTCGTAACACCTATAGATTAACAATTTAATAGAATCATTAATATTCCGGGACAGAAATTACTTATGACCATCTACCGTCTAAATCCTTTTCTTTCTATTTTCAGCTATTGTCTATCGGTTCGCAAACGAATTGGACCATCATTTTCTACTATCAATCCAGTCAAAATGACTGGTCAATACATTCTTACAACGGCGATTAAAATGTTATAAGAATACATTTTCTCAGATCTTTTGTAACTTTTATTACGACATGACAGTAAAGAAATTAGTTAATTTATAAATTAGTAAATTTTCAAAAGTTTGCCATATTTATCGATCGATCGAAAAAGATATGCGTTTATCGTTGGTGGTTCTAGTGTTAACAGACAAAAAGTCAACGTAACGAGTCTAAACACTCGCAAGAAGAAATGAATTATCCAATCGAGAATTCCGTAAACACAATTGAAGCTACTGTATCGATCAGTGTCGTACAAATTTTTATGTTGAAAACGTAAATCGACGCAAAAGTGTCCAAAGAACAGGGAGATCCGTGGCCAATTTGCGATATTTTTTACAAAAACATAGAAACTTGTTAACACTAGAACTACAAACGATGAACGTATATCTTTTTCGATCGATCGATAAATATGGTAAACTTTTGAAAATTTACTAATTTATAAATTAACTAATTTCTTTAATGCCATGTCGTAATAAAAGTTACAAAAAATCTGAGAAAATGTATTGTTATAATATTTTAATCGTCGTTGTAAGAATGTATTGACCAGTAATTTTGACTGGCTTGGTAGTTCTAGTGTTAAAGGAAATATAAAAATGGCTACTTCGGTACCCTGATTGCCCACACAAGGGTTAATAAAAAGGTTTTTCTATGGTCAAGAATGAAAGTTCGTGAAATGTACAATTTCTAGCTCACTTACCTGAATCTCCGTCACTGGCGAGGGCAGCCGCGATCGCGATGACCAGAACGAGTAACATTTCTTTGTACATGGTGGTTGTAGTTGGTTGAACTGTCACAAGGTGAATGTGTCAAGGAACCGTGGAACCGATCCTTTTATACTCTGCCTAATTGTTGCCGATAAGAGAACGAATGACGTAACTGGTATTAACATTTTAAAAAATTAGTACTGTGGAGGGTAATTGCGAAACGAAAGATTTGTCATTGTTTGCGTATGCTTCATTCCAAGGTCTGGTCGAAATGAAACCGACAAGACACGTTGTGTCACATCGAAATCCAATGATCCTTCTTTTTCACGTGTGAAGTGAAGATATGTATTTCGATGGCGCATCTTATACTTTTACGAATAGTCTTTGGCGGTGTCGGACTATGAAATTCAAAAACGACGCTTATCATGCAATTATTTACATGATTATTAATGATACCGTTGAAAAATTCCCTGTGTTTTTGTATAGTTTAATGATATAATTTAATGTGAGTTTTACATAATGTAATGGCGACCATCAGTGATAGAGAACGCGAAAAATTTTCGAGAGACCATCATTAGTCATGAGTAGACTGCGGATTTTATACATTTATGGTCCATAGGTCTCTGCGAAATACAATAAAGGACAAAACTTTCATCAGATGCAACGAGTTTTCTATTTTCTTTGGAACCCAATAAAATACTGAGGGAAAGAAAGAAATTTCGACTCTTGTTTTTGACTTTATGAGCAATCTTCGAAAATGTGATTTTACATAAAAATCCGCAGTCATCAGAATTTCTCTTTTGGAGATTTATTTTTTTTCTAGATTTCTATATTTTCTTTTCACTCTTATATCATATAGTTTGTCATCGTTTTCTAAATACATTAACCTTCAAAATTACAAACCGCCAAGTTGGGTTAATCGGGACCAAAAGCAACATCTCATTAGAAATAACCTCTTCTAATTTTATATTTTCCAGTTCAATCACAGCAGCTATAGCTCCCTATCAAAACATCCGTTCTTCCATTATACACATTAATTTCCCTTTTTAATCCTCTCGACACCTTTGTCAACAGTAATCAAAAGGTCCAACATTTGATCGACAGCTGGTGTCGTCCATGCATCACTATCGAAACCCGAAACGAAAAGGTCATAAACCTGTACCCCTCGAGTAGGCTCACAAATTCAACGCGGTAAAGTCGGACTTTGACCGATCAGCTTTATGAATTGCACGTGTACGCGTCGCCCCGAACGAAAGGTTTCCTCCACCATGACATCCTGGAATAGCCAACGAGTTCCTCCTACTTCACGGCGCAACCAATCGGGTCACTTCATTTTAGCAACCGCCACCACCTTGACTCCAACCAATCAGGCACAACGTATATTTTTGTCACTATCTTAACTCAGTGATGCCAGAATCGTGGAACTTACTTCCACCACCACGACGTCCCGGCATGCCCCACTTTATTCCACAGTTTCTGCCACACAAGCATACTTTGCTTTTATCTGTGTGAGCTGGCCGTTCGGGCCTTTCCGCCGAGTACCTGCGTCACCTGACAACGTAAAGAATGAGGAAACCTTGGAGACCCTGTTCGAAAATCTTACGGGACCGAAAATTCACGTTTCCGACGCGATGCCCGGCAACCTAAACGTGTGAGCAACAGTCGGGAGACCCCGTTCGAATCCCACTGTGGCGGTTTTACTTTGTATATTTAATTATTTTATAATTTCACTTTGTAACCTCTCAGTAAAATAATAACCGGAAAATATTAATTTGCGAGACATTTAAAAAGAAGGAAATTAATTGTTTCCTCTTCAATACTTAAATTTTATATTATATACATACGTATTCTGTTATATGTATATACAAAAAGTATTCTTACAATTAGATGTTACCGTTATTTTAACTATCGCATGAGATTAAAATGTTACATTATAAATATATCTTCATTCGTTTTAAAGGTTATAGCCGGATCAGGGGTCGAAAGTCCCTATTTAATGGCATGCAAAAATTCTGTAAAAAATCCGATAGGTAGTATTTACTGTGGCACATTTAATAAATTTTGCTCGATATTCTTAGTTGATGTTTGGATTTAAAAATAACAAGATACAACATATATATCAGTCTCATAACTTTGAGTAATCCAATTAAAAATGACAGAGTTACAGGCGTTAACAAATGAACAATTTATATAAGTGTAAACTTGACTTGAAACTTTAAACGCGTTTTTCTCGAAACTACATTTTTCAAATCGGTGATCAATAGTTCTCGAAAACTACTGTGTCGATTTAGATGAAACCTTTTGCGTTTTATTTCAAATCAGAAAAACTTGTCCTTGAACGAAGGATGTATTTTTCGTTCCATACTTTTCTTTTAATTGACCAAAAACGAGTAATATTTAGTTGAAAATCGCATTTTTTCAGGAAAATTTCCGCCATTTTGTTCCTAAACAATATTTCCAAAAACCCCAGGTTCAAGGATAAGATTGGTTCTTCCATTACATAAATCTTACTGAATTTTTAATTTCAGATGAACCGTTACGAAGTTACAGTGATCATCGAGAGGCAAACTGCCTGTTGTCTGATTGCAGCAAACTTCATCAGGTATTATTTTTTCATACAATTGAGCCATACTAGGGGATAAACGCACAAGAAATTGGATGTTGAAAAATAAGGGCCACCCTAGCACATACGAAACGCTTATTACTTCCTTCAACCTTCGTGATCCTATGGCCACGTCACTATCAACCCGACGACGTATCTTCAGCAATTCTTTTAACTGGTCACTCTGTACTTGTACCAATAAAACGACTTCTATCGTTATTAAACACCAAATATGAAGGGTGAAATTCAGCTGGGCCCAAACCGGCCCATGAATTGTAAATAACCAACAGCGCATTAAACGAAAATATATAGTTTTTATTACAAAAATCACTCTAAAAATATTCGATCAACAAGAAAACAAATGATCGATCACTGGTAGCATTGGTAGTTCTTCTAATACTCAACATAACTTTGGATACACGAACCGAAATTGTAACCCATTCAAATATAGTATACATCAACACTAAAATGTGTAATCTTTATCATGGTTGAAAAAGTATTCATCGAAAATCCTAAGTGTTTCGCATTAACAACAGGGAAAATAGTATAACCCAGATACGATAAAAGTAAATCATTTACATCCCGCGGACTTAACATTAGTTGAAACATCTCGTGACCAGGTGATCAATGTGTTGGATCACTAATCGAATCCGAAAAATTCGATCGAATCACTTATACATCGACGATACATCAGCTTAGCACAGTTTGACCTCGCAGATGGACGGAAGCTCCTTGCAGCAGTCCACATTGCTCAATTGGCCAGTGCACTCGAGGGCAGGGCAGGTCTCTCCCTCGCATTCCTCGTCCTCCTGGTCGCCGCCCAGGCTAATTTCGGAACCACCGATCCAGGCTTTGTCCACGTTCTTGTCCTTCAACAAATCCGTCAGGACTTTCCATTCCTCGCGTGAGTCGATCACCGCCAAGTCACCTATATCGAAAATATCCTATATTTACCCCTTCGCTTGTAACTGTTTAATATCAATCCTCGAGGTTGGCCTTGGGCTTCTTTGGGATCTCGAGTTTGGTGTTAGCTACCAAAGCTGATGTTAATGTGTTTACATTTATTCGGGGGATGAGCGACGGTATTCACGAAGGGACGTCCAAAATCTTTGTCATGGATTAGGCTACTAGGTTAGCGACTTTAGTCACGAGATACAATAATCGCTAGTGCTCACGAAAGTTTACATTCACGATTTTTTGTGAATTAAAGAAGTGAGGAAGATTGAACCAGTTTCGCCCGATAAACGAGAACACTATTAGAACATTAAAAAATATTTGACACTTTTGCCAGCGTAGCAGCACTTCGTCGTGGATCTGAATGTCGACTCAAGTCGGATAAAAAGCGTCGAATGGTAAATATTATATCTAGCTTTGGTTTTGGAAATTTGTACGCGGTGATCTTCGTTTTTGGTTTGTTAAAATGATACATGGGTATAGCGTGAACGTGTTGGAGATGGTGGTTGATTTCTGAAGATCTGTTACCAAAATCCAGACGGTAGTGAACGTGTTTAGTGAATGAACAAAAACAATCGGACTCGATCTTGCTACTGTCAGATCAATCTGAAGAGAGCAATTATCTACGTACGGTCGTATAGGTGAATATGAAAGCCTAATGACTGCTTCAGTATAATGAAAAAGAAAGGATTATAGACACAAGTGCCGGTGAATTCTAGTGCTCTCGATGGGATAGATGATTTTGCTACAGAAAAGTGTTTCAATCACCTGCTTCCTTTTGGCAAGCCTTGCGTGCGTCCTCCGCGGTCCGGTTGGTAAGATTCAAAGTATATATCGAGCAAGGCTTTGGTGTACTTCCGTTATCATCGCAGTCTTCAGTCGTTGGTGTAGGTCCGGTGGTAGGCTTTGTAGGCTTTGTAGTTTTCTCATCGCAGTCCTCAGTCGTTGATGTAGGCTTTGTAGTTTCCTCATCGCAGTCCTCAGTCGTTGATGTAGGCTTTGTAGTTTCCTCATCGCAGTCTTCAGTCGTTGATGTAGGCTTTGTAGTTTCCTCATCGCAGTCCTCAGTCGTTGATGTAGGCTTTGTAGTTTCCTCATCGCAGTCCTCAGTCGTTGATGTAGGCTTTGTAGTTTCCTCATCGCAGTCCTCAGTCGTTAATGTAGGCTTTGTAGTTTCCTCATCGCAGTCCTCAGTCGTTGATGTAGGTTTGGTGGTAGGCTTTGTAGGCTTTGTAGTTTCCTCATCGCAGTCCTCAGTCGTTGATGTAGGCTTTGTAGGCTTTGTAGTTTCCTCATCGCAGTCCTCAGTCGTTGATGTAGGTTTGGTGGTAGGCTTTGTAGGCTTTGTAGTTTCCTCATCGCAGTCCTCAGTCGTTGATGTAGGTTTGATGGTGGTAGGCTTTGTAGGCTTTGTAGTTTCCTCATCGCAGTCCTCAGTCGTTGATGTAGGTTTGATGGTGGTAGGCTTTGTAGTTTCCTCCTCGCAGTCCTCAGTTGTTCCGGGAGGATTTATAATACCTACAGATTAACAATGTAAACGAATCATCGATGTTCCGAGACCGAAGTGACTTGTGATCTTCTATCATCTAATTTCTTTTCTTTCTTCTACTCTCAGCTATTCTCTCCCGGTTCACGCGTATACATTTACTTTGTTACAGAGTTACATTCAGCTCTGCCGAGTTCTTATCACGAAAGTAATGAATTGGACCCTTATTTCTATTCGATCTATTTGCAAAAATAGCAACGTTCCTATTGAACTTGAGCTCAAACATCGTTTGACGGCCAAGAGGACAACGTAACGTGTCTAAATGCTCACAAGAAGAAACTAATTGTCCAATCAAAAATTTCGTAGGTAGAAATAAAGCTACCGTATCAATCAGTGTTTAATATTTTGTCGCATAAATTTTTATTTTGAAAACACAAAACGACGTGAAAGGGTCCAAAGAACAGGGGGAACCCGAAAGATTTTGCGATATTTTTTGCAAGAGCATAGATACTGTTACAGGAAATATAGAAATGGGTACCCGTGTACCCTGATTGTTTCACCAAGAGTTAATACAAAGCTTCTTGTATGGTTAAAAATAAAAATTCGTAACATACCGGCGAACACGGCCGCGGTCCCGATGAGCAGAACGAACAACACTTCCTTGTACATGGTGGTTAGTTCTTTGTGGTGTAGTCGGTTGAAATGTCACAAGTTAAATGCGTCAAGGAACCAGCGGAACCGATCCTTTATACTGGCCCACTGCCGAATTGTTACGGCCGATAAGATAACGCGTGATGTAACAGGTATTAAAACAATGTCGCGAAGGTATTACTCCCGTGGGCGTTATTTTCCACTCGTGTGAGATCTTTCTCTCGGTATTTGTATACCGACAAATTCGTGGTTCTGTTTGACTATGCTCCGGTTCAAGGTCTGCTCGGAACGAAACTGACAGGACACGCAGAGTCACATCGATACCTTTACGAACCGTCTTTGGCGGTGTCAGAGTATGAAGATGACACTTATTATACAACGTTCTAACGTTTACACGTCTGTCGATGATACCGTTAAAAAATTGACTCAATTTCTGTAGAGCTTAATGATATAATTTAATGTGACTTTTACATAATTTAACCCCTTGCCCTATAACATCGAATCAGACTCGTGTTGACAATTTGAAAATCGATACAACAAGATAGAATATTATTCGGTTTTCTTCGAGTCGAAGTGAAGTGCCACGTTGCTGGTATTAATATTTAACTTTTACAGTAAAAGTACAGTTACGATAGGTACAGAATTCCTTTCGTTTCTGGGAAACTATCGATAACAATGTAATCCGGGAGACTACAGACGTCAAGAAAATCATAGGGCAAGGGGTTAATAGCGGTTACCAGTAATAAATGTGACAAACTTTTTCGTTCTCTACATTTCGGTACTTTCTTTCCACTTTCATTTCATATATTTTGTCATCGTTTTGTTAATACATTAACCCTCGGCATTACAAACCGCCAAAGCTAGTGAATGGGTCGATCGCGACCCATAGCACCATCTAGAAATTATTTATTTATACATAATAGTTGCATAAGCAGTTTTGTGACTGGTTACCGACGGGTCACTGGTGACCCGGCCATAGGAACAACAAGGTTAATAATAATTTCATATCAGTTTCTAAGGAGATCTATAATTAATCATCCCGAAAAATTTATTTAATCGTGCAATAAATGTCACGTGCCACATTCCCGTCGATCTTGTTTATTTTCGTATCAGCAAACATACTGTGTAATGATGGTAAATCGTAAATTTTAATTCTGATTTGTCATCAATGGTATTAAGTGTCGTTGACGGTGTGAAAGTAGAATTAAGCTTTACGACAATCGTTATTGTTCTGGTTTGATAAAGTCTTTATTCAGCAAATACAAAAGAGGAATATTATTAAGGTTAAGTAGAAAACACGTGGATGGTTACAGTCTCATACACGAGGCGGCATTGAACAGAAAACAAGGAAGTGAAATGAGATAGAAACACACTGTAACTAATCATACTAAAAAATCATTCGGTCAATCAATCATGCGAATATCTAGTCAGTCAACCAATCCTACAATAAAGAGAAAGCACAATGATCAACAATTCCGAACGAAGAACTTTTGTTTGTCCTTATGTTTGAACTGTCTTGCTAATGGTATACTGATTAATGTCTTAATTGCGGATCGAATTATGTAACATACGTACCGGATAGCCTGATTAAAATATCATCGAACGGCTACGATGAAATTGTTACAAATATGATAAAACATTTTAGTTATCGTACTGCGTTATTTTTGGCACGACCATTGACGATCCGAAAGTTGTCAATGTGACGAACTTGTAATTTCTCAGAGATATTAATAGAATTTATAACTTCTCGTATATGAACTAATTTCTTGATAATATAAACAATGATGTGTGGATATAATATAGGCGTATACGTCGTTAACGATTTACCATGTACAAAAATATATGAACTATTAAAAGGCAGATACACTTCGATTATTTATAAATAGTAGTAGATCTTAAGTTAATAAATATCAAGAACAATTCGATCAGAAGTGGAATCGAATATGTTCCCGTGGACCGCGCGTAGAAACAAGAAACAAGAGGGATCCCGTATTTCCTTCGTGATCCCTCAAACGGATATTACTTGTTCTCGGCCAGGAAGACGCAGCGATCGGGATAAAAAGGAGAGGAGAGTTCGGGACGTTTTCTACGGAATATGGCGAGGGTCTCGGGCTGGAATCACATCCGGCGGCAACCAGGGAAGAAACAAAGAGAATATAAAGTTGGTTACGTTCGGGATAAAAGTGGCCCGAGCGCGGCCGACGAAATTGAACGGGAACCGGATAAAATCCTGCAAACGGATTCGGCTGATAGACGATCCGAGAAGCTTCCGGGATAAAACGGAATCGTAAAACGGTTCGCGAGAACAGAAAGACGGCGAAAGGTGAGGAAAATCGAAGGAGAATTGTTACGAACAAGTGGAAACGAGGGAAATCGTGTACACAAACGGCCAAGAGTATGGGAACAGAGTTCATTTTCGCTAAGGAAAAATCACCCTAGGAATCACCCCTTTCAAGGACTTAGGGGAAAGTGTGTAAAACGATTCCTCGGGGTAAAATTATTCCTGGCTGCCCCGTGGCTATTACTGGTGCTATATCATAATGTCGTTCTACAATAGTTCTCCCCGCATGTCACTAGTAATTGCTCAAAGTGCCATGTAAATATCAGTACTCTCTGTGTTGTCCACAAGAAAAATGAAAAATTACTGTGCTAAAAAATGCTTGACTGTAATTTACCAGCGATTTTCAATGTCACGAAAACGTGTCGCTGATCTATTTGCAACCACCCACGGTTCTGAAAATATATTGGTATCATATATCATCTTACTGCTGCGGTATTTATACATACAAAAATTAAATTTAGCATAATAATTAAACTTTCATTTATATCGTTCGTGTACACGCTTCGTGGCTTAAATTTAAACAACCAGAGAAAATTTCCAACGAACAATGTCACGTAAACCAAACATGTACAGAAAACTTCTATCTCTAAATATCTAATTAATCCCTGAGATTCCGTCCAGAAATTACGAAATATTCTACCAGTGATTCTTTTTTCTCACAATCTCTCGAATTTCGACCGTGTGATTTTTCAATCGAAATCCAGATACGGCTTAGAAATCCCTTCATTAGGTCATTTAAATCCTGAAACCGTTCACCACATAGAGTCTTTTGAATTTCGGGAACAGCTGATAGTTGCTGAATGTTTGACCAAACGATTACATACATTATTTTCAAAACTCAAATTTTTCGAATGTAAACTTGTAAGAACTGAATTTTTTCTTCAATTCAGCATACACATTCAACACTAATGGTTCTATCGTTAGAAACCAATTAACCGTTTCCTCAAAGAGCCATCACGCTTTCCGACATCGGGAATCAACGAGGAAAATCTGAAACGTGACGTGAAAACCTCTGACACGTAGTAGTCAGCGTCGAATCTTTGGACGATCACAAGAAATTGAACGATCAAAGAACGTTCTCAAGAAATCCTCGTTTGCCGTGGCTGCACGGCAACCCCCCTGAGGGCGGTCGCGCCGTCGACATTAATTTACCGAAATCATTGACCCGAGGACTGTCGTCGAGCTTTGCCACCCGAGTGCCGACCGTGGGAGCACAGGAAAACGAGGTGAAAACGACGGAGTCCCTGCGGGACCCGCATTCGCTCCAAACGCGATGATACCTTCCCCCCCTAGACACTTCGAAGACCTTTATATCTGATCATTCTACAAGTGTCCTTTTCAGAAGCGGGAAATTCGGAGAATCTTCGAGTGTCTTTGAGGTAAAGAAAAAACGGGATAATAATTTTCATTCGAACGAAGCTTTTTGAAAGATGGAATCTCAGGTGACGAAGCTGTGGCTGGAAGACGAAGAGGATCATGGAATATACTATGAAACGGTAATTTCGTAAATGCAATGACCTGGTATAATCAGGTGCTTTTCTTACTAGGGTGACTGTATTCACTCATACTGGTAAATGTGCTACTTAGAAAATGGGATACCATTATATTATGGAAGGACAGCAGTTTTCTTAAATGATGGTTCTGTGAAACAGACACTTTGAATGTTCTTTTAGGATCTAGAGTCCCTAGTATCTTTTTTCTAAGGTCTAGATTTCCCAGAACCTTTTTTAAGGCCCACAGTTCGTAGTACTTCAGAGATCGTGGCACGAAATTAGATCGAACTGTATTTCGAACATGAACAGATAAGAAAGACAGTGTCGATAGAGGCACCTCGGAACAACTGATTACGACGAAAGTTATACCACGTGTCGAATCTGATAGCGTCACCAGCGAGAGTTTCAGAAGTTACCGGAGGACTCGGACCCGAGAAAGACAGTCTCTGACAGTTTACTCTCCGATAGCTGTCGCATCGACTCCCAAGAGCATAACTCGCGCAGGCCTACTCTCGTGTGGACGCAGCCGTGAGAGGTACACTCCCGAGACATACTCTCGCGTGGATACACGGAGTTACCTTTGAATTGATAAACTTGGTACAGACATTTTAGTCGATGCAGATATTCGGTGGTAAGTCCTGCATTTCTCGCATATTAACACTCAATGAGTTGACCGAAGATGTGAGCAGTGAATTACGCAAATTATTGTATATTATCACAAAAAATTGTGAAAACTTTTTTTGTTACAATCTGCCCCGGTCTCCCCTACACTATTTACAGCACGATCCCAACTCGCTATAATATTCCCGCAGATTAACGGATATCAGGCCTCAGCCAGAAGCCCAGAGTTCCGTGGTTTATTCAGCAATATTCATCCGTATCCGAGAGGGTATTAATCGCGTGGCCACGAAAAGGACCATCAATCTGGCCCGTGCCAAAGAGTTCTCCATCCTCGAGGTCCTTCATTCTGAACTGGCGTTCAAACGCTGCCTGGCACGGCCTGATTTCCACGAAATCGGGCGGCGTGCCCGGTTGGACGACGGGAAGCAGCGTTTCGTAACCAGGCCGCGTAATCCAAACGGGATTCCAAGCGGTCCGTGTCAGAAATTTCGCGATAACACACCGACGATGGTTGCCTAGCTCTCCCTCGTTCCACCGTTCCGTCGCGATTTCATCCTCAAGCGAGCGGAAAGACGCGACGAATGTCTTCGTTGAACAGGATTCTCCATCGGAGCTTTTAGGAGGATGATATTAGAACAGGGTTTCCGTCGATGGTCCCGTGATGAGCCCTTTAGAGAAGTCGTTTCAAGGGGGGGGGGGGGAAGACTATTTGAGAAGTGAATTCGTCGGGTACGTTAGATATGTCTTCGAGAAAATTTAGGGAAAACGAGCGGAGGATGATGTAAGTGGAGGGCGAGAGAGGAGAATTGGTTGGATGAGTGGAAATGGGGTGGGTTTACCTGTTGGAGAAAGTAGATTAGGAATCTACTGATCTTCTGTGATCGGACTGCTAATGGGATTATTTTGTTAGAGTGGCTCTGTGATGGGGTAAGGAAGTTAGAGAGTTACAGGGACTAGCTGTTGCTAGACAATTCAGGGGGGATTCTACCTCGTGGAACCGTAAAGTAAGTGATTTTTTTGCCCACAAAAACTGTTCGACATATTCGGTGGGATAAATTTTGGTGTGACTACAAAAGAAAAAACATTGTCGATACAGAATGTTGACTGTTGACGAAATGCACCTCAAGAATTACCTGAAAAAGAAAATGCGAAGGAGATTCTTAATCTGTACGAAAGTGGCTGTCTATGGTAATAGATGTATTGTTGTATCTATTACCGTTTTTTGTTATTTAAAGAAACCATTCCTAATTTGTATCTTTTCCTTCATAAGCCATTTTAACATTTTCTATTCTTAATGAATCTACTGTCATAGATAACCAGATTCATACAGATTAAGAATCTCCTTTTTTTTCTGTGTTTCAGATAATTCTTTCGGTACATTCCGTCAATGCATTTTTGATTAAATTCTTCAATTTTAAGTTGATTGAATATTGAATGAAGTTTCTGAAATTCTGGGTTAAACTGGACCCAGACACCGTCGCCCGAGCAATAAAAACGATTTCCGATTAGAACGAAAAGGATACTCGATATCATACGTAAGTGACAAAGGGAATATTTCGAAATTCCATGGAACAGTTCAACGACTACGTCGATGTCCCATTACGCTCGAAATCCGCAGCTGGCCTATCGTAATAATCCCAATCGGCGTTAACGTTCGACGGGGTAATGGCTTGGCTCGCGAGATACCGCGTGCAATACGGTTTATTGGCAAAAGGACAAGCGGGGGACCCCGTTCATATCGAATTTCTGCAACACCGGCAACGATATTTGTAGTCGAGTCAGCTGCGCCCCATGAATAACTCCTGCTCCCCTTTGCACCACCCACATATTTCTTCCGCGAACATGTTCACTGTCCTCTTTCAGCGCTAATGATTAAACGGTTGGGAATAGAAGATGTTATAAGTAAAAGTTAAATGGTATCAGACGTTGCACAATATGCAACTAATTTTATGCACTTTTGTGCATCGGTGCATCAGAAAAATGCAACTGCACTTTTTTTTTTAAAAATGGAAACCTATGTTCGTGACTGCACCAATCGATGCAGTTTCTTGTGCTCTACACAAAAGTGCTGAAAGTTCTCTGAATTATTTCAGTCTCTCGGCAAGTGTTCCGGAGTACCTACGTTATGTTCCATTACAATGTTTGTAAACACGAAGCTTCGATAACTTCACAAAAGTCAACAGAAGCTTGCATAACTAAGTATGTTAGTGCTTTTAGTGTCAAAATACGTGTTACGTATAGTGTGAAAATATTTGTGTTAGGTAGCAAGATTTATTATCAAAACTGTTAATCGGCCAGTACTGGTTCGCGAGATATCTCGTCGAAAGCGTTAATCGGACAGTACCGTGTCGCGAGAAATCTCGTTCAGGGATACGAAGGGGTTAAATGAACGAATCGCATAGTGAGTACAGGATCCAGAGGATAAAACATTTCGAAACCTCCAGGAAACTAACTCCACTCGCTTTCTTAATCGCCGGATCGTCACCGGTACCGTTCCGCCGTGTCACTTCCCGTCCGTCGCGTTTTTCATCGTCCAGTCGTGTTCGGTTGGGCCGCGCAGTCCCGGGCTACCGTTGAACACGGTATTAGGGTAACCGGTGCACGTCCTACCGTCTCCATATTATGCAAACGCTCGGGTTAGATTCGCGGCGGGTACGTTCCAGCCTCTGGCAAGTGGTTAATAATACGTCTGCCGGTAATGGACCCCTGGCAGCTTCCGTTGACTTATACCCCGGTGTCACGGGAGATTACGACCGGGTACGCGGCTGACAGTCTCGGTCTTCTTCCCCGGAAGTCCCTCCCCACCCCCTCTTAACCCACCTTTTCACCCACGCTGTTCTGGATAGTCTATTTGACTATGCATTCCGGAAGGATGGCGCAAGAGGGAGAGTGGTACGGCTCGGAATTACCGAATTCGTATCGGTTGCGGCTCACCGAAACGGCACTCGTCGATTTCAGCGTAATCAGGCGGGTGGAATTAACCGGTTGAGACTCCACCCCAGGTGAATCCCCTTCCATTAACGGCAAATTTTATTTCGAATAACGATTTTATTCGACGAAACATTGATTCGTTATTCTCGAATAAATTCGTTTTATTCGCAACTTTTAAGGCTCTCACATACCTACGCGATGATAGATTTCGCAACAGTTTAAAATGCGTGACGTATTATGAGACTGTTCGCAGCAATGCGAAAAAATTCCGCACAAAATGTATCTATAAAAAATCTGCCGCTGCGAATATTTCGCGTTGGTTTGTGGGAGCCTTTATTCGAAGATTATTCGAATGAAATTTTATTCGAAACATTTATTCGGATTTTTATTCGAATGAAATTTCATTCGAATAACGCCCAACTCTAATCCCCCCCCCTCCCCCAAAAAAATACTATTCCTCGAGAGGAATCTCAAGCCGCCAAGGAGGATCGATCGCGAACAGATGAAAAGTACGAGCCACTTCAAAGATACATAAGCCACGAAGAGACATAAAGCAGTGCGCCCAAGGATCGATGCCTCGATATTTCCGGTCTCCCACGTCGAACTATCGCGACTACGTGAGTATGTGTTTGTGTGCACGACGAGCGAACGTTCGCCGAGCGTACCGATGACGTACACCGTTCAGAGCCACGGCGAAATCCGGCGGAACGGCGTCAGGTGCATCCGACCGTTTTCAATAAGTTGCACTCGACACGAGTCAGCGGCACCGAGTCGAAAGCGGTTCCCAGAGTCGCCATCGATCTCGAGGATCGCCGCCTGGCTGTCCTCCCCTCGCGGATCTCGGAATTCGGGGGATGACGACGGATCGAGCGTTGGCTATCAATCTGTACAAGTCTGTCGATCGATCGACGAATCCTGGATTGAACGACCACGCGCGTGTCCGAGAGCCTTTTGGTAACCGAACGCTTCCGATAGTATATCCAGAGAAATGTTATATCCTCTTATTTCCGTCGGGGGTTCTGTCGCTGACGAGAACCAGAGGTATCGAGGGTGACAGATTTTGGGACAGGTGAGAGTGGTGTGGATGTAACTTTTGGATGTTCGTTTCCTTATAATCCTCTTCACAGAAATCCGAGCACTATAGAAGCTCCTCGAGTACCATAAGGAACGTCTCCACTCTAATATAATCCCAGTTAATCCACAGTTAAATTACTCCGTGTGAATTAAAACTTCGAAACTGCAGATACGTTTCATGCAAGAAGCATGAGTCCCCCTACAAGCTTGCGAAACACTTTAAGAGGAAAAGTTTCCCCCCATCACGAGGGAACGCTTCTTCCCTGTAGAGACGTTATCGAGTTAGGAAAATAGGGGATAGACAAAAAACCGAGAACGCGAAAATTATTTTTCGAGTGTCGCGTTTCACGATCGGCCGAACGACACAGTGACGACCAACGCAGGTAAAGGCCCCTTCTGAGAGCTCTGTGGTGTTCTCCTTAAAAATGGAAGCAACGAAAGTGCATTCGACAGACGTGCCGTCGCCGACGGTGCATCCCGTGAATAGAGAGCCGCAAAGGTTTCCCTTTATTTTCAGTCGTACGCGGTGATACGTCGCGGCAGAAATATTCTCTCCCTGGGCGAGCAGTGTTTCTCCGTTTCTCGGTGAAACGAACGGAAATTTCTATTCGTTCCTGAAGGGACGAACTTTAATCGAACCTCGATGTCGATTTAAAATAGGGGGAAAAGAAGAAACTCTCTGGAGTTATTTATATTGATAATGAGAAGACTGAAATGGAGAAAGAACTGTCTTGAATTTTGTGTATCTATTCTAGTTGGTTTGAATAAATACACTAGCAAATTGTGTACAATAAATTCTCGATGATCGTTCGAAGGCTCCTTGGTACTGGCATTAAATACTTCATAAACAAATGCGACAGAAACAAATGCCATTGCCTTCAGAATTCTAAGCTCTATCACTCTGCTAAACCTCGTTAAAAAATCAGCGTTACATCTGAGGACCTTTCCTTGTCAGTGTCGAGAAGCCTTCGAACACTCATAAAAAATTTAAAACTCTTAATTTGCATAAAATTCTGTGATATAGCAACGAGTATTCAAGGCAACGAATAAATGCATATATTGCCAATAACAAATACCTAAACAAATGTATCTTATCACGACACTGTCCCGAAAATAAAAACTGTGTCATTCAACATATTCATATTCGAGTACATCATTACAATTTTGATCGTTGAAGACGGAAGAAATTTTTCTTTAAAGCATACATTTGTCGCGTCGAAGCACGTAACGCGAAATTAACGAATCAGAGTGGCTTTTGAAGAAAAACAGGTGCAAAGGAGTCGTTCGCCGCAAATGGCAACGGCCGGTGCCACGTTCGCGGGGGTCTACGTGCCGGTTTTTATCGTTCGGGCCATCTAAAATGGAAAACTTTCCGCTACTTCTGCTGTCGGGGCCCGTTCGCCGCATCTAAAGTACTTCCGCGACGAAGGTCATGAATAAAATCAATCGAGGCTGCCCGCCGCCTTCACTGCCGCGACGATTTCGTACAAATACGCGACCAACTGTGCCTCGGAATCCTCGAGCAAACCGAGCGAACGATATCGATCCTCGCCCGGTCGAGGGTGCATTACCTAATAACCGTCCAACGACGGCCAACGGTGGCGAAATGTTAAGTAGCGACTTATGTGAGGGGTACATTGTGTATTATCAATACGTACATAGTGTATTACCAATAGTGTATTGTCCACTGTGTTTAGCAATTACGTATTACCAATAGTGTGTTACCAATAGTGAATTATCAATAAATAATCCACCGTACTTCGTCAAGTTTAAAATTTCAATCTTACAAAATCAAAAATTAATTCTACTACAATAATACCTGGTAGTATGTTCCAATAGCCTCAGCCATTGCTAAAAAAAAAAGGAAGAGAAAAGGAAAGGCACTTGAGAAAAATAGTGTCCATTAGTATAGTTTTTATTCACGCGAACGTCGATAAACGAAGTGTGCACCTGTGCTACAATTTTCGACACAGGTGAACTTCACAGCGCGGTGCCCCGAGCAACTTAACAAATTGCTGTTCACCTGAGAGCGATAGGGAACAGTTTATTCGAGCGACAGGGAGAAATTAGGTGGCGTGAAATCGCCCGGAATCGGCGATTAAAGCCGCGTGGGGGAGAGGGTAGCTGATCCTCGGAATTAACCGGAGGCGGGAAAGAAATCGTTGCGCGGGACGCAGCGACGCGATTGTTCGCGATGTCGAACGAAGACTACGGTTTTCGATGTGTTAGAAATACTATATCTGAAAGTTGATTATCAAATTACCTAGCAATTGCTATTTAATAGGTCCAGTAAAATTCAACGATAATTCAAAACATACTTTCGTCAATTTTATTTTCGTCTCAGTTTGGCGTCTAGAATCCACCCTATCAAAGTATCCCACATTTTTATTAACACCCTGTATAATCCTTCATTATAGGTTACCGGTCAGTAGATTGTTAAGAACACGAATTGTGCTTCTCGGAGACTCTAAGATAAGCCTCAAGCAACAATGCTCATATAATTATTCAGAATTTAATGATTCTTAAATTAATTATTCAGAATTTAATGATCATTAAATAACCATATTGTTTAGTCAATCAAAATATTTATTAACGTCGTACACCGATTACCATTATGGCCCCATTGAAATGACAGGAGCAAGACGTGGGTGAGCACCAGATAATTTCTGTTAAAATTCGTCAGACGCTAGCACGTGTTATCAAAAACCGAAGAAACAAGTGCCTGGCGTGAAATAAATCGCGGACGGAGACGAATTATACGAATGGCACCGGGCGAGGGGGTGCCTTTTCCGCGTCAAATTGCCACGATCATTTCAGCTTACGGCGATTAATCGGAACGGTTTGATACACGAGTCGCAGCCGATCGTCGCTCCTCTGGAAAATCGCGGGAGTGGGGGAGGCGCCTAATGCCGCCGATTAATCACTGCTATCCGGCTGAACCGACTAATTGCTCGGCGGCGCGGCCGGTCTCGCGTCTACGCTCGATTGTTAGGTATACACGGACCCAGAGGAGAGGGACGGGCATTCGCGTATACGCTTGTTTCGCCGAGTACGAAAAAAAAAAGAGAGAGAAAAACGAGAGACAGAGACGAGAGAAAAGGATTAGTCGAGACCACTATGGCTGTTCTGCGCCGATAGATCCGACGTGGCACGTTACGTTCACTGATAAACCTGACTTCACTGTACGCGAATGGGAATCGCCTGGTTTACGAGGTGTGACAATTAAGTTTCGAGAATAATTTACTTGAAACATTTTATTTCGGAAATCGAACTAAGTACGATGCCTTCAAAACCGTTCCTTGTTTAATTTTCGAAATAAAGATTTTTTTACACGAATTATTCTCGGAACTTTATTGTCGCGCCACGTAGATGAAATGCTATGCTAATTTGGTTGAGATGTGACTTGTGTACACGTCGGAATAATGTGATCGATAGATGAATGATTCGCACATGGGTCACGATTATTTGACGCAAGGATCGATGGTTCTCGTAAAGATTACGGTAATCTGATACTAGGATCGACAACGCTTATGATAAATGTGACAATTTGGTCCAGGAATCCACCAATCACGCGTGAATACTGATAACTTGAACCGAACATCGTTGGCGCTAAGAATTAAGATGAAGTGATCCAAGGTTCCATAAGATTTATCATACTTTGATCCTGAGTTTCACGTTCAATATATGTTTGACCCCGACATTTATGGTCCATCTATAGATCATAACGTGTAATTTCATTCTCTGATCTATAATCCACGTATAGGTAACGATAAATAGTCTTGATATCTAATCACCAACGTTTAGATCACAATAACTAGTCCATGGATGCATGATTCACAGGCGTTTCAGAATAAATAGCCTAAGTATCCATAACTAATCTGTACGTGACGATGTATACCTATTTCTGAAACTTATCATCCACGTTTAATTCACAAAAACTAGTCCATGGCTACACGATCCATAGGCGTTTCAGAATAAATAGCCTAAGTATCGATAACTCATCTGTACGTGACGATGTAAACCTATTCCTGAAACCTACGATCCATATTGAGGTCACGTTAAATCGTCCAGAAATCTATGATCCACAAATACGTCACGAATAGTCTGAAGATTTATAGGTCATCTGTGGTTAACGACAAATATTCCTGACAAGTTATAACGATGAATAAATTCAGGATCTATGATAAAAAGACCCGAGATTCACGACCCATGTGGATCACGAATCCTGTAAATGAATCGCGAGAAATTTAACGAACGACGCTGATTATCCAACCCGCCGTCTCGTCGCTGGCGATTCCGCGAAAAAATCCTGTTACAGGCGTAGCGTCGGGTCGAATTCGACGATCTATTATACCGGGATCGATCACACCTGCGGATTTACAATCGGCGGGATTTACGCCGAACGGAAAATTATTTGTCCCGCTTGGTTTTTCGATACTGGCCGTGGGGGGAGCCGGACGATCCGATTTGAGAGCGAATTACAGACACCCACAGCCCCCGAACGGAAGTCCCACGCGAACACGATATTGCGCGGCGGTGTGACGGGCAACCTGGTGCCAATGAAAAAATACAAATCACCGTTTCCGATACTTCTGCTCGAAAGTATTAGCCTGTGACGAATGGTCCGAGCACAAAACTCCTGGTAAAATTGTTTTGAAACTGGTTCAAAATCACAGTTGTTATTAGGACAACGTTATTTGGACAATATTCCGCAGGCAGTACATCGGAAGTTGGAGCATTAGAGGTTAAAGGATACAAATTCACAAGTGGAGATTGAATATTGGAAAAAATTGGTTGAAGATTCCCTAAAAATTGGTTGAACACTGAAAACTAAAAATTGAAGATTACAGATGAAGATCAAGCTTGCAAGCTCAAGATTCAAAGTTCCCAGTGCACAGATTAGGGTTCAAAGTTCCTAATTCGCATATTATGATTCAAGGTTTACATTTCTCAGTTTAGGGTTCAAGGTTCACGCTCCATAGTTGAGGAATCAAGGATCACAGTCAACGGTCTGCACGTTCGAGATTCACACGGTTTAATATTCATGGTTCAATATTCATGACTCAATATTTATGGTTCAATATTCATGGTTCAATATTTATGGTTTAATATTTACGGTTCAATATTCGTAGTTCAGTATTCATGGTTCAACATTCACAACTTACGATTCAAGATTCACTAATGCATGAATTACGCAACTTTCCCAGAGTTGATGAAATACTCCAGAATACTCGTCATTAACCCAATTAGAAAATATAGAACGCACTTACCGTCTGCAGAACTCCTTTCAAGAGGTGCCTAAGCGGAGGCAACGAGTCCAACTACACTGTTCGTCACTGCACACTAATAAGTACACTGAGGATTCTGTACAAATGTTTAACAATGTTTAAACCAAACACTGTCTCCCAACAAGAGGGCTAACGAGATTTGCATTCTACTTGAAATCTCTCGCAACTTCTAATTTATTCGACTACAGTCCCCATTCGGCTATGGAGATCTACACTGGCATAACGATCCACAGTCAACTAATAATATAATTACGAGAAGGTTCAAATCAGCAATTTCCAAGCGGTTGTTCCGCCACGCAACAGTTGCCACACTTCTCACACTTGCGCGGCCGTATGTACCCGATGAATATTCGATATCGATTTATTCGCAAATGAAAGTTTGCATAAAAGAATGTTGCATCTACATGTTCGACTTATTTTTTCACATAGAATCACTTCTTTTCGGCTTGTATCATCAGTTCAGAGACACTCCGTATATTTTTGTCGCAACAGAAAGACCCCTAATGTGATATTTAGTACACGTTTACAGGGGACGTCTCCACTGGAGTTCGCGAACAGTATACATTTTCAATGACCTTACTTTATACCATTTAGTGAATTTCTTCACAACAAACTGGTGGCTGTTTAAAGTTAAAGTACCAATGTTGCGTTAAATAATCGCTCTTTAAAACGCCGATTGGCAAACCGTGTCACTAAAAAAAAGCTCTCGTAAATCTGGCTGTGAACACAGACATTCTCCATTACTTTCTTGTATAAATATTTACAAAAATTGTTAAATATATTGTCATCACAATAGAAACAGCATGAAATAAAAGTTTTGTTTCTTCTTAAAAAATTCACAAAAGTCGACTTTTTTTAGCCGTCCCATGTGTATATGCTCCCTTAATGATACGTAATCAGCGATCAAGAATTTCACAACATTTCCTTCTGGCCAGTAATTAATTACAGTAACAAACTACGGCCGTCCCAAGTCCCCAGACTCCAGCATTGGTCGCTGGAACGTCTGTAGGTGCTTCCCACGCAAGCTAAACGTCCGCCCAGCCTCTTTGGATCGTTATTACGCGAAACTTATCTCCGGTGGTTCCTTCCACCCGAGGAAAACCGACGGGAAAACTATCGGGGGGGAGCAAAGTACTAAGGCGGACTGATCCCTCCGAGCGTCTCGCAAATCCGTTGAAATCGTCGTCCATTAAAATACTTTAGGACGCTTCCCGATAATAGACCGTCTTCTCCTTACCGAATATTTACGACTGCGTGAAGAGTTCGAGCCCGTATAAACGTTAAAATAATTCGCGCAAACTGACTTGTGCATTCACAGTTGCACGAGCAAATCGTTGCGTTTAAATGGAAGCAACGCTCATGGCAAATAATTACCATTACTTTTCTTGTTATTTAATTGAACGAACTCGATGATAATAAGGCCTACAATATACTCAAATACAACGAAAAAATGGGTTTAACGTAGTTTTAAAAGTGGGATATGCACTACGTGGCATAACCATAAAATCAAAGTGTGGAATCCTCCCATTGGTGGGGATGAAACAGAAGTATTTAACGTTGAGGTCTTACCGCGCAGTTATCGAGACTTTTTTGTATTGGCGTTTCGTCCTAAAAAATCATCTATCGGGAAGACGCTACAGTAAATACGTAAAATGGTGAATGAAATGAATGATGATAATTTGAAAATTTCCTACATCAATCGCGTGTTTCGTTCCCTGATGTTCTCTTCGTCTGGGAACACCGAGGGACCATTTTCATGGCATTTCACAGCCCGATTCGGGAGTTTCTCATCCATATTCGTTCCCGTTGCCCGACAGCCTTTATCAATCTTCCGCGAAACGAACGGCACATGCATTTTATTAAACGCTGAGTGGAAGCATGCGAAACCACTCACCTGTATAACGTAATTCGCCCCAGCGGGTACTCTCACCTGGAACAAAAAACAAAGGTGGATTCGTTAGAATCGGCGTTCTTACCGCGGGGAACGGCTGCAGAAGTTTGGAATAAAACTGGAGGGAAAGGAATAAAATCCGAACGCGCATGACTTGCGTAAATGTATTCAAATATTCGGATATTAGATTAGAGTTATATATATATATAAAAAGTAGGATTGCAAAGAGTTAAACTAACCCTTTAAATTAGCCTCCCTAATTTATGGTACTACGCGTGTAATTAATACAATGCGTGGCATAACTCTGAAACCATCCTAAAATTTGCAATTTTTATATGTATTTTGATTCAAATAAAAACAAACTACTTATCTAGGGAATTCAATTTATTCTTTTCTGGAGAAACATTATTTCTCAACACGATTTCAGACATGGCTTCTCGTCGTTCGTTTTTATTTTAACCAAAATGCATAAGAATTGAAAATTTCAGAGTGGTTTTACAGTTATGCCCTGCAATGTGTATCCCACACGCGTGTACTACACGTGAAATATATGTATATCTCTGGTAGAGATCGAATGGTCCATTATGCCAAGTGGACACCAATCACGTCAGATCGCTAGATTCGGTCGCAGAATCCGAAGTCGATTAAAAATTGTGTTTTAATTCTCTTTGTAATATTCGAATGCAAATGCGGTAAATATATTAAAACTCACCCATCCCCTTTGAAATACGATCCCAAAACCGATGCAGAATAAACGAGAGAGAAAAAAGTTAATTTCAGGTGGATACGGGATCGCGTGGCACCACGCGAACAATAAACAATCGTGATGATCAGCAAAAGAGCCGCGGCGCGGCTTTAACGATCGGCCGCTAATGTTCGACGGTGGCTCTCGGTAACACGTATTATTATAAACGATTCGATTGGCCGTGCACCAGCAGCACACCTGACCGGTATTTATGGAGCTGATAAACCAGCCGTCCGTAAAATGTTGCATCTCCGATGGTAAATATCGGAGGGAAAAACGTGGGTTCGAATCGAAATGTATCAGTTACACACACATACGCACACAATTACAGAGAAACGCTGGGAAATGTCGATATATTCGACTCGAATATCTGCAGAGAGCGTGCTTGTTGGATATCAGGGAATGAAACGTTAACGAAAATACTCATCTCTCGAATGTATAGTCGCGTGGAAAAGTATCTGATCAGAATTTTCTTGTTGCAGTGATTTCTAAGTTTCTATAAGGTCAACTCACAAATCTGAAGAAAGCTAATCGGAGGAAAACCTAAAATAGAAACATTGTAATCCATCTTGAAACTTTTACCCTTAATCACACTGTATAATAAATGCACAAAATCAATTAAATCAAATAAATGTCAAAACGCCATACATCTCGAGAAGACCGAAAATGGGAGCCATAAAAACTCGACAAAATCATCCGTCACATCGAATACGTTACTTTCCATTCATTTCCCTCCTGGAATTCCGCTCGACCGCGCGAAATACGCGAGAATTCCACGGAATTCCGACCGCTGGAGTTCTTTTTAACGCGCGTCAGGGACCACGTCAATACACGCATCCGTAAATACCGTGCATTCGCGGCGCATTCTGCACGACAAGTTGACTCATAATCGAACCACGGTGTAAACACAGAGGGAAAAAAAATACACACACAGAGAAGAAGAAAACACCTGAAAACATCGGCAAAATGAGCAAAAAAGATGGAAGGGGGAGAAAAAAAGGGAGAATCCGTGGCTCGTGTTTGTCGATGGGATTTTCGTTCTGAATGAATGTCGCGCGACGAGCACGAGAGGAACGGAGAATAGTACAGTTTGACGGGCTAACAACGCCGACGAGTTTCGTCGACGAGGGCCGCGACAGTGTACGCATTTTAAAAAAAAATGTTACGTTCGTTAAACTGAAGCGTAATGCGCTTTTACGTTCTGTGAGCGTTCCTTCTTCTTTCTTTTTAAAGTGAACATTTCACTCGAACACCGCTTGAAATGAAATTTATTTTGCATATACCTCAGTAATTATTCATTTTAATTTTTATTCAGGTGTAACAGTTTCTTTACGCACAATTTGATACTTTCTGCTGACTCGAGAAGAACTATTAGGCTTTAAATTAAACTGATTTAAACAAAGAAACTGAAGGTGATCTTCGTAGATCGATAAAAAGGTACAGTGATAATGAATTGACTATACTATTGAATGTTCATCTGGAAATCATGTAACTTTTGTTTGAAGCATTTTTTTCGTACAGAACAGCTTCCTTAGTTTACAGTAGTGTTAACTAAAAACTGAAACTTGTGTTTACCTGCTGACTACACTACCACAACATTCCAAGGTCCCACAAAACTCTTCTGTCGCCCATTAAACTAACATTTCACCAGTACTGTGGTTTCGACACTGCTCCCACGAGCCTCGCCCCAAAAACTCACCCCTCGATGCTATGGGAGCATTAAACAGCCAATCAAACTTTCCCCCGAAACCAGCTCTCGTCACGAAGGGAAAAAAAAGGAGAAGAATAACCGAAAAAAAAAAAAGAAACATCGATCACGAGGCCAGAACGAAACTCTTGGAAAAATTCGCGTAGCATCTAGTCACCTTGGGAATGGAGTCTCCTCGAGGTGAAAGGGAATAAGATGGCGGAAGGGTAGTGATGGTGATGGGTGGGGCAAGAAAGTTCTGGAATAGGCCGAGTACTTGGCGGAGAGCTAGGAACGCGCGTTTATCTTTCCTCTCGACGTCGTCGCGGGAAAGTCTCCTTTTATCGGTGGGCGCGAGAGCGACAGTCCTGACATCGACGGAGGCGAAAAGACGTGGTGAAATGGATGGGGTAGGAGAGGGGTGAGACACGATGAGAACGGGGAAGGGGAGGCCAAGGGTTGACGAGGGTGGTATCAAGTTTTAACGAGGTCCCCAGTGTTCGGACACGCGAGTGGAGGGGCACTTCGCGGACAAAGGACCGCCGCCGAAAGCGGGATTTCAGGCGTGGAACTCGTTTCGTCGGGGAACTAATTCTCCTCTGCTACCTGGCCAGGTGATTTTAGGATGGTGGTGGAAGTTGTGTCTTTGATGAACAGTTGAATGAACGAAATAGTTGATGAAGTTATATGGGGGCGTGTGAAGAAGATTGGAATCGCTATAGAAGCGATTGGATGTGTTTGATCGGTGGTTTAATTAGAAATTGAGTGGACGGTTTTTAATGGAAAAGATAAAAATGGACAGTTGTGTACTGGGCAATCTGAAGTTCGTAACTAGAGAGATGTGGCAAAAGAAGAATTGTATAATCGTTAGAAGAAATTTTACGTTACTTGATTATTTCGTGTACGGATAATCGTAATTATTCATTGTCAGAGACGTATAACAATGCGTTTATAGTCAGAGAAGTAGAATATGTCATCGTGCACAGAGTGACCAGATGAGGAGAATAGCCTTTTTATTATAATTTATCATACTAGTGGAAAAGGTAGTACAATAGGGATACCTGATAAGTACAATAGGAAGTACCTGATCGGCTAAGTAGAATCGGCCGTTTATGGTCAGACCAAGCGATTCTACCGTCCATGCCGGGCAAGTAGAATAAGTCGTTCATGACCAAATAAGTAGAATGGGTAGCTCATGCCTAGATAAGTAGAATAGGTGTTTCATAACTAGGCAGGGAGAACAGACAGTTCCTTACCAGACAACTAGAATATACAGTATATGACCACGTAAGTAGAATAGGTGTTCGTGGCCAGACAAGTAAAATGGATCGTTTATGTCTAGGTAAATAGAATAGCTATTTCATAACCAGGCAAGGAGAATAAGTAGTTCGTGGCCGGACAAATTGAACACTAATGTATGGCCAGATAAGGAAAAGAAAGCATCTATGTTCAGATCAGGGCAGTAAGTCGTTCATAACCATGTAAGTAGAACAAAGAATGCATAATCAGACAAGTATGATCGGATCATTTATGATCGGGTGAGTAAATAGAAAGGTCCATGCTCAGACAAGTAAAGTATGTCACTCACGTCCAGGGTGTCATTAAAAAGAAAAAATACGTCGAATTTGATACGTTTAAAATGTTTTCACAGTTACCCTGAAACGTAACTCTCACGTGGACGTACAACCGTTATGAATCAAGCAGCAGTTTCTACGATCCTCTTGTTCCCATTAGCGCGACTGTTAGTTTGTTCCCGGATAATAGGGGACTCGTTTAAAGACTGGTCGCGGCAAAATCGTATTCCATAACGATCCTGCACAGGTAACAACGGTGGAATTACAGGCCGGTCACGAGTCCGTAAAAAATGCAAACAAGCCCTCCGCCTCCTCGTATGCACATCGTTTCTCCGTTGCGCCGGGAACTACCCTCATTTCCTTCATTATGTCGCTAACGGGCAACTACTCGAGATTTATGAGCACTCGAAGGTACCGTTGAACCGTGCGCTAATAAACAGAAGGCACTCGCCTGCGTTCAACCCGGGCTTTTCCCCCGTCCAAACTTTCCCCGATACGAGTATTGCAGTTTTGTCGCTCTAATTTCATGTTTTATTCATCCCTGGCCTCCCCCAATCCCCCACCAACGACTTCCGTGTTTCTTTTACAATTATCGTTGTTGCGTCCAGACGATAGTTCCGTTGGGTCTTGATCAATTCTTGGCGTTGTTTCCTTGAGAAACAGGGAATTATAAAGGGATCTAGAGTGGCTAAGATTGGGCAGTCGAGGATCGAGAGTGGTCAGTAGTAAGGCAATAGGTGATTAAGGGTAGTTAGAAGTGGCCAATAAGGCAATGTCAACAAGTGATTAAGTGAAGTTAAAGAAAACTGTTCGTATGGAATCACGTGTGGAAAACAGTGGCCAATAAGGAATATAATGTGTCCAACACTGGCCAATGAGGTATAGAAAACAGCCAACAATGGATAATAAGGAATAGAGAGCGGACCAAAATGCAGAATAAGTGATCTAAAACAGTCAAAAGAGACCAACTGACAATCAAATACAATGATGATTGAGGAATACGGCATCAAACGTGTCTAACAATGTCTGAAAGGAAGTCACAACTGGTTGAACGTTGGCAACAAGTGATCAAGAATTATCCATAGTGTCCAACAGACAACAAAAAGCAGTCAAAAATTTTTAAAAGAAATCAAAACGTGTGCTCAAACGTAGCCAAACGCGACCAACAGTCGAAAGTAGATGAACCTTTACATATTACTTAGATTACCTTACAAAAAAACCTAAAAAAAATGATAATCGAATAATTCATAAACTCTTTAGACGGATCCAACGTAGCCGGAAGACAGAGCGGAATAAGAAAGAATTCCCGCAGCGCTGCTGGGGCGTCATATTTCCACGCTGGCGGCGTTGAAATATCCCGAGTGCGGGAAGCGTGCAAGTATAAATAAGGCCACGCGGCGAAAAATATTGTTCCGTGGATAATTCAGCGGAAAATACACTCGGCCGCTTTGAATGCGGCGAGTCTTGAAGAAAATACCGGGGCCGAAAGCACGCGTGAAACGAAGAGAGAGAGAGAGAGAGAAACATTTTTCTCGTGGCACGCGAGATTAAGCCCGGCGGAAATGGCTACTCGGGCGGCACAGAAGGGGTGGGGGATTGGGGGTGGGAGCTGTTTTACATTTAAATCAAACCCGGCTGTCTCGAAATATCAATTCGCCGAGATACTAGATTGGACTGTTTTACAATTTAAATACTCGACCGTCGGGGGAAACAGAAGAAAAAAAAAATAAAGAAACGAAGGAACACGATCGTAAAACGACCATTAAGTTCGACGTCGTTATCCTACTCGTGGCGATGATAGACTTCCCTTCTCACGATTATCCCTGTTTCCATTTGTTCTTCGTTTGTCGATCGTGACTGGTAGATTGACACCCTACGGATTGGTTATTCCAGGGATTAGTGTAGCTGTTTGTTTGATACTACTGGGGACTTAAGCGACGCCCATTGATTTAGAGAAATTGATTTAGAGAAAGGGCGTTGATCTTAGAATCCAAAGGCTACAACAACAATAATATATCCTGAAACAATTTTAACACAATACGTAAATCAGTCGAGCAGTACCAAAACCAACTAACTCACCAAAATCACGGATCACTTTTCACCTCACAAACGGATTTACTTAATACTTCCAGGTTCCCAAGAAACATTTTTCTCTCTACGTGCAAGCACCACCATCGTCGTCGCGATCCCCTGTATAAATAAACTCCCAAGGGAACGATGAAATCCGTCGTCGGACAGACGCAAAAAAAAAATCAGTAACCCACCGCAAGTCCATCTAACAATACCGGGATAAAGAATGGCCAGGGCGCATCGCTCTCCGTACGCGCATTTCATCCAAGGACTTTTACCGATACGTAAAATACCAGTATTTACTTCGGTTTTCGGTTATATATCGGTTTCGTTATAACTTTGATGGCATAATACTGGTATTATACCGATATTATCGGTTGTACCTTCGTCCGATATAACTCTATATAAGCCCAACCCTTATAGAAATCGAAAAAATACCGGTATTTATTTCGGTTTTCGGTAATATATCGGTTTCGTTATGACTTTGATGGCATAATACCGGTATTATACCGGTTGTACCTTCGCCCTATATGTATAATCCTGTATAAGTCCTACCCTTATAGAAATCGAAAAAATACCGGTATTTATTTCGGTTTTCGGTAATATATCGGTTTCGATATAGCTTCGATGGCATAATACCGGTATTAAAATCATACCAGTTTAAGTCCCTGATTTCATCTTTCTTCCGGGGAAGTAGCCAGGAATAGACAAATCACGGAATTCCATGCAGAACACATTGTTCCCTTCATACGTTGAAATTGCGGCGTGGACAATATGCCCCCGAGCATTGAATTAAAGTCCAGGTCGGGTTTTCAATTTTACTTCAACTCTGCTTATTTCCCTTTCTCCCCCTCTCTTTCTCTCTCCACGCACGAGGTGGGCGTTTTTAACGTTTATTTACGGTTGGATCTGCATTGAAAATGAATTCCCGTAATTCCCTTCGCGGAGGTGGGGAGGCGACGACCGTGCACCCCCAACGACGCTGTAATTTAATACAGTCTGTTTAACGTTATTCCGTCGCGAGATTTCCGCACCCTTTCGGGGTGAATAATTAATCCTCGTGATAGTTAAGTAACGAGATGCGACCTCACAAGGCTACGATCTCCACGATTGTTCTTCTTTTTTTTGTCATGTTTACAAAAAAGTCTCCCAATAAATAAAATTCTGAAAAAAAAGTTCTGTTAAGATACCTGAAATTATAGTTGAAAAATACTTTCAATGATGCCTCAAAGATATTCTACTTCAAAGTAAAATGCTGGATCCTTTTAATCCAGTACGACAACGGAGGGTTAATAATATTCCAACAAAATTCCAACAGAATTCACGATATCGATTCAACTATTACTGGCGCAATAAATGTTTCCAGTACTGCATGCAACTGGAAGTTGTAAACGCAAATACTTTTCCCGCAGCCCAATGATTAGCAATATTCGAACAGAATTCCCCAATACCTCGAAGAACCAGGCGATATCGATTCAGAAAGCATATCCTCGAGCACTTATGCGCAAAGGCCGTCACGAGGGAACTTCCTATCCCCGAAACTTTTATCCACGGATACGCTACACAGCCTGAAAGACATCCGTAGCTGGAGAACATTCTGAAATATACATTCGCTACTTTCCACGGTCTCTCTGAATGGTCCTCCCCCGAAATATCGCCTCGCGCAGGGAAACAAGTCCGTCGAGTAGCCGAGAAGTTTGCGAACCCTTCCACCCACCCATCCCCGCGACGGGATACACGGATGACGGAACTTCGCCGCGGAAAGTTTCCGGTTAAAATTAGGTATTTATTTCGAACTCCCGCGGGAGATTCTCCATATTTGCTTGGGGACCATACCCCGGCTCTACGTCCCGATCGGGGCTAATATCGAAGATCGAACAGACCGGTGAAACGAAATTATTTGGAGCGAGGATTACTTTTAAAAATTATTAGATAGACTCACGTTTACCTCAACGATACCTTATTTTATGTATTGTTTGTATGGAATTTGATATATTGTACTCCCGAACGTGACTGGCTGATGTGTCTGCTTATAACGTGATGTTACTACTTACATTCGATGAATTGCCAATTCTTTTTATTTATAGCTGCGATAGACACACTTTTGTTTGGACAATACAGTTTCTTAATGTAATTTATATTCTATTGGTATTATATGATGTGTAATGCATTATACTTTGAAATTGGACTGCCTAGGGTGTCTGCCTATAACGTGATGTAACTACTTACAATCGATGTACTGAGGTTTTTATGCGCTTACAGCCATGATCGACACACTTTTCTTTGAATAATACGTTTCAAGAGTAATAATACGCTAATAAGACACAGTATCTATTAAGTTCTACCCCATGAAATTGTCATGTCTGCACCTTCGAAACACTAATATTTCTTTTCCATTGGAATTTAGACCATCAGAATCGAGTGCTAAATCTAAAAAAATTCGAGGATGAATTTTTAAATCTCAACGATTCGAGGATGAATTTTTAAATCTCGACGATTTAGAATCAACTGTTAAGAGAAACATCTCACAAATTCCATAAATTGTCGAGTACCACAGTTCCCTCGCGCGCGTTCGATCTTTCAAGCAGGACAAGAATAATGAGATTCGTAAGGAAAAGAAAAAAAAATATATCGCTGTCGACGTAATTCAAGAAACAAGGGAGGACGGAGTTAGCCATCCATACGAAGACCACCGTCACCCATGCCGAACGATTTCGCTCGTAAAACGGTCATAAAACCGAGCTCGTCGCGTTCCATCCCTGACGATTATCTTCGATCCGAGCGGTGAAACGCGCCCGACGGTGTTCCTCGGTTACGAGCTCCTCTTCCGCTTGTTGTCCCGAAACTTTTCCGTAACAACGTCATCGTCCCTCGAAACCTAGCCGGAAGTCACGAAGAAAAGCCGTTTCACGGCAAGGATGCGGCCACTTTGCCGGGACGAGACCAGCAATCCTGGACTTCTTCTTTTGCGTCGAGCTATCCGGCTTACCTTCGAGATTAAACCTCGGTTCGTCGATCGAGCGACCGTATGGCGTACACTGGATCCATTTGGGACCATATCGCTGATTCGGTAAAACAATTGCATAAGTGCAAAATTGGAACAGTGGGTAAAACACGTCACTTGTCTCAAAAATACCTTTGTGGCCAATATACGACTTAAATATATGTTAAATATGTTGATAGCATATAATGAAAATATATAATGAAATATATAAATTGTTTTCGTGATTACACAAAAAGTTTCATTTTCATATGAAGAAATTCCCATGACTCATCAACCCAATAAAATGAAGAGGAGTAATACTTTCTTCGATGGGAAAACAAGTACTTAGGAGCGATTTTATACACGTGAGTAAGGTGAAGGAAGCGAAATTATGGAAGATATTAGAAACCTGTTGTATAGGGAATATTGAAGCTCAAGAGGTGGTTGTTACACTAATGTAAAATGACAAAAAGAATGCAAAAAAAAAAAATACTATCGCGTTTTTCTCACTATGTTATTTTCTACACTGTCGAGTGTAATTCTTCGATGACTGAGATATCATTCCAACCAGTGAAACCTTTACCAGATCCCATGAAATTCTACATCTGTGTAAACGTCCGCAGTCTAGTTACTATTTTCTTTGCTCTCCAGTAAAATACCATGAAAATTAAGACACTAACATCCTCCGAGTATCTTTCCAAACAGTAAAACCTTCGTCAGATCCGAACAAATTTTCGTTCGATTCCATTTTCCGTAAATCAGCCCATAAAATTCTACATTTGCGTAAACATCCGCAGTCTAGTTACTATTTTCTTTGCTCTTCAGTGTAATACCTTAACGATTAACCTTCGATAATACAGTATCAATCGTATTGCTACCAACGTTTTATTTCTGCAAATTTCAGTTTCACATTTGCTCAAAAAACAGATTATTTTACAAAAATGCGATAATCGTGTTACGTTTTATTTATGTAAATTTTGAATTTTCAATTCGCTCGAGAAACAGGTTACTTTACGGAAGTCAGATAAATCAAGTTCGACCTTATAAAGGGTTAAGATACTAACATCCTGGGAATTAATTATCACTTTCCTTGTTCCCCAGTGTAATTCCTTAATGATTGATATCCCAAAGAACCAACAGATCCCGATAATATCGTTCTAAAGCTGACTCCGTTTCGTATTATCTTCATCGAGCGAATTGTTTCAGTATTCAAACGGCAACGACTCAGTAATGTCCAACAACTGCTCGATATCCTGGCATTGTTCTGGAAGAATTTTAATGAGAACCAGGATGGGTCGACGGCCGTGGCTTCATTAGATTAATCAAGTTTCCTGGACGCGAACAATTATCCCTGTCGGGCACGGTTAACTGCCTTTTTACCGTTTCCGCCTTCGATGTTTCGTTTGTAATCATATCTCGAAACAGAATAAACCCTTTCCGATCTTGTGAACTCATTTCCTTGGCAATTTTCTCGCTTTGAAAGGCGAGACCGACGATCCTCACGCTCGACGATCGTCGTTCCCGTTTGTAATACTACGTTCCGCGATGAGACAAGTGGATGAGTCGACGAGACAACTGATATACAGTGAGAGTCAAAACTAAATATTCACCTTAGAAGGGTGAGGTTCGTGTAATATTTCTGTAGAATTTAATTGTAATTTTTCAACGATTCTTTTAACATTTTCGAGATGAATAGATTTATTCAATAAGAATAGTTTGAAATGAGAACAGAGTTCATAAAATTGAGAAACAGTGTAGGAACATGGAACAGAGACAAAGTAGAAAATGGAGTAAATGAAATTGAAATGTGTGTCCATTGTCGTCGATTTGCGATTGCGTGTCCGTTGGAAACCTATAAACGAGAGCAAATACAGACAGATTTTTATTTGTCAAGTTCCAGAGATTGGAATCAAAATTAAACTCGTTCCCTCTATCAATAACCCCGTTAGAATTCGAATAAAACAAAAAATCTCATCAAATGTTATTAAATGTTTATATCAAATATTATATCAGGTCATCGTAGACGGTATAAATATGTTAGATTGTTGTATAATAAATTTCATTATTAAATCGCACAGTTTGGAAGGTCACGACTTATTGTGAAACGAATATTTTTAACTGAAATAAGATCTGTAACTGCGATTTAAAAAAAAAAAAAAACAAAGTATCGCGAAAGTTACATTCTTTTTCGTTTTCTCTATTTCGTCGTCGGAAGGGATAAAGCAGCGAAATGAAAATCGGCAACAATAAGCCAGCCAATTGAAAGCTCATACCCCAAAATGAAGCGGGCGCTGAAAACGGCTATCGGACTCGTCGCGAGCAGATTCCCCAATTTTTTTTCTTTTCTCTTTTGTTCGATCTCCCCCATCCCTGCACGTTCTTCCTCGAAACGTGCGGTGATCGCCGACGACGCACTAATTCCGAAGCTCAGCGTGTTTTTTAACGGATTTCGTCGCCCGACCAGTGTTCCATCGAGAGGATTCAGTCCTACTGGTGTTATACCGAGTGGCAAGAATTTCGAAGTGTACAGTAGATCAAGAAAATGTGATTTTGCATTAATTGACCAAGTGACTGTTTTCTCCGTTTTGAAAAATTCAGTTTTTCCAATTTCACAACTTTACCGCTTAACACGTTGACTGCCAGCTACGAGATAACTCGTAGTTGAAACATTGCAAACATGCTGGATTATTTAAATACTTCTACAAAATTTTGACATAAGATTAATATCACAGTATAATTTAAAACAAGACAAGCAATCTCTATTAATCAAACGCATATATTTTCAAAGATTTATGACTTAAAAAACGAAATAAAGTGTGTCTGGCTACGTACTGCCTTTTCCACTGTGGCAAGTCAACGTGTTAAACGATGGTCGATCCCAAAACTGTTTCGCTTTGCAGACCAGTTTCTTCGTATTGGATAAAAATGGAGGACCCTGGGAAAAGATTGAGGGTGGTGGATGGTTGGACCGTTTTGGGGTGAACCCTGTTTCCCTACAACAGCGAAAGGACACGTTGCTGGATAAAAATCATTTGACCGTGGGCGCAATAACGCAAGATTGATGCCGAAATTTCATACGGAACTCGACGTTGATGCGCGTAAATCGGCGGAACACGATGTAAGCCACGATCGTGCATAATTTCCCGCGTAATTTAATATTCGCGCTCTGCTACGCGTGCGCACACACACACAGTTGGGAAACGATGTAGAGAAGGGATAGAGTGGCGGACGATAACGCCGAATGTTGGATTAATTGTAACGCGGTACGGTTGCGCCCGGCAATTTATCGGGAAGCTGCTATCCGGTTTGGTTAATTACTTAATTGCTTTCGTAGGCGGAATCGATGCTCCGTAACTTTGTAAAAGTGTACTGATGGGCACGGTGTAACTGATGATCTGAACGGTTTAAATGAGATTCTATTTTACCAACGTGATACGGCTTAGACGTATATTTTTTATATTTGCTCCAATTCGTGTAATAAAGACGAATTATTGTTGTAGAGTAGCTGAACCCTATTGCTTTGGCAGTCCTCCTCAACCTACCTTTGCATTCAGATTATATAATATTGGCTTAAATCAGGGCAATTATTCACATAATTTCATCTTGTACTTCCTTAGTCAAATAACAAAATGTATCATGTCCAATTTTCGTCCAAATCCAGGTATTTAAAAAAGTTATTTAAGAAACAACATGAACGAGATGCTACTAAACTTATATTAAGATCCGCTAATAAAAAAAAATTGTATTTTGAAAGACAATGCAGTTTTACCGTAAAATTAGGTAAACAACACACATCGTGAACTACGGTTATTAGAAGTACACAAAATTTGTAAAAAAAAGTCTAAAACACAATGAACTAATACAAAATGCCTGGTACCACCGAAAAAATTCTCTATACAAAACAAACAAACACATTAACTTACGATACGACCTAAACAATTACAATGCTCCCCATTCGCGGGAACAATAGCACAAAAACGACCAATCGCAACACTCTTTCCGTCCAATCTACAATTATCGACTCCGTGGAGCCCTAGTACATTGTACGAGAACCTTAAAGAACCCACAATTAAGGCTATCAAATTACCGGCTAATTAGATGCTTAGATGTTTCGCGGAACAGCTTCTGCCTCCTCCCTATCAACGTACCTTTGAATCCCTCCTTCCTCTCGTAACCGTCTTTAATCACAGAGATCGCGAACCAAACGGGTAATCCAGGATTTGAACGATGGCCTGGTGAACGCAGCGCGTGCTTCAAGCATCGACCCTTCAAGCCGGCGTTTCCGTATTTATTCGCCAGGGTCGGCCATTAAGATGCGCGCGCGTTTGTTCCGTTGTTTCGAGTCCTCGGCAAATAAGTCAAAGCCGCTTACACCTGCCCGCCGGCGAGCTCTAGCGATTAAGAGGCGACCAGGCCGCCGACCTAACTCCCACGGCATGAATAATAAACACTGAGGCCGGGTGAATCGCGACAGTTTAAAGGATTTACCAGCGAGAAGATGGAGGTGGAGGCTCCTTTCAGACGTCCGTCCATGGGAAATCCGAAGAATTACGCCAGAGACGCGAGAGGAGACAGGCGTCTAGGATTCTGCACCGGGGCTCTTTATTATTCTGGAGTCGGCGAGGCGTACCGCCTGAATTCACCGGTCCCGCGGCCACAGACAATAGCAATTTGCGGCGCTGAATGCCGGCGAGAACGCAAGCAGCGAATTGCCTGGACTAGAGCCGCTGAGATATTTCTGATTAATATCCGGCCGCGTCTGCATACGTAACCCCTCTCTCTGATCCAGCGATCGGACCAGACGGGTGAAATTAAAATTTTGTGTGGTGTAGGACCGAAATTTGCGAAGTGTGTAGGATTGAAATTTGCGAAGTATGTAAGACCGAAATTTGCGAAATGTGTAGGATCAAAATTTGCGAAGTGTGTAGGATCGAAATTTGTAAAGGTTAGATCTGATGTTTGATTAAGGTTTGATTAAGATCTGCCCAGGATCTACCGTTGATTAGATCTGGTTTGTTTGTGACCTGGTAGAATTGTGATTCATTGTCACCTGTGACTTAGGTCTGATTCACGCCTAGGTGAAATATGGGTTAGATTTGATCTTATGTAGCACTAATTCAGAACCTGAACACAGAAATCTGAGTAAGATCTAACCGAGTATAGTCTCGTCTGAATGTGTTAATTTTCAGATAAGATCTGATTTAAGCATAGATTAGGTTGCACTGAGATCTGAGTAAGGTTCGATTTGAGTCCTAATTGGGTTTCATGAAAGTTGTATTAAGTCTGATTGAGGACTTTGTAAGATCTGGTCAAGGTTTGACTTAAACCTAAATCAGATCTAAGTTATGACTAATTTAAGTTTCAGTTAGACTGTGTTAAATTTAGTATAAATATTTTCAGAAATATTGCAGATTTTATGCACGTGAATGTCCAAGGGAAAAACATTGTAATACCGATTACTGTTAGATGAATTTCACAGAAAATTTGAAATAACCGCCAGAAAGCATTTATTAAAGGTGACACGCAGTGACGCTAAATAACCAATGCATCGAGAGACAAAATAGTTATTCACGAAGAGTTGTGAAAGTCTGGAGGTCGAGCCTTCCTAACAATGCACGAGTTCCTTACGGAAGCCGGAATTTTTTTAACGAGACGGCATCTGTTTCTCGGAGGAAAACAGTTTCTTTTGTACATTTTTTTTTTCCCCCCGGCGAATTTTTCCTCGAGGCACGTTATTAGGAGTTATTTATGACTTTGGTGCGTGCACCGTGACCCAGATTCGACGCGTGACATTTTCGCCCGGTATTTTCCGCGTTTCAAAAGTACCTTGACATCTTTCTGAACAACTTTTTTTCCGGAACGTTTTATCCAGCTTTACTGTTTACCGAAATCCAACCCGCTTTTCCACCCGTTAGATGGATACATTCCACGAAAATAATTTATAGGAATTCATTAATGAATATTCATTTTTGTATATAAATAATTTCTTTGTTAACTTATTGTTTTTTAATTTTCCTGTTCTTCTGACATCTAAGAAATAACTATATGCAGAAAAATACTTTTCTTGGTTTGAAGAAAATAACTCAAAGGTCAAAAAGAATTAACAATTTTCACGCAGAATTTACTTTCTGTCACACTATAATAATTCACTGAGAGGACAAGTACCTATTTAATTCCTATTTCCGGTAGTTAGTCTATAAAAATGTGAATTTAGTGTATTAGTAGGACGATGATACTATTTCGCCAAATCTAATATGTATATACTCGCGTACTTATTATTTATTAAATCCTCCACAATGTCATTGTCAACTAAACGTGCACTCCAATCTCCGTTCACCGCGCTCGAAAGTTCTCCAGCCACCAGACAAACCAGACAAATGGAACAGACAGACGATCCGCAGAAGCCCCGTACCAAAAGTTACACGGTCCACGAGACGAAAACAATCGGGCCACAGTAGTCATTCTTTCGGCCGACAACGGTGTCATCGAGCTAGAAAAAATTCGAAAGTACTTTCGAAGATCGCTCTATCCATTCATCGTCCTTCCGCCACGATAGAGATCGAAACCCACACCGGAGAATCAACGATATTCATTATGAATATTAATCGAGGATGGATTCGGAAATATACAACTACGCTCGTCTGGACGCATAACAGTTATACACCGTTTGCTTAATCACATGTGCACAATATTCTACATGTCTGTCCATATAACAAGAGTGAGCAAATTGTTCGATAATAAGAGTCACATATAATTCTTTTCATACACTTTTGAATATCCAAGAACCGCAGAAAATATTGTTTTAAAATTGAATTTACATTTTGTACTATAGATTATTAATAGACTTCGAACTTTAATGCAAAATAACATTTTCTGAAGTAATTTACAAAGACAGGAACAAATGTAGAAATTTACCTTTCCTCTTAAGTATGTTATTAAGTTCAGACTAAAAGAGGAAAATCATTCGAACCGATGAATGTTTTGTTTTTTGTTGTATTTCACAGAGCCCTGTGAGTTATAAATGCATAAAATCCACAAATAGGTACTTTGTTCCACTTGCCTGGCCATATGATAGGTATATACCCTTTGTCTGATCATATACTGGTATTATTCTACTTGTCTGGTCATATACGGAACCTGCCACTTGTCTGGTCATGTGCGAACCCGTTCCACTTTCCTAACAATGCATTAGACATGTAGCCCTTGTCTGATCATACAGGGACCATGTTCCACATGCCTCATCATATACGAAACATATCACTTGTCTGGTCACACGCTAACCCCAACCCATTTGCCTGACCATTAGACTGCGGATTTTATGCATTTACCAGAAACATGAATTGCAAGACACAATACAGTACAACTTTTCGTAAATATTAATGTGCCTTTTACTATACTTTGGACGTGATCTAACCTTTGATGAAGGCAACAAATCTCTTACATAATTTCAGTTCAGTAAATTAACCTACAAACATTTTTATCTGCACGAAAAATCCGCAGTCTAGTGATCACACACTTGCCTGATACACGCAGACTTTGTTCCACATGTCTGATCATTATATCATACACAATATCATATCTGGGTTTGAAATTTATTCGAATAACGTGCTAAAGAAATGTGCCTGTCGATAAAACCCTATTCATCAGAAAAATGAAACCCGACCCAGTCGCCCGAACGCCGTTCGACAACCAGCCCCATTATATACCGTTCCCCCGGTAAAATTATCGTGGGTGTTTGAGAAAAAATTGTCCAGACCTGAGAGAGGAAGAGAAAAAAGGGCGGTGTCTTTCACGCGACAGCATGGGATCTGAAAGTTTTATAAAGTTTCATCGGCACCGTTCTCCCTCTCTCTTTCTCCCTTTCCTTCGTAATACTCTTTCTCTTTCTTGTGGCGGGACCAGGTGTGTTTCCCCTCTTAGATCGCGCGCGGCGTGTTTGCACCTATCATTCCCAGAGGGACCGTCTCATTTCAGACGTCTTTGAGTAGTTTTCCTTGCCGGTCTGAAGAATGAAGAGAAAAAAAAACAGAAACGCAGTCTTGAAGAGGTCCTACCGCCCGGCCCGTTACTGTGACTCGGGGTCTCGACACGGCGGAGGGAGAGGAAAAACAGGTCAGCTTAATAGGCTGCCAGCCGCACACGCTTGTGAACCGTTTTCCGCTTCCAGTGTCGCGCTTATTTGCTCGCAAAAAGCGGCCCAGGCGTCCCCGATTTCGCCCGCGGGGGAGTGGCATCGTGTTCGCCGTTGGAGAATCGGGGAAACGCTTTTCACGTCTGGAACGGTGATGCTCGGGTCCATTATGACCCCCGAGCTCTTTCACACGAGCCTCATCTAACTCGACAGCTCACGATAACTAATACGGAAAAGCAGTCTTTTTGTATTAGTTTGGGTAAATAGGTAGAGGGTATGTCAGAACTGATAGCCTAGAAATTTGTGTTGTCAAAGTACGTAGAAATCAAGATTATCATCTTCTAGGTGGTTTTATTGGCAAGCCACAAAAATTTTTTTTTCCTCATAATCCAAAAAGATATTTAAGAGGAGAAGGAAATTTCTACTTTTGCTCTTCTCTATATGAATCACTTATTAAGTTAAGTTAAAGTTATTTTGCATAAAAATCCAATGAAAGCTTCACTCGTCGTGAGTTCTACAACACTCGTCTAATTACTCCATTATAGCAAAAATGATTACACTGTTATTGCTCTGTTCTGTTCTTGTTACCGTGCAGACCCCATAGGTAGCGTTTCGCTTCATTTAAATAAATTAGTGGCGGTGTTTACGGAGCAGCCCCACCAGTGCTTACGATGTTGGTTCAAGGACCGTAATGCGGCCGTGTCTTCGAGCTAATTTCGAGCAGTATTTATTCGAGTAGCTAAGCAGCTTCCGGTGTACTCGTTGGCACAGCAGTTCGATGTTGGTGGGTGGGGAGAGTAATTCATTCGATTACTTTCCTGAAAACAGACGACCTGTTTGCCTCTGGCGGCGGTTGCTTCTGTCTCGGAAGTTGGCCAGTTTCTGGTGGCGACGGTTCACGCGATTCCGCTGTAACCGAATTATCGCGGGGGTTTAGCGTATCTCAAAACTTCGGGAGCGCGTCGACACATCGAAGTGTTCGTTCCCGTGAGTTGCTCGGCGGGAAGTTCCGTTCGCGGACTGTTTCGGGCTGTGGAACTAATGTCCAGAAGTAGGTGGAAAGTTTTGAGGAAACGAGGAATTTTACAGGTTTTCGGGATGAGAATATGACAGACAATTATGTTCCAAAATCGGAACAGTTTAATCTAATGTTTGAGTGACTAGAGTTTGGTCGACCTAAAACTGAGGAATTCACTGGTCAGGGAAAACTTGTACTAGGTGTACCTATTCCAGACTCGGATTTGAACAGTTTAGAATCGAATTTGGTCAACTTCTGATCGAGAAAATGAAGTTAGATTTGTTTAGATCGAGACTCGAATTGGAACAACCCAGGATTGGATTATTTAATATCTGACTTGGATTGCTTTACCTGGATCCTTCCACTTTGAGTCTTTCAATGGATTATATTGGTAGATCTGCGAGTCCATAGACGTTTTTTCACAAATTCAATTCAAGACACGTCAAGTATATCTCTGCCGATAACGATCAAAATGAATAACTTCGCTCTACCTCGAGGGAAATTTCTAATCCACATTGCACTATCGACAAGCGTTGTTTAAACAAAAGAAGCTCCGAGAATCTGAGGGAAAATTGTCTGCAGGCTGATGGGAAAAGTTGAAACTGAATGCACCTATTATAGATGCCAGTTTTCGAGTATTTGACGAACGGTCTCTATCTCGCTTTGCTGTTTCTTTCCAGTTCCGGAAGCTTTATATTCGCGGGTAGAAGCTGGTAGATTTGGCTTTCGACCGTGTATATTCCACGGCGGCAAATACCACGACGAAACGAGACTTTCGCGAAACAGGCTGCGAAAGTTGTTCAATTTTGAAGCCAGGAAATATTACAACGTCCACGGGGATCATGGAATATTGCATCCTTTGATCGGATTGAGGGTACACCATGCAACTAGAGTAGTATACCTTGATTAACCGGCTTAATTGAGAAACAAGCAGCCCGAATAAATCGAGGCCCAGGGGATAAACCCACAGTTGGGGAGGAATTACTGGAAATTTCTGGTATTTAACATACAGAATATGCCCTTCGTATGACAGAAGATGCATTCCTTTTTACAATATAATTACAGTCAGACGTACATTATCACTAAAACATTTAATCCCATAAATATTTTCAGTCAGATAAACCTAGAAATACCAAAATAAATCGGTATTGTCTAAAAATTTAATTCTAAAATTAAATTCTAAAATTTACGGACGGCAATACTCCTTGCAGAAAGTTCTTTCCAGTTGAGCGAAGAGATTCCTCGCAAAAAATAGGAAAACAAAAAACGCCATAATCCCAGATTTACTCAAACTTTCGTAATCCTACAACCAATGGAATGGCTCCCAAGACAGTTCCTATATTTGTTCAACAGAAAGTCAAGTAGAAATTTAAGATTCAATTTCTGGTCGTACGTTGACGAAGTAGTTAAGGCTCAGTGGCGGGACATTTAAATGGTAATCGATTCCCATGGACCGGGCCGAAGATTGATTTACACCGGCGATCGAGCCATCCGTGGGGACAGTATATCTGTGTCTGTGTGCGCGAGTGTATAGGGTCTTACTCAATTTTCTTCGAACGGTCCGAAAGCTTATTCTACGTCGACGATGTGTATTCACGGTACAGTTACGATTCAATAAAGCATTCGTAGCGTTCCCTTGAATGGGACAAAGCCCTACCTTTGCGCTGAATTATTACGTCGTTGAAATATAAACGAGAGTGGGGCCAATCGGAATCTTATTTGATCCCGGAACTATGCTCGAAGAAGGGACTACTTCACGAGTTTCCGTTCGTTGTTAGAGCGAGTCAATTAGAGTTGAAAATTTTAATTAACCTGGAAAACTCGACGAAATTGCGTACGGCAGACATAGAGTTCCTGTTTACATATGTTCATACCGTAGGAATAATTTTTTATATATTTGCGTTACGTTTTATAACTCCCTCCCCACCTCCCTCTGGACGGAAAAAGTGGTTTTTGCTCCATCCTACAAGCAAAAAATTGGATTTTGCCCCCACCCCCTTTCCTTCCCAGAGTTACAAAATTTTTGCGTAATATTTAAAATTGCAGTATAATTTGAAACACGACCAAAAACCTCTATTAACAAAATACACATTTTCAACGATTTATGACTTTAAAAAGAAAATAATGTGTGTCTGAATACGTACAGTCTTTTTTACTGAACAGAACAACATTAACCCTCATCCCTCCCTATGTCAATTTGAGACATTTTTCTCCTAAGAAATGATGTTATCTATTTCTTTATCTTATTCTTATTTTAAAGATAATTTGCAATTTAATTATTTACCACTAAGTCAATTTGACAGCAAAAGACAAATTGAGATGAGAAAATGAGGGAAGGATGAGGGTTAAGTATCAGTAAAAATTGTCTGATTACAAACGAATTAGAACTCCGTTTCGACGAAAAATTTTGATTAAAACCATTGTAAAAGCGTCAGACAAATGTGTCAAAAACAACAGAAGAAGGTCGCCTAAAACATTCGAACCCATTACTAAAGACAACCCATTAAATGAATAAGTCAAGATAGTCCCAAGCTACTGTTTCTTTCAATTGTAACAGCAAACAATAAGTAGAAGAATAATTAGGTCAAGTCTCACTTATATTCTTTGAGATGGAAATTTCGTGGAATTTCGATTTGAACGAATACGAGCGACTATAAGCTAGTCCCCGATTCATTCTCGTGCTTTTTATCCAATGTAGATAAAGCCCGAGGGTATCGATATTCGGCAGTGTTCCGTCGTAGACCGAAACGACGGTTATACAGTCAGACGATACCGTTACTTTTTATTATTTTATTCCTTTTTTTTCAGTCAATTTATATATTTTGCAAGACCGACCCTTTGCAATTTTAATTTCGTTAACACAAAGAGAATAATAGACAAAAGAAGCGAACATTTGGTCTGCAGTCCGCCACATGCGCTCGGTAACCTGGGACCCATCCGCGCCGGGCCTTACCGGGGCGCGCTGACTCGCAGACAATATAATCATAAAACCCTACCGTTGAGAGACTCGAAAATTCGTCGCGGTCAACTCGCACCGCGACCACGTGCGCGATATTTTCCTGACGTCCGCTTCGCCCTGAAGGAGAGGTATTCCACCTCCGCGTCGCGTGAAAAACCCGAGAAATTTGCCTTCCCCTTCAGGGCATCACCAATAAGGAGGCGAGTTTTGGTCACGCCTTCATAAAACTTTGAGGAAGCGCGACGTCACACGAAACTCGAACATACAGTCGAAAAGATACATACAGTCGAAAAGATACATACAGTCGAAAAGATACATACAGTCGAAAAGATACATACAGTCGAAAAGATACATACAGTCGAAAAGATACATACAGTCGAAAAGATACATTCAGTCGAAAACATTCAATAGAAAACACTCGTTCGCAAACACTCGTTCGCAAAACATACTCGTTACGACTAGAGTCACACGGACTCAATTCATTCGCATTAACTCGCAATCGAACAATCATTCGACAACATTCGCATCACGATTCGCCAGCTCCAACGGTCGAGCAATTATTCGTTTTTCTCACTAAAGAAATTGAAACAGTTGCCTAATATTAATTTGGCGGGCAACAGTTCGCAACCGGACGCGTACCACGACGGTCGAGCCTGGAATTTACAACTCCAGGCGGATTCGAAAGAGAAATCCACGCGGACGGACGCGACAGGCAGTAACTCTTTAAACGTCGGTTTGAAACGCCGATAAGATTTTATGCAATCTAATAAACGGTTAAAGGGCCACGATAGATTTCACGAAGGGAACGTAAAACGAGTCGGGATATTGCCTTGTAATCGCGGGCGAACACGATGGAAAGGGAACCGTTATTTTCTTCATTGAATTTAATTACACCACGCGTATGGTCTTTATCGATATAATTTTGCGAACGGTGTAATTGCTGAAAGTGTAGGAAAGTTGAGACATTAAAAGTAAAGACGTAATATTCCGACACGTTCAATTTTAAGTTTTTATTTTGGAGTACTACCTGTTCGTTTTTTCTTTGAATCGCATGTGTACTCTCCATTTCATAATGAATTCTACATCTGTGTTAATTAAATGTAGAACTACGAATGTTGGATGAATATGAAATTAAATTGTGCAATATGAAATTAAATTGTGTAATATGTAATACAATATTGTACAAAAGCATGAGCGTAACGTACTAAGGTAATTACTAATTTTCACTGTCTTCGAACACGGAATTTACTGACTTTTAAGTTGAAATCGTTTGGTACATGTTAATTCAAGTGTTTTTGTTCTTAATGTCTGGTACTTTGGATGATTACTGGTTACAGGTACTTAATTGGTGGAACGAGTTCTCTTTAATCCTGCTTTTTATGAAATAATTTATGAATCTGGAAATTTGCATAAGCATCAAGTGCTTAATTAGCAGTTTTGCATAATAAACTGATATCAAATTATGATCAGACACTGGATACTCATGCAAATTCATATCACCCGGGGGCTACACCACCAAAACTAAAAGAACCAAAGAAAGCTTCCCTCCATCCATTACAAGACTCATTAACTTAATATCAAAACAACTTTTTTTTCACTTTTCCTATCTGATGCTGTTCTGCAAATTAAAAGTAAACCTTTTAAACGAAAGTAAACCTAAATTAAATGAAAATAAACCTATTAAATATTCCAGCCTCGCCACGTTCTGAAACGCGAAAATAAAGTCGTTAAATCTTCCTAGCTTACGATGAAAATGTAAATTTAAAATCGATTTTTCAAATCTTTCTGCTTTACTGTATTCTACAAAATCAAATTAATTTTTCAAGTCTTTCTATTCAAACTAAATCAACTTTCCAAAACTTTCTACCTTGCTTATTCTGCAAAGTCAAATCAATTATTCAAATCTTCTTATTTTACTATTATAGCTTATTATGTTGTGCACGTGTGCATACATTATAAATACATTCAATATTGACTCCACAGCTGAAACAATACAGGTATGCGCTGCTCGATATTCGCTACCGTATATCGTACACCTAAATCCTCACAAGAGTCAAGAAACCTTAATCGATCGGGAACTACTGGCTGAACATTTGGCTGACTATTTTAATCATTATGTTCATTATTTACAGTAATGTTACTGACGGTAAACAATACAATGGAATATTCTCTCTATTTAGGTAGACAGTAACAATTGTAATGATTGTAAGGATTGTTAAGGATTGTGAGGATTGGGAAGATTATAAAGATTGTGAAGATTGTGAAGATTGTGAAGATTGTGGGAATTGTGGGAATTGTGGAGATTGTGGGAATTATGGGGATTGTGGAAACTGTGGGGATTGTGGAGATTGTGAAGATTGTGGAAATTGTGGAAATTGTGGAAATTGTGACGGTTGTGACGATTGTGACGATTGTGACGACTATGACCATTGGAACAATTCAACCCAGGCAAGCCCGAGTTTGTTTTACGATTCTCTTAAAAATATTTTCCCTAGTACTAATTAAATTTTTATACAACTATTATCCGATTTTCAGAAAAATGGCCATCTTTCCAAAAGTATATTCACCAGATGTAACATATACCACAAATTACCTTACAGTCATCTTTCCGGAAGGATGACAGGCTCATCTGAATTGACAATAACAACAACCCTAAACATTTCACAAGATTTATTTTTCATTTCGTCAGTGACACAACCGTTCGTCTTCTTCCCCGTGACTCGGCCTAACCGAATCGTCCAGGATCGAGCCGTTGATATCTCTAACGAAGATGAGTTTGCACGAGCCGTGTTCGATGGGCGCTGAACACGATTGCGATAGATAGGAGCGAAGGGTCGACGGTCTCGGGTTCAGGGTTTACCGAGAGAGGCGTCCGCGGATGTAGAAGTGTTCGTCTAATTGGCTACACGCTGACGGGTCAGTACGCGCCATATCACCTTCTCGATTCGAGGCTCAAAGGTCGGATACCACGATAATTCGTCACGTGGATCCGAGTACCGTTTAACCGCCGAAAGACGGAACCGTGGAAGACGGTGATGAGTCATTCCTATTATTTTCTTTATGAAACATATTCAAAATATTAACCATGTGCATCGATACAGGGTCTATTGCGTACATTCGAATTACTATACGTATCTTCCAACACGTTTCATAACGAAAGTAATAGCAAGAACAAAGTCAAATACCTCAGTAATTTTAGGATAAATGTACCTTTTATACTCAGAATTCGCTATTCTATCGACAGCAAGCATAAAAAACTGGACATTCCATTTAAGGAAACAAAATTTACCTCTATATCTCCACTACCCATCCACCTGTTACGAAACCATTGCTACCATATTGTATTTCTTTAAATCCTACAACTTCCACTCGTAACATATTTTCGCATATTGTTGGAAATAACAAAGATATTTCAGGTGGACAAAATTCGGCATATTGTATATGTATATAGGGTGTACTTTTTAACAGGAACCGGTAGAATATCGCCTAAAGGATTGGAGATGTTCACTTCGACCCTGAATAAATTATTCCGTGATAATATTCATCAACGGGTCACCAGTGACCCGACCGTAGGACCGTGAGAAATAATCTCGTTGATCCAGACGACTCGACGCACCAAACGTACCGAGAATCGAGATATCGCGGGGAGAGATTCGTCCCCCGTTACACGAAGAATCTATTCCGGAAACAGGAAAAGCAGGAAGTATGTGTTGCAACGGGCACCAAAAGCAAGCATCCCCTGATCTAGGCCATCTCCGCCCTGCTAATGGATTACGGAGGCGCTCGATAGCAATTAGGATGATACCGGCGCAGGTCGAATGTTCGAAAGGGGCTGGCCGAAGCCTTCGTCGAAATTGCTCGCGCGGGCGCGCACCGAGCTTCTCTTTTAGTGGCGCCTCGAACTCTTTCCAAATTATTCGAGCCCTTGAAAGTAATGGGTATGTAAGTCGATAAATATTTTCCTCAAATATTTAAAGGTGTAGAGAGAAAACCTTGTAGAACTCCCTCCTTCAATTGATATACTCATTTAGTCAGTGTATCTAAATAATATACCGATTTCACTGATAAGTATGATCATTGTATGTATGGTGATATTATAACGGAATGTCATAAATGAGTACCTATGATGATTGAACTGAGTATACTGAGAATATTAAGTGTATTTGGAGAAATATGTCGATGTAGATTAAAACAACTCATACGAGTGTATTTGGATATCCCGATTATAATAAGTGCGAGCATTATGTATATGATGATATCAGAAGAAAGTATGATGATTGAATTGAGTGTACTGAGAATACTAAGTATATCCCGATGTGATTGAGGATTCTATTAGTTACCAGAACAACTAAATGTCTCATCAAACTTTATCAACCTTCCCACCATACTGAATTTCAAGCACTTACAAATACATAGAATTCGCAGTCCACGCCATAAAATATCACTCCCCCAGAATCAATCTATAGATAATGTTCCTATTGCACTGTCCAATAGAATTACTCTTGACAATTTATAACAACACAGTGTACGATATATTTGTTCACTTTAATTTATAAATGAAAATACTACTGGACATTCTCATATAATTAATCTTGACAATTCATAGCAACATAGACTGTACAGTATCTTCGTTCACCTTAATCTACAGATGAGATTACAACTGCACTTTTTCACATAATCAATCTTGATAATTTATAACAACACAGACCATCCAGTACCTCCGTCCATTTTAATCTACAAATGAAAATGCTATTTTCACATACATACACTTGCATAGATGAGATTGCAACTGCTCTTTCTCACATAATTAATCTTCATAATTTATAACACCACCATACAGTGCACAATACCTTTCTCCATTTATTCATCTATACATGAAAATGCCATTTTCATGCGTATACCTTCCCACACAATCAATCTAAGTAATTTATAACAACAATGCAGAGTGTACAGCACCTTCCTTCGTCATGGTCCGTACATGAAAATGCTGCTGCACTTTTCCACAAGATTATTCTTAATAATTAACAACAACATCCAAGAGCTTGCTATAACACCTCCTAGCCCGCAACAATTTTTACGTTGGTAGCCCCCGTAGTATAATGAAGCCGCGATCGATCCTCCAGGCCATTCATTTTCGGCGTAATCAATATTGCACCGGGCCGGGGCTGATGATGTATCTAAAACCGTAGAGGAGGTCGGTCCGCCCCCGCCACGCTATAAATTATAACGTTGTATTAGGGCGTCGCGATGCTGCGGTCGCTTCTGCGGCGTCAGAAGCACCCTGGATCCGATCTGGGTGTATTGCATACATAAATGCATGCCCGTCGGAGGACAATACCAGCCTCCCGTGGCTTCCTATTATAGCCAAATTCCGCTCGTGCGCCGTTGTCTGCCCAACGGGAAAGAGGAATTTCGAAAAATCGTAATTAAACGACGGTCCAGTTGAACACGATGCAAACGTTCAGAGTAAAACGCGATAAAAAATACAATTTCGATTTATTATGGAACTCGTGTGGGCGGAGAGGATCGATGAACAGTTTCCACGAGGAACATCCTTGGAGTGTTTACTGATAATTTTAAAGCAATTGAGGGACTCGCAACAAAAACCACCCTTGTCGACCTTTGCTTTTTTGGTGGCATCTTTAAGAATTTTTCGATTTAGTTTGCAGACCTATATAACATTTTTTCCTCATTTTTATTCATAGAATATACTGCTGCAGTTTGATCTTTAATCCTGGGACACCCTGTATACAGGGTGGGAAAATAACTTGAAAGAAAGTTTACTTTACTACCACATTTGACCTTGCATGACCTAACTCGCTGAAGTTGTCTCAACACCGGCTATCACATCGCGATAAAAAAAAACATAGCATTCTGTTTAAAAAAAATAGAGATGACCTTGAAATCTCCTCTATTCTTTCACCCACGCAGAAAATGTTTGTGTCGCAATATGCCCCCCTCTATACCGTGTAAGTTTTGTATATAACATTTTTTCATATTATTAGAAATAATGGCAATATTCAAAGTGGACATAGTTATTGCCCCACCCTGTATAAAGGTAGTCTACAATCTACGACAATCCCCACTCGCACGCTCCAATTCGAAAATCTACGAATCCCCCAAAGACAATCCAGATCTCGAAACCTCAATTCCAAAAAGGCAAAGGACTTCGAGACCCTCAAAGGAAAAAGTACCGAACGTGGACCCAGTCTGATCTCCGGCCACGGAGCACGGTTATCTGTTTCTCCTACGACTTAATCCCATCATCGCAATTACCTAACCGGTCGACGTGAAAGGATCGAAACGTCGGAAGGTCCAAAAAGTCACAATACGCGCGATTGCTGAGCAAAGGAGGAGAGATCCGAAGGGAAACTTAAAGACTTTTCGGTCGCCTTTAATCGGCCGAGAGCTTCCCCAAATTACCGTGCTCGTGTTCAAACATTTGCGAAACGCGATTCTAGGCGCCGTTAATTGCCGGGCCACCATCTTGGACGCGCGAGTGGATGGATTAACCTTCAAGCTGTTGGGAATATCCCTTTCGGGATATTAACGAAACTCCATATTCTGTGCAGTGTATATGTTACATATGAATAATTAAAACTTATTAATTGGAATTATGCCACTATGAATAATTGAAGTTAAAATATCTTCGAAACTGGTACTATTCTTATATGAACTGGTTGATACCTTTTTATACAGAATTACGATTCTATTTTTGAGAAAACAAACTTGACATTCGTATGCCCTCTACGTGTCCACTTACAATACAAAAAACTGATCAGGATAAAAATTATGGCCCCCTTGAAACCATTCAACTTTTGTCTCAAGTATTTTTTAATATTATCAGGAACAAGCGAGATATTCACGGTGACAAAATTAATTAAACCACAGTCGTTCAAAGGCCCACATGACCAAGTTCACTTTCCGAATTTATTCAAATATTAATATCAAAGCACTTGATCGGTGCAACTTTTTATATTTAGAATAAATTTTTTTGATCATTTTCGTGGAGTTAATCGCTTCTGCAAATGAACGACTTCTATGGTACTCAAAGTAACAAATAATATTCCATTGCCATTTGTGTTCTCTCAACGATCCATCAAGCTTTCACCTGAGAACGAAACGTTCCAGTGGTTAATGCGAACGATAAATGCGACGGTAAACTCGATATCGACCGATTCCGAACAGGATGGGTTCATTATCGCGGTCCGATATATGTTTAACGAGGTAAAACGACAGTCAGTTAATTACCCCGCGCGCCGCTACCGCTGGTCCCCTGCTCCTCGATCATCTGTTTGCCATCGACCCACCCCTCCGGCCAATCGCTTCGCTCCCACCGTTTTTCCTCTCGTCGAATTGCCGCGCAACTAGCTTCTCCACACACTGTTCACCTGGATTTCTTGCACACGGGACCAGCGTCTAACTCTCCGTTTAACTTCGTGCAATTTCATTCTTATCGAACAGATTCGATTCTAATACCCCTCATCGACGGAAACGTTTCGAAATCGACGATTGCATTTTGTTCACTTAATGGCTGTGTTTACGGTATTTCCGTAAAACTTCGCCGAAATTAACGAGTTGAAGTCACCGGTAACCAGCACTAAAATTGGGTTACTGCTTTTAAAGGAATCAAAGTTGCGTTTAAAATACTAAAGCATACTAAACCACACTGCGTACCACATGGCAGCCAATCTTCCTAAATTATACCCCCTAATATTAGAAAAATGGTTGTAATTTACACATATTTCAATTTCTTTCACCTACCCCTAGAACATATATGTACACCATAAATGCCCCAAATTCGCGGTCTAGTTATAAATCACAACCACGACATTCTTCCAAACGACAAAGCTAGCTGATCAAAACAACTCTCTGATTACTCTCAGATCGCCGACCGAAACAGGAGGTCGTGTCCCGCCTAAATGGAAGCTGATCGAAATTTCAGAGCTGACGTGGGAACGCAGAGAGTGTCCGGTATTAACTGCCGTGACGTTTCTTAAACAGGGAAGGGGTAGAGAGTTTGTCTCTAAATTACGCCGGTAAGTCGGCAACACTTAACTCGGCAAGGGATGCGGGAAGGGAAACGGTTTTCCGTAAGCTCGAAATACGGCTAAAAGTACCGAGGACCCGCGGCCGGAAAGAAACTACGGGCAAAGGATTGAACGTAAAACTCACAAGGTAATTCCAGGAGTCGCGCGCTCCTGGGATTAATTAAGCGCGGCGTTGCTACGTACGGTTGAGCTCGCGAAAGGAAAAAGATGGGAAGGGAAAGACAGAAAAGAAAAATAACGAATGTAATTAACGTCGCCGACTTATCATCCACGCGAAACGATGAAAAAACATCAGAGTTTTTTTTAAATCTTCCAAATTTCATGTGTTTAAGTGTCGAACTATCTATTGTCGAATAGGATTATCGAACTATCGATTTTTATCGTTTAATTGTCGTTTACTCTTCAGTTTCAACGGAGAATACACGATACACCATTGTTGCACTTTTAACGCCTACGGAAAGGAAATTTCAGGAATGTATGCGCGAGGCATTCTGTGAACTCTGATACGGAATTCGGGAAATGTGACGTACCTACGGATTTTTCTAGTGATCACTACTTATTCCGATCTCTACAATGTTTTTTAACCGGTGAAAAGTTCGACGATATTGAACGCATGAAATTCGCGTTGAATAAGTTTTTAATTCAAAACGTCGAAAAATGATTTGAACTATTGATTGATAAGAAACGACATTACTTATTGCATACTTAACATTAGCTTTACGGGACGCGTCATTTTAACGCATTTCGAATACCTTCTAATCTCGAAATTTTCTATATGGTATACCCATCTCTACAGATATGCGTCAATTTCACGCGATCGTAAATTGAATATTAAATAAAATAAGTTATATTTCAAAGAAAATGTTCGTTGTCGCGTGTCCGTAGAGATAGGTGTATAAGAAATATCCGTAAACCTAGTGTTAATGCATAAGAATTCCCATTTCGATAATACGAAATAAAACGTGTAACTAGACGTGGAAACACGGCCACGTGGAGGCGTAAAAATAAAATGAAAAGCGTACGAACCGATTGTCGAGCGTGCCTGTGAGTGAACGATGGGATTGTTATTGGCCTCGGAGTTGGTCGTCTGCGGTCGATCGGTGATGGCGGCGGTGGTGGAAGTGGCGGTGGTGGTGCCGGCCACGGAGCTGAAGCACGAGGCGGACGTCGAGGACGGGTTCGTTGTGTTCAACGGCTTAGAGGACCAGGAACTGCAGGTATCGCAACCTTCCGCGGAGCGTGTCGACAGGCGGCAACAGGACCAACGTTTTCCGCTCCACAGTCCGGCGTGATAACGGCCGCTCAGACTTGGATTTTCGCTGCACACTATGGACAAACAGAAAATTACCTCTATGAATCGTTAATACAAACACCGTTCATAATACAGTAATATCTCGATGAGTGTGTAAATTATTTTATTACTTATAAATTTGTTTTTTGCGCGTAGCCGAGCGTCTGCGTAGTTTCTGTTTACCCTGTTTTGATTGGTTTTGGAAGGGGAGCCCCCCAGTGGTAGGAATAACGCAGTTGTTCGTATCGCATTCATCGAGGGATCACTGTACAGCGTATTCGCACAGTTCCAATTCATGAAGTTTGTGCGTATGAAATGTGGTTTTGGGGAATTAAACTTTCACCATATGTAGGTTTTTCTAACGATATTTCTGTTGCTGTTTGTCGTGGATTATTTTCAATAATATATGCTAAAACGTTATTGTCGATGGCATCGTTTGGTGTTGCTCGCGATTAATTTTCTATTCAGAATTCGGTGAATTTATATTAAACAGTGGGCGTTTATTTACTTCAAAAAGACAGAAACATGAAATAAGAGAAATTTATTTGTTCAATTAAGAGTTTCATTCGATTGAATAACAAGATTTAGGTGATCAAAATTTACAAATACATTTCACCCCTATCGCGTGAAATTACGTGTTCCTCGGATTATTGTCAACCGCCACATATTCATAAATATTTTCGAATATTGCGAAGCTCCGAGTACAATTTCCAAAAGCAACAAGGTCGTCAGTATTCCGACCATTGTAACGCGAGACCCGAAGCCCAGTGTCGAATAAAAGTCAATCGAATTCACAACCGCCAGTCACAGTGAAATTCCTTTCAATCTCCGCTAACGACTGCCAAATGAAAAATCAAATAAATTACTGACCCGATATCACAAACTGTTAACTGGTCCACCACCACACAAACACACACACACGCGAAATCCATTCCACGAACGTATCACGAGCACATCCACGATCTATCGGGCACACTCGAAGCGTAAACAACTGGGAAATGGCAAAACTCCGATGAGCAGGAACCTTTTATAGAGGTGGAAAAGCGTTTCACGTTTAATTAATAACCGTGCGAAAACGAGCGCAAATAAAAGTGTCCGAAAATTTATGCGACTCCCCCCCCCCCAGGTAACAGAAGAAAAAAAAGAAGAAGAACGCAGGTATCCACCTAAACTCCAAATACCACCAATAACGGTCGTTTTGGAAGGGCAACAGGAGGGGTTAGAAAGAGACAAAAATATTGAAACGCCATATCTCACCGCTAGAAACCTCCCTTTTATTCGACACTGACGCTCTACCTGTATTTATTTCACAAATTATCTAGCCCCTGAATTCTCCTAGCAATGCTCGACGCGAATGGTGCCCATAAAAATTCGTAAAAAAATCGCGTTGCAAGCTTGTCCACTCGGTTTTTTCGCGCGCTCGTACGTCGAATAACTTTTCCCAAGCAATGTTCCTGGCAGATGTCTTTCTGTTTGTTCTTTGTTAGATATTTTTCTGTTTGTTCTTTGTTACGCGTTCTCGCGGACGATTTTACGGAGGAGCATGCACTGGACACGCCCCTAGATCTATGGTACGTCCACTCGAGAATACAGTGAAACCGAACAAGGATAAATTGTCGAGATTTCCCGAGAGGATTCAACTTTGGGCGAAGCCATGGCTGGTTCGAAAAGAAGAAAGAACGTGTAAAATACGAGATACACTTCGCAGCAAAATTAAAGGATCGCTGAATTTTCACCATAGACATTGTCTATCTTTGAACTGCGATAGTTTCGTGGCAAAAATCGTACAACACTCTGTCTGTTGGCATTTTCAAGGAAGAATTGTGCGCTTTCACCTCCACTGGTGATTTTTTTCAAAGATGCTTCTATACTAGGAAATTTTTTAAAATTCTGTAAAATCAAACGACTCCACGGAGTTCAACAAAAATTTTTTCTCAGCTCGAATTGCCAGGAATTTGAAGAGTGAAACCTCCCATTTATAATTAGTCAAACCTTGTCAAGAAGGGAAATCTATCCCTTCGGTCTTCAGAATGTTAATATATTAAAAAGAGTACTTCCTTTTGTGTGTCACAGTTGCGTCGCTCATGAAACCGTCTTCACAACCAAAAATAGCTGAAAAATCAAGAGGATTCGCTTTTATCGCGATATTCCGGTGCATCGTCTTTGAAACAAGCTGTACAAACTATTCAACCGGTCTCACGGACAACGCAAGCCGAATTTCGGCCAAGAAATAGCGGGTCAAGAGGGACGATAGCCCCTTGGGGGAGGACTGAAAATTAATTAATCCGAGTGGCTCGTTAAAATGCAATCCGAGGGAAAGATGGTAATAATTGTGCTGCTTGTTGAATCGCTATTTCTTCTAATCTTCTTTTGAGGCGGGATATTGCACGAGAGAAAGAAATAGTCCCTTGCAAGAGGGAGGACTAAAAATTAATTAATCCAAGTGGCTCGTTAAAATGCAATCCATGGAAAAGGTTGTAATAATTGTGCGGTTTGTTGAATTGTTGTTTGTTCTAATACTCTCTCGAAGCTGGATATTGCAAGACAGAAGAAAATTGAGTAGTTAAATCGCAAATATTGGCGTGTAAGTAGTTCAGTCTTTCATTGCGTCCGAGATGTGCATCACTCGATAAGTAGAATAGGAACATCATTGGTCAGACGTATTGTTTACACATTGGCAAGAACATATTGAATATCTAGGTATATTGATAATAAAAATAAGATTAATAATATATGTGTTAGAAAAGTGATTCGATCTAATTCAGTATTAGATGCTATAACTCCTACGTTTTAATCTACATTTTTTCTTATTTCAAATGTTGAATAAAGGTTGTTAGTAATCATTTTTGTTAAATTTATCCATGACAATATTAGTGTTAGAACTCTGTTATGTCTATTTCACCTAATTTGTCGGTTACATCTGCCACAATTATATTTATTCTAATCAAAATCTAATTTATTATTCTTACATGTAAATTAGACTTCGATTACATGGTAGCAAACTCAATTAAAATTACGTGCCTTTGAATCTACAGTCAAACTGAATCATCTATTTCTGACGAAGATTTCCTCATATTTATTCCGTTAGAAGTAGCATCGCTGAATAATGCGTACACCGGTACACATAATTTAGTAATTAAATCCGGAAATCAAAATCCATCAACCGAATTTATATCAATGTGCAACTCGAAAGAGAACGCCGGCGCTGAAATTGTTTAATTTCAGATTTGCCAATCCGGCCCTCGAAATGAAATTATAAATTATCAATTACCACTGTTCCAACGCCGAACGTTTACTCGTGTTTCAAAATTATTCATACATTTCCGAAGAAAATATGTACCTAACGCTTATTTATTTCGTACAAATACAGCAGAATCAATATTTTATTTTAATTACTTGTTATGCCAACTAGTCCGTAAATATTAATTTAAACAATTATCACGAATTTCACGGTATTGTGTGATCTCGAATCACGAAGCGTGTACGATCTTTTACATTTTACCATATAAATACTGCCCAATTTTACATCCATCATCACATCGTTGTTCCAAACATAAAACAGTAGCGGTCACATTGAAACTAACATTCGTTATTCTATTTTATCGCCAGGGAATACGACTTTGACCAAAAAGAAAAATGAAAAATTCTAGAGAACAAGGAAAACTACTTTGACAAAAAAAGACTTGATATTCCGAGGGTTAAAAATGCAATCAAGACCTAACACGAAGAATTCAGTAACTACCAATGATAATAAACCGATTAAGGTCAAACACGTATCTGCTCGATAAGTAGAATAGGACGATCATTGATCAGACGTGCTGGTAGTCCATGTAACAAAAAAGGGATTTGATATTACGAGCGTTAAAGGTGTCACACTGACGGAACGCGATGAATTCAGTGACCCCGAATGATAATGAGGCGATTAACCGCCGTACTTCCCGTGGAATTCGACGAGACAGAGCCAAGGGAGAAGGCCTCGACCGGAGCATAATTAAAGAACCAGCCCGATAAAGAGGAATAAGCTGAACCAGACTACTTTGCACTTTCGTCGGGAGCGGGGCTGTCGTGCACAATAGTTCTCGTCGATATTGTCTCTTCCCCTGACAAATTGCTCGAGGGCTTTGGCATCGATCGGGACCTTTTAAGCCTTGGGAATTTTTTCCACGGCGCCGGGGATGCATATGCATTTACCCGAGAGTTCTCCGGTCACGAAGTCGACGACGATAAAGATCAACCGGCTCAAAGCATAGTCTCACTTGTTTCTTAATTCACTAGTTTCTTAAACGAGCGATTTTCCTTGGAAAGTGAACGTTTTTTCATGCTTGAATGGATAGTCAACACTTGATATCAGTAAGAATTAATGTGTCTCTTGGTGTAAGCAAAAATCGCATTAAAGAAATATACTTACATATCGCTCGATCGTTATAAGTCGACTGCTAGTCTCAAATTAATTTACAAGTTTTCCTGACAAAGAATATAATTAAAAATGGAAATCTGAATTCTGATCCAATTGACCCAAACAATGGCACGAGGGTTAAACAAACATTCTATGTTAATTAAATTTCCGAAGTGACGCAATTACTTAATAATTGAAATCTGAATTCTAGTCAAAGTGACTCGAAAACTGCACGAAGGTTAAACAAACATTCTATGTTAATTAAATTACCGAAGTGACCGAATCACTTAAAAATTGAAATCTGAGTTTTGGTCAAAGTGACCCGAACACTGCAAAAGGCTTAAACAAACATTCTATGTTAATTACATTTATCAAATGATCCCATTAGAACCACTACCCCTAAGAAATACTTCAATTCGCGACGATAAAAATGTTCCACAGAGGAATTCCATAGATCAGTCATCAATTGTACCCTAAGCAAGCAACATCCCTTACAAAAGAATCTTCCACGATAGCTGCAACGAAGATCAACAGTTCGTAACAAGCTCAACGTACCCCTGAAACAGGTAAATAGAACGTTCACCATGTTTTCCATCGTTTTCTACCGCTGAACAGTCTCAAGGGGACTACGTCTGAAAAGTCTACACCGTATCCGTTACAGGAAGATCCAATTATCGAAACGAGTCGCGCGAGTTGTTCTCGAAAGCACGGTTATTTCCGTACCTTTGAGGACGAACGACACCGATTCTGGAGAGAGAAAAAAACGTATATTCAGTCGGTACCGAGCTTGACTTGCATACATTTCAAATGTCGCCGCAGTGTTTCTCTTCAAGATGATCATTGCCGCGTGCGCGCGCGCACGAGAAGCTTGAATAGCCATTCAGGTGTCCGGAGAAGCAACCGGTTCTAAAGCTCCGACATAAAATGTCCCTACAATTCCCAACATGGAAACTTCGGTAAACCGAGAATTCCGATTTTTTTAAGAACAGTGGTAGAAAATGGCTAATTTTGTACCTCAACACCAACGAAATCTTCTAGAGAATATATTTTTACAGGTGGGTAATATACAGGGTGGTTAATAAGTCACTTGATAACAGATGTGACCCCAATAGATTTTTCAGCATAGAAAATAATAAAAGAAACAGTTTAATCAATGAAAATTTGAGATTTTGAGTAATTGAAAGAGCATATTAAGTCTGAATTCGTAAACCTGTTCTCCTAGAATAATTATCACATGATTTGTGCCTCTGTGTTGCAAAGACTTGTGGTACACCCTACATCAAAGAAAATAATCGATTACGTTCTGGTAAATCTAATAATATTTCAAACAATCACAGGACTGAGCAGTGAGAGACATGAATTTCGAAAAATATCCGTTCTTCAACGTCAGTGGAACTTCTTCGAAAATACCAAGAAACGGGTATTTCATTATTCGAAAACCCGTTTACTCGAATATTCGTACCGTGTCGGTTCAGACGCGGGGAGGTTCAACCGTATTTCATTTCCACGGGTCGCGATCGGTCCAATTTTCCGTTCCGCGTTCCGTCGACATTGTTTCAGAGAAAAAAGAATTCCCATTTCCCTTCGTCCTATTCCTTCTCCTAAAACAGATTTCCCTTGGAATTTTTCGATCGGTTTATGCTATTTCGCGAGGGGTAGGGAATTCTTAACCCCCGCTTTCGTTGAACAGATTCCTCGAACACGTAGATTCACCTTAGTGGACGATTCGTTTGCCAAAACTAGATTTTTTTCCCATAACTGTACTCTTCTTTTTAATCTTTTTTTTTTTTTCAAAATAAACTCCATAGTTCCGAGACTGTCAAGCGTAATATCGTTTTTTCGGGCAGAAATACAGAACCCAACAAACTGCTCGTGGCCTCCACAATAGATTGCATCATGTCCATGAAACCAATCGGAACTTTGACTTTGTTCGTTGAAACAACACCCGTGGGTCAATCAGAATAGTGAACAGTAGCGTTCGTTGTTGTTATTGTTCGAGAACTATGGAACGCTCGTCATAAAGTCTTTCTTTTCGATGTTATAAACGTGTTTGTTACAGGGAATTGTATACTTTCTCAACACGTACAAAGTAATTATTGTTTCATCATACATACTTTTCCAGCACGTAAAAATAATTTAACCCTCATCCCTCCCTTGTGTCAATTTGACACATTTTTCTCCTCAGAAATATTATTCTGTCATAAATAGTAAATTAAACAATAGAATCCGTGATGTACACAGGCAAGGAAGAAAAATATTCGAATCGAAGCTCCGTCGAATACTAAATCGATCGCGCGAAAAGCGGAAAAACTCGAGGATATTCCATTTCCGGAATAATAACCGATCGACGTCGGCCGAGATTCTTGGGGAAACTCGTTAAAACTTCGTGCCGAGCCACGGCGGCGGCGACAAATCCATCACGGGAGAACCACGAATCGCGATACGTCAGCGATATCAGAAAGGAAGGGAGAAGGGATCGATCCGCGGTGATTTCTGACGCGACTTCCGGCGCGTGAATCAACTTCGGCGAACGGAGGGAACCGATACCGCCGTTAAGTTTCTCGTCGGATCCGCCACAACGACGGTCGTATATTCTTCGAGAAAAATTGCTCACGATCGCTCGATCTTCAGGATTCGAACCGCCCTTAGCGTGGCGAGATTTTTCTATTTTCGACGCCGAAAGGATTTACAGTATCGTTATCGTTGAAAAAAAAAGAAATGGACGAACTTCGATGGCAAAAACGTTTGAACGTAATACCGGAAAACTTGATGAATGTAGGGGATTAATTGCAGATCTTTGGAAAGTTGTTGGTTCGATTTACTGTATCGTGATCGTTAAAAAATGTTTCGATGAGAAGACGCTGGAAGGTAACTGTAAAACTTTATGAATGTTGAGGATTGATTGCAGATCGTTGGGAAGTTGATGATTCACTGGAAAATTAATGAAATAGAATTGTACAGGGATGTTTTGGATTTAGTGTTAACTAAATTCTTTCTATCAACTATGTTCATTGACATTGCAGATGGTTAATAGGATGTAAGAGAATTTAGAAAATGAATAGGTTGGACAAAGTCAAGTATCTTAGAAACGGTGAGTTTTAGAATAAATGTACCTTAGTACCTTTATACTGAGAATTCGATACTCTGTTAAAATCAAGCATAAAAAATTAGACATTCTATTTAAGAACCGTCCACCTACCACGAAACCATTACTACAGTATCATATATTTCTTTAAATCCAACAATTTTCATTAATAACATTCCCACATATTAATTGAAGTAAAGAAGATATTTCAGGTGGACAGAGTTCATGGGACACACTGTATATTACAATAACAGTTGCGAAGAACCTCCAAAAATGCCCGGTTTATGGCGTGATAATAATTTTTATAAGAGTTTATGAACCAGTAATTCTTGACCACTTTGGTAATTCTAGTATTAAGGATCGTGAGACATATTTTTATCGTACGTCCATATCTCTAAACGTGTCCTAATTTATTATCCAAACGTCAACGTTCTGCGTTCTACTTGTGGTATGCTTCATCCGTATGTTCAATTACGAAACTAATAAAATTATCTAAATAAATTCAAAGATCGTTCGAGTTCGTCGAGCGGTTCGGAAATTACAATATTCGAACGTGTCATCCTCGACGATCAAGACGACGGTTTCAAGAACAGGTTACACGCGATGGTAAGAATAGTTGGACCGCAACTTCGACGCGTCTTCGAAGTTGACGAATAGAGTATCGAAGGAGCCATGTATCATGAACAAAAGCCGGGCGAGCTCCGCTGGGAACTTGGTGCTTTGTAGTGTAATTTCTGCGGGATAACTTTCGTCCCGTCCTCGTTCCACGCCGCTAGGGCAACAAGGACTCGTTGTCGTCATCCCGGGTGACGTTACTTCACGGGCAAGAACTTCGTCTGACGAAACAATCGACCACGGAAAGACACGATTTCACGAAGTGTTCGAAACGCAGAGTTAACGCTTCCGACCGCCACAACGAAGCACTACGTTAAATTCTGTCGGTTTTTCAATGCACGAGAAAGAGAACAAATGAATACAGACGCGTCTCGATTATTGTCCCGAGCTCGAGTCGGCGCCGGGACAATATTCTTATAGGAAAAAATGCTTCAGACCCTTGTACACACATTCCAGAACCAACAATGTTTCACAACCAAAAAGTTTATCCATGAGTTTTCCTCGGTCACCAAACAAGAACCAATAAAAATATTCTCGTCGTAGACAAGGGCATCGTTCACCCAGCACGCGTGCAATATTTCCCGCGTGTTCGAATCCGTGAACAAAGATGTCGCGGTGAACTCTTCGTTTTTTTTTCTCGTTTGCTATTCATAACTCTTTTTGTATTTCCACCGGCGGCGTCCGGCCGTTGCGACTCGATGGAAAATTTATTCAACGTCGAGACACGTGACGCGCCACCTCGAAAGTACACACCGGGCGATATGAAATATTTGAGGACCGAAGAATCTCTATACGTGAACTGGGTTAACACGACGACGAGGAGAAAAATCGTTTTATACCGAGGGAAATTGTTTCGACGACAGGCCAACACTTCGTCAATAATTAACTAACAGGTTAATAAATCATTCCTAGTTCCTCTAAAGACCCGAGCGTCCAAGAAATTAATCCACGGAAATCTATATTTGCATAAACATCCGTAATCTAGTTATCACAAAAATCGTACATGAATTAATGTTACCTAGAAGTTACATAACATGTGTCCAAGGTGATATTAAGTATGTCTGAAATGAAATGAAAAATCTGTTTCACTTAAACTTTCTGAAGAAAACGAATTGGTATGATTAAAGAAGACAGACACGATTTTTCAATCTTACCGACCTCGAACGGCCACCTATTGTTACCACGTCGATAGCTCACTCCCGTCTCGTTTTCCAATCGTGTCTTCCCTCGAACGAAAACTACAGCCCCCGGCGAACAATAACTAGTTTCAACACTTCGATCCAGTTCGCCTTTAATTAATCGTAATCAGTTCGACCGCCTCTACTCGGCGGGAAACGTTCGCCCTGAGCGAGCACGGGATTGTTTTCCAAAAGTTTCGCTCCTGGTTTCGAGTAGGCAATGGAATAGAGCAATAATTGGAAGAAGGAGACACGCTCGAAAACGAAATTATAAGGCTTGCGGGAACGTGTCATTTTTGGATAGTTCTACGCCAAATTTCACTAGTTGACACATCCAGACTGGCGGCCTGGTCAACCGTGATTCGTAACGATTTTGCAGACACGTGTATGTACACAGTACACCCCCATATAACACGAATTTTTATAATACAGATGTTTATGACTCGGATTAACATAATACGGGGATTTTCATAACACAGGGATCTCTATAACATGGGAGATTTCTGTAACACGAATTTTTATGACACAGATATCTTTGACTTGGATTTCCATAACAGGGATTTTTATGAAACGGGGATCTCTATAACACGGGGGATTTCTATAACACGGCATTTTATAACGCGAATTTGTATAACACGGAACGTATCATCAAGAGTAAAAATATGATGTTAAACAAAAAATATTTCGTTTCTGTCGATAAATGTACCCGTATTGTATTGTTCTCAATATTCTCACCGAACCCCGTCATTGCCGTCAAACTGAACAATTTCACGTAGAGTACAATGAACGAAAGGGGGTCGAGCAGCGAAAAATTTGGCGGAGATTGCCTCGTTCCGTTGTTAGATGTTAATTCGAAGAAAACTGTTCGGTTGTGACAAAGGGCAAGCGAGTTTAATTCAGCGAATAATTGCTCCGCTTTGGCGGAAGCGAAACGACCGGGGTAAACGATCGTTAAAATGGCGAATTTCAAACGTGGAGGTAGGGGGAGGAAAACGGAAGGCAGTGCGCGAGCACCAAGCGATGAAAATAAAATTCCCAGCGACAGGGGGTTTGTTCCCTGTCCCTCTTCCGTTGTTTGTTCGTCTTTTTTTTTATCGTTCGGCCGAAAACACTAATTCAGGGGGGACTTTAATGAAGACTGACTTAAAGAACGCCTGGACTAGGACGAAACTGCCCACCCCCCGACTTCGGGGGGAGCCGCGAGTCACAATGGTTAACGACGTTCTTTCGCTGCGGGATCTATTAAAAAAAGAGATCGACGACACAGAATCTGGGTCGCGCGCTTATTACCGGCGGGGAAGGGGAGATTTGACTTACGATCGTAATTTGCAGCTTTCCTGCGACCGGTTTTTATCGTGTCCGGGTGGAATTACCGGTGCCATAGAAAAGGTGAGAACGAAGGTGAGATTGACAATTAAGGCGGTCAGATAACACTTGAAATATTATATGATCTGCATAAAGAGGGTAAATGAAGTAGGATATTATTTTTTTTATAGGTGCATCGTTTAGGATGGTAGACGCGAATGTAGCGAATACAGTAAATTCTCGATAACTGTTCAAAGGTTCCTCGCTAGTGACAAAGAGAGGTCCTCAGATGTAACACTGACTTTTTAATGAGGTTTAGCAGTGATACAGTTTGAAATTCTGAAGCCAATGATATTTGTTTCAGCCGCATACGGCCATTAGTTAATAAAATATTTAATGTTCAATGCCGAGGAGCCTTCGAACACTCATCAAAGATTTACTGTAGTGAACAAGGGCTCTGCGATAGTGTCATTAGATCAAAGGATCTTGGTTATCCGATAGAAAGCAGACTCGAAAAAAAAAAAAGAACAGTGAAACTGAGAAGACGATGAAGTACAGAAGCAAGAGAACAGAAAAGAAGAACAACTCACCAGCACGGATGGCACGAATCCACTCGGCGCGGTCCTGTTCGCGGGCGGCGAGAAGGTAGAGCGTGTACTCCTGGCCGGCTTCTCGATAGCCCACCTGGAACGGTAGCCCAGGTGGTATTCCGCCACCCCCGCCGCCTCCTCCTCCGCCGCCTCCGCCTGTTCCTGCCTCGCTGCCTGCCACCTCGCTGCCGACGCCGCCGCCGACGCCGCCGGCGTTGCTCCCGAGGCTCGCCGTTTCAACCACGTGGACGCTCTCGACCGCGATTCTACCTCGTTCCTTGCGACGCTGCGACAGAAAAGAAAAACCAGGTATGTCCTTCGTTATCGTGTTAATAAAAAATAAAAATAATACTGAGCCAGAGACCGGGATTCATAGTCATTACTTATTCTTAAGCAAATGTTTAAGGGCATAACCCCTTATATGATGCATATTGATAGACAATTCGATATCTACAAGTAGCGGAAAATAAGGTACCACCTTTCTGATCCTTTATATTCCTATTATTTCTTAGCGTGAATGAAAAAATAATAAAAGTAAAACAAATCGTTAAAGTGGTGACTTGTTTCGTCCACTACTGTAAGTACTATCTGAGACGTATCGAAAGGCATGGTAATCTCGGATATTCGGTATTAACTTTCAATACTTTTGGAATGATACCAAGCAATACCAATTCCATAACAACCAAGTGTAAGTATCGATACCATGAACAATAGAACTGAATTTTCTTCAAGTACTTTATCTGTACAAGAATTCCTACTCAATTCCTATGGCAGTGATATCAATATTTTCGTAAGGTATCCAACACAAAAACCGTATTGATTGCTGGAAGGAACGACGTTTCTTCGATTAAACGAAAGATGATCGATGCAAGAATAATGGCGTTACACACAGCCAACGATACCCGTTCCTCAACGAATGCAATAACAGGGCGTCAAAATGAACACCTTGAAATGGAACGACGGAATATGAAGTAGTATACCAGCTATCCGCCACTCGAACATCAACTCTGACAGTCCCAATTCTAGTCAGACGTCTTATTCCCATCCGCCGATCCCAGCGATACGGTAGATCCTCAACACCCCAAGAAGATTGAATTCACAGTCGAGAGCCGAAGCGACCCGACACCACTGATCCAAAATTCCCTGTTACGATATTTCTTCGAACGATCCGTTTCACCCACCGTGTGTTTCTCCGACGTCACATATTCCGAAAGATGGTATGTACACTGACGTGCAAACTCGGCTTCCGTTAGAGGAAAATGTAGCGTAGTTAAAGGGCTACATACAGTGGCACTCAACGTTTTAATGCTTTCTTAATACGCTAAACTGAAAATATTGGATATTAAAAGTGCAACTACACTCCATTCATAAATGTTTAATAATTACAAATTTATGATTTCCATTTCTATGCCTTGTCATTCACTGGTATACAGTCAATTACTGGTGGTTTAAGGTATCGTTCACAGCCGATTCGAACGGTTAGTTCGAGGCGACACGACCGGAAGGGATCTCCAAACAGCATTTCCGTTCCGATTATTCGAATAATTGTTCGACGTTGCACAAGGATCGAAACCACGTGTAATCTCGATCAGCTGTTCTCTCGATAACGTAGATGGAACGTGACGTGCGACGGTTTCGTTTCCGTTTTATCGATATCAGAGGGTGGCTGGGAAGGGTGGAGGAAAAAAAATCGAACAGCATTGTCAATCAGCCCCGGTTTTCCGTCGCGAACCGACTGGCAGGCTCGAATAAAAGTGTAAATATCCCCGGAGGAACGCTCGTTCTGTCGGTTTGGTATTTTGGCTGTGTCGGTCTGGTGAGATGCTTTTTTTGATTTTGCGAATGGTAAATGGCCATCATGTCGGTTACGTTGTACGTTGACGGTATACTGGTGGTAATTTGAGGATTTCCTTTCGAACGTTCCTTTTATACATTCGTAAAGGCGTCGTGTTAATCCTGGATTACTATAAATATCTAAATTATGTACAAGAAATTAATTTTGTCCCTAGGTGTAACGCTGCCTTTTTATAAGGTTTAGCACAGTGATTGTTTGCAATTCTAAAGCCAATGATATTTGTTTCAGCCGCATACGGTCATTAGTTAATAAAATATTTAATGTCCAATGCCGAGGAGCCTTCGAACACTCATCGAGAATTTACTGTACCGAATTATTCGTTCGACCAGATGTCCCGAGAGAAACAAAGACCTCTCCGACAGAATTAAAGGTGAAAAACGGGGACCGGAAGGAAGAGCAACGGCGGTCGCGAGTGAACCAAAGAAGAATCGTCTCTTTTCGAATGGAATTTTTCCGGTGCCCGGTGGAGGTTCTTCGTCTCAGCCGCGATTTAACGTCCCATGAAACGCCCCGAGGAGGGTCGTCGGGCGATAAAACACCACGGGCGTCAATTTTACACGGTGTCGAGTTATTCTTCATTATTTCGTCGAAGGCCCCGCCCCCGGGAGGCTTCATTCGACTCGAACGGCAAAAACCGGCCCGGTTGGGAAGCGCGGCTTTTTGCAAGAGGTACGGTGATTTACGATCCTCCTTCTACCCACGGATTCGTGGGATCCGAGGGGTGGGGGGGCAGTGACGTGTCGCAGTTAAAGTGATATAATATCGCGCTGCAATTTGTAATATTTTTTTGCAGCAGATTCGAACGACCAGGAACGGATTTTTGTTTTCTAGAGCCACGCGAAATTCTGGAGAGACGTTCGAACGTGATCTAGGACGGAAGATTATTCATTTTTTTTTAGGGATCTCGAGGGAGGTTGATTTTCTGTTAGATGTACTAATAAGTGTAATCCCTTATGGAGTCAATAGGCTGTGGGGATTGAATTGAGAATAGCTTTCCGCAGATTTCCTGTTTAGTCAAAATGAGTGAGAATGATAGAATATTAAAATGAATAACTCGGTGCCTTCTACAACCCCACAAAGTTTCATTAACAATTGAACTACCAACAATAAACGCATATCTTTTTCGATGGGACTATAATTGCCACTCGGAGGTCCCGAAATATTGCCATCTATGGAGACGTTACTGTACAATGATTCTGAATGGTCACATCCCTTCTGTGGAAAGTGTTTTCCCCGAGTAGATCGAAGGTGGTAGACTTTCCAACTTTCTTCTTCATCAACATTCTTCTCCATTCACCGTTCAACGTCCGAACACGATAGAGAATCATTCTCGGGAGTTCATTTTGCCCCATTAATGGCAACAAAATTGGAAAATCCTGCGGGGGATGTGTGTACAGGGTTCGCGCCGAAGACGTAACGAGGTCAAGGGATTCGGATCTCCCTCCTACCCCCTCCTCCACTATCATCGGCGGGGAGGGGGGGGGGGGAGGGCAGAATGGGAGACAGCGAACGAAGAAAAGCACTTAGGAAAGACGAGGGGAATTAAAGGGGAGGGGGGTAGGGCAGAATGGGAGACAGCGAACGAAGAAAACCACTTAGGAAAGACGAGGGGAATTAATAGTGAAAGCGTGAAATGAAAGACCGAAGTTGGACCCGGCGACTCGGGAGAACTTCCGCGATTTTATCGCCTACAGACGGCTGAAGGAAGGGAGGGAGGAAAGTCGAACCGGAATGGAATTTCAAAATGAAAAAAAGATAAGACCGTCTGCGATAGAAAGATTTGCGATGGCGAATCGAAAGGAACGTAACGTTTCGTTCATTTTACGATCGGTCAGAGTGTCTGTTTCCTTGGAATTGATAAAAGAAGACTGTTAGTGGATACAGTTGAGGAACAATGCAATTAATCGGGTACTGTGTAATATATTGGATTGACCAAAAAGTTCTAAGCTCTTGTACGTCATTCTAAAAACTGCTACATATCTACACAGACACCAGCCCATCCTCCCATTTCGTACAAAGCAGCCAGTCTTCCTCGAAGTAGGCAGCCATACCGACGAATCCACTATCAGGCCCAGAACGAGACTCCCCTATCCATTTCGCTCCCTTTTCTCCACAACCTTTCCTCGCGGTCCATTCCAACCGCCAAAAAGATAAAATATGGAAGGGTTTCTAATCCAAGAGCTCCACCCCAACCCCTCTGCACATACGTCGACTCATCCATAAGTGTATCACTCTCTATGCCACTCGAGGGTGTCTCGAGCAGCCCCGGCTGTACTACTTTTCCAGCTAACCCACCGACGGGACAAATTACGCGACGTCGACGGAAACCCGTCTGGTACACGCGCGACAAATTGAACAATTTTTTTAGTCTCGTCGGTCTTATTGGGAACGGGGGGGTTAGTTCAGCGTGGAAAGGGTGAGAAACGTGTAGCAGGAGTTTCGAACGTATAACCGATAATACGGGGTGGGTCTCTTTAGGCTGACGTGCTTTACCGTTTACAGAATGTATATGGTGTCCTGTAATATGTGGATCAGACTTCGAGAATTGTAACACTTCAAAGATCGCAGCAGTTCAAGGATTGGAGCACTCTTCTCACTACTTCTGCACTTACAGATATTATGCATTTATAGCGTACCAAATGGTCTGAAATTCACGATATTAACACGTTGATTACCGAGTGTTCGAAGGCTCCTCAGCACTGAATTTTCAGACGTCACACTTATCGATAATTCCTATACTCATTTGCCGCCACTATAGCGTCATCGGTTACCGTACACTTAAAAAGTTCGATAAATCCAAGCCAGTTTTCATTTTCACTGGTACCTAATAAAACCATCGATGCAATAAAGAAATCTTTATACATCTAGTTTCCATAAACAAATCTTTCAAGAACAATATTTGCCCAAAAGTCCTAGTTATCAGTGTACGAACGTTTATAACAACTCCACGAATTAATATCCCCGATTTCTGTGTATATTGCACAGTAAACGTTCGAGAGAATATTACCAAAACAAAACTGAATAATTTTTCGTCCCGTCGGTCTTATTGCAAAAAGGGTGGTTTCAGCGTGCAGCCAGATCTCATGATGGAACGCAACCGGTAATACATGGGGATGGGGTGAGTCTTTTCGAATGGCGGAAATCCGGCGAGACAAATCGAGTTTCCCTCCCGACTATGAGCGGATATTGGCTGCGTGTACACACCCCGGAAGGGTTTTATGCAATAAACGGGGAACACCGCGCGAAATTTCGTGCAGCACGCCTCGATAACTTCGCTTCACCCCAACAGGTTATTTCGCGTGTTTCGACCACCCCCTTTATGAATCGCGTTACGTTTTAATGCGGCCCCCTTAATGCCATTACCAGGATTAAAAAGTACAGGACCAAGCGGAGAACAGGTGACGGGAATTATACCGTCGCCGTGGACTAAAAACACAGAACCGGGAAAGCGCATGGATATTTTCATTGAATAATAAATTCGCGCCGTTGGCTCCAGCCAACCTCGACGAGGGAATTTGCATGTGCCAACAGTTTTAGCCTTTTTTTTTTTTTCTAAAAAAAAAAGTGCATTGTTTGCAGGTTTCAATTTTTCAATGAATTTCCAGTCCCCGGATTTAACGATCTTTCGTCCAGTTTATTGTTTCATTGACGAAGTTTTTGTGTTTTGGAAATACATATTTTTACCGTTTTTACGCGCGCAGGTCCCGTGCTGTATGTATTCGCGTACTGTGTACAAAGGATCTGCAGTGTTTGGTTTACGATTTTTTTTTATTTTTTTTTCGGTATTTGAGGAGATTGATTCGATGCCAAGAAGTTCGTGGATATTGTGTATTCGCTGTTGTTTGTCTACGTGACACTATTGTTCGTGAGTCTGTTTTATTGTTTAATGGATCGCGTTCCATTTTAACACTGGAACTACCGACGATAAACGTATAGCTACTTCTATAGGATCGATAAAAAAAACGGGATAAAACTTCTGGAAATATTCAAAATTATAAATGAACTAATGTCTTCATTCTTATGTTGCAATGAAAACGTGAAAGATCCGAGGAAATACACTAACGCCCATAAGTATTAAGACATCTGGCCTGTACAAAAAATATTTTAAGTCATTTTTATTACTTTACGGTAGCTTAAATGTTGACCATTGAGCTTTAATATCCCCTACACAATATTAATTTCCGACATTCAACAGTTTCGTAATGGCTTGTAACATTTACTGCATATTCGATAATTGTCCTAATACTTATGGACGGGAATGTACATCGTTATAACATTTTAATCGTCGTTATAACAATCTACTACCACAATTAATTTGATTCTCTAACACCACCAGTTATTTTGACCGCTTCGGTAATTCTACTGTTAACTATAGTTGCTGCAATATCGACTCTTTTATCCCAAGGGACAAAATTCTCGACAAATCATACAAATGTGCGGTGATGTACCTTCCATCGATTGGAATTACGAATCCAGCAAAGAAATCCGAAGGAAAACGACATACGAACGGCGAATCGATAGATATTCGGGCACCGCGGCGAACTCGATTCTTCCAGCAGATATTTGCCCGGAACCCAGGGCCGAAGAGGGACCGACGCGGAAGGAACGCCGCCAGAGAAAATTTCATTTAGGCATCCGTGAACAGTCCCGTGCGACGACGTCTTTATTAGATTCGCCGACTACCGGTGCGGCGCCCTTCATTACTGGCGTCATTCTTCCGAGTTACAGCCGCGCCCTTCGTTGTTCCGGCCTCTCTGTTCTGTGCGAGTCGCTTTCCTGGACCGCAATTGTCTCCCATTCGATCGAATACATCGTCAGAGTAGACTGACAGAATACATCGTCAGAATACCCTTATAAAGCACGCAGACAGAATACACCGACAGTGCACTAAAAAAATATAGAGACAGAATACATTGACAGAATACACCTACAAAACACACCAACAAATACAAGCAGACTGACAGAGTACACTAAAAAATACACGAACAGAATATGTGGACGAAATACTCTGACTGGACACATCGACAAAATACATCGGCAGAATAAATCGGCAGAATACATCGACAAAATATAACGACACAATACACTGACAGGATACACTGACGAAATACAGTGACAAAATACACCGACAGGATACACTGACGAAATACAGTGACAAAATACACCGACTGGATACATTGACAAAATATATCGACAAAATACCCTTACAAAGCACATCGACAGAATACACCGATAAAATACACTGACAGAATACACTGACAGAATACACTGACAGAGTACACTGACGGAATATACTGACAAAATACACTGACAGGGTATACTAACGAAACAGATCGACAGAGTAACGCCTACAAAACGCACCAACAGAATACACCCACAAAACGCACCGATGGAGTACCGAATATATCTGCACTGAAGGAGTTACAAATACCATGCAGTGAAAATCGTAAAGATACCGCAGATTCAGGTGCACTTAGCCTCAACCTTCACAATACTCGAGTTGTTATTTTATAGAGAGTGTCTTCGAACCGATAGTACAACCTGAAAGGCGACGATTCTTCGCGGAAAAATAAATTTCATATGAATCTTCGTTCTAGACGAAATGGATTTTACACTCGAGCACCATTTCACTCGCGTGTCTGACCAATCCTGGTCCTTTCCACTTACACAAAGTACCACTAATTAAATATTCTTCGATGAGTTTTCAACGTTTTTTCGGAATTACTCCACACAAAATAAGCGTCCTAATACTTATGTTCAGCAGTGTACACTTCGACGCCACCCCGTAGAATCAGCCTCGGTACTTATTAGTCGAACCGTGTAATCACGGGAAGTGGGAGGGCAAACCGATGGTGAGGGAGAGAAAAAGACGAATAACCCTCTCCCCGGAGCGACTTAACGACCTCTAAAAAAAGAAGGTAAAAAATGTTTTATTTTGCCTCAGGTTTCACGGGATTCCGCTTGAATCCACTTTCCGGCTGAAATTCGCGTTGAATCGGTTCCCAGGTCGATTCGTGGGTGACTTCCGGCTACTCTTCTTCCTCCCCCTTTTCACCATTGGGAAGTAACAACGAATAATGAGGCTGGTTTTAATTAAATGCCGTGCTTTCTGCCCCCTCCCACGTCTGAGACGAGCGTGTGGGCGTGGGTGCCTTTCAGAATATCGTCCGTGGGACAACAAATGTTCCTCCCGGACGAAACCCCTCGAGAAACCAATTGCAACCGGGATTTTTCAGGGCGGAAATATTATCGAGAGGGATCAATCCCCGAGTCGTTGTTCCTCTTCCGAGCGGAGGGATACGATAACGGCCACTGCGTCCCGGAGGATGAAATAAAGGATCCAAGAAGGATGTGTATTCTGTTCGAGAGTATTTCTGTACGAGTACAAGGGGTGCTTGTCCAGTCTTTGAGAAGCGTATACCGTCCGAGAAAGTTAACCCTTGAACTCAAGTTAACTAAAGTTCGTCCAAATCTGTAATCGGTTAATGTCTAACTTTTGTCATCGAGGATCCGTGGTTTCACCGATACAAGGTAGATCTTAACGTTTTCGGTTGAGTAATTTAAGTACTACTTCTAAGAATAAATAAAGAAAAAAATAGGTCGGTTGAATGTCGACATTATTGACTTGAAAATAATAAGATACAACATATAGGTATATCATTCTTATAATTTTGAAATGATGATTTAAGGGTCTGGGCGTTAATGGGGAAAAAGAACTCTTTCATACAGTGTCTACAAAAGGGAGCATATGTATTGTTTAAAAAATTAATAACATCGTCATTGTTTCGAGTACAATGGTTCTCGACTGTTGGTTTTCAAGAAAACAGAGTTGAAACGAGCGCGATCGAAGCTTTAAATGGAAAGTTTATTTTCACAGCAGTAACATCAGTTATGTTAAATACTAAAGTTAAATGAATTAAAGAATTAATCTCTTTAATTCATTAAAAAATTAAAAGGTGGACATTAAGCCAAATTCATAGATAAACGTCACAAAGACGTATGTATGTTTCTGCTAAAAAATTACTATTTAGCAATGACAACATTCGGCGAAAAACTGACAACTAGAAGTGTCTTCGAAGAGTCATCTTCAAGTTCAGTATAATAATTGACGTGTCGAATATAGCATGAAAAGGTGTAAAAAAAAAGACGTGTATAGCGTCTATTTAACCTTTACTCTGTCTAATAAAACTTGCAATAGTGTTCAATATAATATCAAATGGCTCACTGCACAAGTGTACTATTACGTTTGAAAAAAATGTACAGTAATTCCTCGATGAATGCGACGCGAGCAACGGCGTTATTCCCAGCACTGGGGGAGTCCCTCTGTGGAACCAATCAAAACAGAGTAAACAGAAGCTAAGCAAAGGCTCTGCTTAAAGCAAAAAACAAATTTATGAGGGGCTACTGAAAACCTTTCCACCTCGCCACGAATGCTCGGAAGTGAGCCCGAGTACGTCGCACTCATCGAGACAATCCTGTACAAAGTTATACGTTCGACTTTCGATATATTCCAGTACGTCTGCAAAAATATACAAAATATCTTCTTCAGTTTTCCCAATCATTGTATCTCCGTTCGTCTACGCCATAACGAAACGATAGATCTCTCGCAGAGGATCGAGACGTGAAACTTCCGAACGCAATTTGTCACGAAAGTTCCCGCCGATAAAAAGAACCATCTATCCGTCCCGGGAACGGTGGTATCGATGGCGGAGAAAAAACACGAAAAACGAAAAAGAAGAGAAAAAACAGAAGCACCGGGAGGTCTTTAAAGACTGATTCACGGTCGAGGACTGGATCGTCGAAGTGTTCCTGCGATAATCCGCGACAAGAGGATATAGGTCCGCGATACAGTAAATCCGCGATGAGTGTTCGAAGGCTCCACGACATTCAACATTAAATATTTCACAGACTAATGGACATATGCGGCTGAAACAAATATCATTGGCCTTAGAATTCCAAGCTCTATCACTGTGCTGAATCCCATTAACCTTTTCAATGCTAAATACTCCCGGCGGAAGCAATTAGAGTTGGGCAGAATTTTATAAAAGTAGTATTATCTTATAAAAATTGATACTTCCACATTTAAACAAGTAAAAATGATGAAATACTTTTTTTTATCTTTTATTCGTTATTCGAAACTTTTTATCTAGATAATGAGTTTACCCATCTCTGGACACAATCCGCATGGACGGCACGCGCCTAGCGGTTGCGATCGTTAGGGACGGAATACTTTTTTTGCTAATATGAACTATGTCGATTAAATACGCAAGACGCAACTAAGTTATAATCGTAATTCCTATACGACAAATTAAATAATACAGGAAAGTTATTTCGGAACGTCGATTCTTTTATTAAAAACAAGCGCAAGGAAGATCGAAAAAATTGGTAAATGCATATATGCGTCCTTAGTCCACACATATAGCTTTCACTGGACGCATATATGCGTCAATTGCACTCAAAGGGTTAAAAAGTCAGCGTTACACCTGGGGACCTCTCCTTGTCAGTGTCGAGTATCCTTCGAACACTCATCGAGGATTTACAGTTAAGGTAACAGAGTACTTTCTCGTTTAAGTCGATCTTACCTCCACGTTGCACGTCGGGGACCGGAAGTGCGGGAAGTCTCGCGCTCACGACGGAAGGATACCCTCGCTCGTTCCTCCCCCACGTGGAGAAACGCTTCAAGGAAGAACCACTAGTTCTTCCAAATACGAGGAAACCAAGATGATCCAATCGGAACTCGAAGATCCTCCTGCACAAGTCACACTTCCTCGACGATCTATCCCGCGACCTGGTGATCGATTCCCCGCGATCCTTCGCAGGACATAAGATTCAAAAGATCGGGAATTTTTCACGCGTTCGATGAACAGCGATTTCTCCCCCACAAAGTTTTCTGGCTCCTGAAAAGATCCCTGCCACCACCGTCAGATCAATTAAACTGGAACCCAACACTCGAAGATCTACTCTGAGATACGATTCAGTCTGATCTGCCGTCTGAATCGTCCAGTTTGATGACCTCGGAACGATCTTCTAATGTTCTTCAAACAATCCCAGTGGTCCCCGCCGTATCAAGGATCCTCCAGAAAAATGGACGTTGCAAACCTTTCTCAGAACTCCCGTCGAAGACAAGACAGGTCTCCACAAGATCGATTCAACAAGATCGACGGTTCTCCAACTGGTTCGGATGATCGATCGATCTAACGTCGCGGATGGTTAGAACGACCAAGGGTTGGAGAGAAGTGCCATACGTCGGTCACAAACCAGACTAAACGCGGTAAAGGAGTCGTGTGGTGAACGCGAGAACGGAAACTGGATTCGCTGGGGGAACGAGCATTCGCGGAGAGACCGATCCCGACGACGATCACCGACTGAGGAGCGCCAGGAACTCGACGACGTAGCCAACGGAAGAAAGGATGAAGAGAAGGTGGCGGTGGCGGCCCCCGGGGCGCCTGCGCTGCCAATTTTACACATGGTCTACGAGAGCACGTTATATAGAACTAACTACTAACCGTGACCGAGTGTAACTACAGACGGGGTAAAGAACTAGTTGTGTCGTCTAGTCGACGAGCTAGTTGTGCCTTGGAACGTCTGAGACAGGGACTTCTACCGAAACGAAAAATACCGGTATTATATCGGTATTTTCTGTTGTACCTTCACCCTATGTAACCCTATATAAAACCTACCCTTATAGAAACCTGAAGAATACCGGTATTTATTTCGGTTTTCGGTAATATATCGGTTTCGGTATAGCTTTGATGGCATAATACCGGTATCAAAATCATACCGGTTATAAGTCCGTGGGCATAATACCGGTATGAAATTCATACCGGTTTTAAGTCCCTGGTCTTAGATACAGCGATCGACGTGTTTTAACCATTTCGATGTTAAATGTCCAGTTGCTGGACCCAAATAACCAAGCTAATTTTGCTTATAAATTCCATACTTGAAAGAATAAATAAAGAAATTAATTCTATTGATCGTATATGTTATTTTCGTTTAAATGTATTGCAATCGTCCTCACTATCTGATTGATCCCTAGCAACCATTTCGACATCGGTTTCTTACAACAAATTTTCACTCATACTTGACTGACTTTATATAAGAGACTGAACACTAGAGTGATTTATAGGGGATGATCTGATAGGATCAAGGAGTAAAAAGAGACACTCACCTCCCCATCGCCGTCGTAGTAAACGAGGAACCGTCTGGTCAGAACGAACCAGCGTTGCTTGTAGTTGACGGGGGTGAAACGTTTCTTGTTCTGGGAACGTTTCACCATGAACCCCTGCCTCACCACGTCCCCGCTTTTCGGCTCCAGCTTCCCGTCTTTCCCCGCCATCACCGACGGAGGGCCACCCTGTCGACAGAATACAATTTTGTCCGTATTTTAATTCCGACAAATACGCTGATCGAACTGAAACAACATTATAGAAAAAACAAACAAATCAATCGAGAATCTCGATTCTTCTTCTAATTCATAAAACCAAAAACGTAAACAAAAATGGCGGCCACACTCCACCGTTTATGTAAGTGGATAACCTATGATAGCAAGTAACATTGTGGGTACAGTGTTTCCTCGATGAATGCGTATTCCGCAATTTCCGCCTTGCCATGAAAGCTCCGAAGTGGACTCCGAAGTACGTCGCACTCATCGAGACATTCCTGTAATTCGAATTTAAGGGAATACTCATAACTACTGCTCAACGGTGGAATTTTCCTGGATACAGAATGGATAATTCTGAATGGTATTTTTAACCCATAATGGTACCACTTTCTACCCATAAATCGGATGGGACGCGTGTAAATACGTACAAGAGATAGCTAATGCGAGTAAAACCCACGAACTCAATGTTCAAATTGCTTGTCACCCAGGAACACTGACGATCTCATCGAAATCACCTGCATCATACGGTCCCGTTTTCATTGACTGTTCCCCCAGCAATCGAAACCGTTCGATTCCTGGTTTTCATCAAACAAGCCCGAGCTTTTCTCAAAAAACCGTAACTTTATTAAAGACCAATTACGTAACTTCTCCAATGAACTTTCAATATCTTTCGAGACCTTTCTCATCGAAATATTCTCATTCGAAAACGTACATTCGCCAATTACCGTGGCGACTCGAGGAACTGATACCTTTCTACGGTTTAAAACTTTTGCTTTAACACTTTCTGTAACGAGAGCTAGAACCCTTTGTAACACTCAAAGGCTAAAGGATCATCGTGAACGACAAGAATCGTTGCAGAAGGAATCTTTCTGGAAACCTTAACTGTCTACACGACACATAATTAAATTCTAAGAGCACTCACATTATAAAACGCGCCTTTAGGAAAACCTCCGTCGTCTACGACGTCTCGTACGAGAAATCACCCGTTACTGCGAACCAAGGATGACTGTTGCGGTCAGCAACGTGTCCCGCCATTTACACTGACTCAGATTGCAGACCACAATGTATGCCACACTGATATTAGTACAGAATAGTAAAACAGACCAACAGTGGCAATAGAACGTGGTCGACGAGGAAGAAAGAATGATGGGACATAACTAAAATCGAACCGAAGGGTGGACGCAAGTAGAACACGGGGTGTTAAACTAATAACAAAAGCTTTGCGTAGATGGAACCACAACGTGGGTGTCGTGCATATCATTCAATGGAAAAATCATGTACATTGACGAGGGAGAATTGTCTGTTTTTAGAATTACGAGCAAAATAGAATTGTATCGTTCGATGTAATTATAAACAGTACAACGAAACAAAAACATCGTTATTCCGCAACGACATCCAGAGGAGTTAATAAAATTAGCGACATTGTAGGTTCGTTTTTAGACGACTACTGTATTGTTGCGATACCGTTTGAACTCCTCCATTTTTCTGCGATTTTATTTTTCTGTTTTTGTTTAAATAATCGAGGTAGCGCTCCACGTGACGCTGTTCATTGTAATAAACAAAGAGGACCCGGGCTGTTCAGCATCTGGCGTAAAATTGCGGCTGTAAATAAATCGAGTAAATAGCGTTTAATACGACACAACAGCGAACTCTATCGTCGTTTATAGCTAGAACGGATGTAACGCAGATGCGGTCGTCGTTGGTACGCACACACGCGACCACAGAGAAAATTGCGTTAGCTGCGTCCACCACGGTCACGTGGCTCTCGCGCCAAGTTCTTTCCGGTCGAGTATCCGGAAGGATTGTAAATCCTCGCCTAGATATACAGGCTGATCCTAAACTGACGATGGCTCCCTACCACTGTCGTAAAATACTAGGAAATTTATAAAAAGCGACGACAGACGTCATAGATGGAAGCTGTATGGATGATCTAGATGGAATTGGGCAATAGTGTCCAACGGTAGGACTGGAAGTTTAGCAATCTTGCGTTACGTAACGTCGGCGAATTCCCCTATTCCAGCTGGTTAAGTGGAGATTTCAAAGGGAAGAAACATGAAAAAATGATTGGAGTCGTAAAAGAACGATTTAGTTTTAATAGATCATTTCCAGTTTTGTAGGGACCTTTCTGTACGTTGTCTATGGTCGCTACCTTATTCTGGCACTGGTACCTAAGTGTTCGCGAAGGAGAAATTAAAGAAATATTGAAAATCGTAAGGGGAAACATTATGAAATGTCTAGACACACCAAGACACTCCTCTTTTCGACATATGGTCCCAAATTTTAAGACATTTTTTTCTCGATCTTTATTTCAGGTAGTTCCTCCATTCTGCTCCCCCCCCCTCCCCAGGTTTTATAAACAACCTGTGAATAAAAGATTAAAGTTGTGGGAGAATCAAGTAGATAGGCTATACTGACACAATGGAAAATACGATTGAATCATCTTTATGTCAAAATCGTTCCTTATTCCCCACGATTTACCACAACTTTGTTTGAGCCACACCCCTTAAACGACCTGTACTACACATTACCATCGGACTGTTTGGCTACGTACGTTAAAATTTTCAGTATTTATTAACCAATAATTAATTAAGATACAGTTTTTGTGTTTAAACTTCAATGGTTGGGTCACACGAGACCCAAGACTAAAAAATTTCCATCGTTCCTTCATTATCCGTTAGCCAGTATATCAGTTTTCCGAATAATCGTAAGCAATTACTTACAAAATAACATTTTTATTGCGTATTTTTATAGAATCGAAGTTTTGGAAAATTGAACTATCTTTGTTCTAAGTTCACAATAAGAACACGGGGAAAAAGATGAATTTATTTTTAACGTTTCACCATTTAGGTGCAGAACGGTGATCAAGAATTGTCTTTACATAAACGAGTCTTAAAGACATAAGTTTAGGAAAATAAAAAAAATGCGTTATATTACTTTTTTTTCGTAATAGTGTTAAACAACTATTCCTGTAATAATATTATTAGACAATCCGATTGTAATAACTACAATAGTAAAATCTGAAATGAAGTTCACAACAGTTACAATACTTTAATGTTGATATAAAATATAATATCAATATCTAGTAACAATATATAGATGTAAAATGAATAATATTCATAGACAATCTTAATCAAATAATCACAATATTGTAATCTATGAAAGATAATACATTCAAAAATATAAAAAGCTGATTACAATATCCGCATGTGTATAATGTAAAAGATTAATTAATTTAAAGAAGTTGTCAGTATTACTAGTTCCTTATGAAGTATTTAATCAAATTGTTTCTATTGCATATATCATTATTAACTATAATTAAATGTATCTGTCAATACAAGCATGTAATCTCTTACGGAAACTGTATTTGAACTGAGATAACAAGCGAATACTGAAACTATATGACTGTTTAATGATGTGGAAAGAGAAATGAAATGATTGATAACAAGAAATCTAAGGGTGTTTCTCAGAAAACTATGGTTTTAAATATCTAGTAATAAATCATAAAAATTCAATAGGATAAAGTATGAGAATTACATTAAATCGTAAAGTGTGTTTTGATGTCTTCTTATGGACATTAATATATTTATATTAAATAAAATATCCAAAGTTACTTTAAATTCCATTTAGGAGTCAGAAGTATGTAACACACAATTTTATACAAAATTATAGAAGAAATATGCTGCTGAATGAAATTATACCAATGAAATCAATCACACAAGGCGTACCATGTAACATCACACGGAAACAACTGAACACCACATAAATTCCACATACAAAAACCATGTTATATTACAACAGAATAATAAACATATTAATGGACATAATATACACAACCTATACCTACAATGTTTCTGTAAAACAAAACACTATCATTCTAATCAACAGAACACCAAAACAATCAGAATCCATGACAATACCCAAAATCCTATATCCTTCTTTCTTTTAAAAACTATGTTACAAATATCCATCATACACATGGTATGCTACAGATCCCATGAAAACAAAACATTGCTGTCAACAAATATGTTCTTTCCATAACATCTATGAAAAAACACATGTAATTACACAGACAATTGAACCTACTGTCGAAATTTCCATGAAACCTTTTAATAACGCCTTTAAAAACTCATGTTTCGTGGAAGAAACAAATACTAAACAACGACCCGGGGTCTACGTTCGCACAACAATCGTATTTGTTAGGAAATTTTTTTTTCAAATCTGACTCGCTGTGCGCGTTTCTTCGTCACGATAATTATTGAGAAACGAAAACAGACGTCACGGGACAATTCGTTGGTGATTGCCGAAAATAATAGAACGGCGAGATGAACGGATAACGCGGCTAGTTTGTGGTTATCCTGACACTCGTGTCGCGGGATTCTATTCTCGCGGGGATGTTCAACGGGGATTAGACGATCCTGGATGAGATTCGTGAGAGAAAATCAACTCACCATGCGCCGGGTCGCCGCTAGCAGGCCGTGGTTCTAACGCTTGTCAGAAACATCACCGGTGCCCAAACAAAGAATTCACGTGGAACGGAACACATACACACACCGACAATCTGTCAAACGGAGACGTTGGAAATTCACGAGATAGCAGGAAATACCTCACTACGTTAGTAAAGCATTTATCCGAAACGTTGCGCGGCGGTCACCGACGTTCAATCGTTCTGGATAGAAAATCTAGCGATATTCTGGATTGAACGGCCTTGATTTACTGGCCGAACAACGAAAATTCCCGGCCCGGGTTCGACGTCCTGGCAGCGTTAACGTATTAACTGGCCAACAGAGAATACCTGTTGACTCATTTTAAAAAAACAAGATGGCGATCCCGAAGGCTGCTTTACATGTTGTTTTGCTTTTGCTCGGACGGTGTTTACGCCTCGTAAATACACGGTGAAAAGTATCGTGCAATACGAGAAGAAATGCTGTTACTGAATATTCGTTTCTGAGTAAATAACTACCGATGTACGAAGATACAGTGAACGCTACAAGGATCGAATTGGTATAACCTAATACCTACCTAGTAGTGGATATGAGACTAAGATTAATGGTTTAGTCGTACATACATGGACATGGATTTTCTTATCGTATAGTGCCTTTGTGTTTTCAATAATAACTTATTAATATTGTATAAATAGGGTTTGAATTGTAACAAAAAAAAAAAAGGTACAACTGGGCGCGAAACTACGCGCTTGCGTATTGTAGTTCGGCGCTCTGATCAGTTTGACAATAGTGTTTTCTGCAGTCAAACTTAACCTGTATGTTTTCGGAAGGAATGCGCTACGTTCGCTGACGTTATTTGTGGAGTTTTATCTGTAGTACTGATTTTAAATACAGGACATGGCTGCCCCCGAGGCAATACAAGTCAGCTCATTGCCGTTACCTCCGGTTCAGTACATTAATTTGTACACGGACGAAAATGTCCGTCGAGGCAGAGCACCACGACCACCACCGCCTATACACGATACTTACTCGATGTTTGGAAATGTATTTAACGCGGATGATACAATTATCAGACCCCTCGAGGCACAGGGGATCAAGAGGCTGTACCCCCAACACTTTGATCGTCGACGAGAATTGAAGAAACTGAACCACTCTTTACTAGTTAATTTTCTGGATTTGATAGATTTACTTGTACAGTGCCCTGACAGCCCAAGGCGTGCTGAAAAGGTAATTACTTTCATTTGGAGATAACAATACAGTGAAGTATTAACTCGGCAGACTCTTAAAGAGAAACTTGGGTTCTTGATTAACAAAGAACATAGTGATAGTAAAAGAGTGATAATGCACATAGTACTGTAAAAGAATTACCCCTCTAAATTATACTTGGAGTCGCCAATTTTATCGGGCCAAGGAAATTGTGTAAGCTACATGTCTGTTAAATAGATATATTGAATAATCAACCATTTCCCTTGTGTCATGGTATCCTTTGAAATAGCTTATAATTTCATAGGACTAATGGGGAAGCATGACGAAGAAACATAAAGTGGAAATGTAGTTTATCATTCATACCAATTCAGAAAACTTTGAAATGACGAATACAATCACAAGCCTCTGGACCCTGGCTAAGCTGGGCTCACAAGAAGAGTTTATGTTCGTAGATCCTTTGAATTTATTATCTCACTGTATTATTATCTCCAAGTATGCTATTGCATGCAAATTGTGGAGCAAATTCTGATTATTCCTTCTATTATTCATAGGTCGAAGATCTTAGCCTTTTATTCATTCACATTCACCACTTGCTGAATGAATTTAGACCTCATCAAGCTAGAGAAACATTACGAGTTATGATGGAATTGCAACGCAGACAACGTATTGAAACTGCACTCAGGTTTCAAAAACATTTAGAAAAGGTATCATCTTTGCAATTATTAAATTGTAGGATATATGGTCGAATAGACTCCTATGAACTCAATTATAGAAATTAAAATCAAACAGAAATTCATTATTGTACACATCTAACTTATATAATAGATATTTATTAATGTTTACTTTAGAAAGAAGGCAAGAATCAGTTGAACATGTTTGGAAATGAAATATTTACCCGTCAAAACTCTTAGCTATACTAGTCTGAAAAACAAATTAGAGTAAATGTTCAATTTTGTTTCAGGTTCAAGAAATTCTACAGCATGCATTGCAGATGTTACCAGACTCATCTGAACTAGATTCAAAATTGGCTATAAACACAGATGCTATGGAATCAGTTGATAGTTTAGGATCTGAACAACAAACATCAGATCCATGCAGCCCGTGTGATCGTATTATGTGCAAAGTAATTGATGATATGATTTCATCGAATGGACTATTTTAAATAAGGGAATATTTATAGAGTACTTTTTAATATTATCTTGTAAAAATTACTGTAATTATAAATGTATCATATACTGTAGTGATAATAATTCCACAAAAGCCGCTAGTTTTATTTATTAAATGATACGAAGCAAACGAAATTTTTGTGATTTTTTTTAATTTATACATTATATATACAGAGGAAACATAATATATATTTCTGGTAAATATTCTTTATTCAATTAGCAATGTAATAAATTGAATAAAGTAATGTTTACATATTTGAAACAATGGTAATTATCAACATTATTTTTTTAATACAATAGATTAATGCATACAAGAAAGTTTTTGTGCTGCTCTCTAATTGACAAAACAATTGCACTTAAATGTTGACCTGAAGCAGATACGAATTAATAGTAACCGATAAGTTATTTTTACAAATCTTAAAACTATATGCAGAAATATTTTTACATTATCGGGCATAAAAAATACAACGTAATTATGCAATATTGGTATTTATTAAGTTAAAAGATAATATATTCATCAAGTATTACTGTTACATAATTTTTGTTTGATGGTGGATAGGAAAAGGACACAAATTATTCTTTTAAACTCACCTTACAAAACAGCTACCATCAATACATAAATAAAAGACAATATATATACATGTATATATATCGTCGTGCATCCGCTCCTGAAAAAAGGAGATTCAATTATAAACGCTCCTGGTAGCTCTCCCTTCACTGGATCCATAAATAGCCTGTAATAAAAAAATTAGGTTTCCTTTCTATAACCACTCCTGGCTCAGCAATTGGTATTCAGCATCTGAAAAATACGAACTGTATAATGAAATACAACTTTATTACACAATCAGAGAAATTTTCTGACTTTCGTATCTTTCACATAGTTTTAATTTTTGTATTATTGATGTGGAATATTACTTTGCCACAGTATTTTAATATTTGTGTCACCATGCTTATTAACATTTCATCAGATTTTGAGCTAATACGAACCATACATGTACAAAACAGCGGTAATGCAACAGCACGTGTATGTATAAAAAGCAAGAAACACTAACAGAATGAGTCAACTATATTGACTATAGTCACTGAAAATATAGAAAACAAGAATAGTCGTTAAATTTCTCTGATTCAGACATCGAAATGAGATCAATCGCTTCATCCATGGTCCTGTAGTTGCTTCAGTCTGAATTTTCTGTTCACAAAGAAGCAAATAAAACAGGATGAAGGAAAAGGAATAGGAAGAACCGGGAGATTGGGGAATACATTTTGATAGTATTTTAACATCCAAACTTCTTGAGGGAGAGAAAAATTGTCTGTCTTTCGTAAATAGGCGTGACGCCAATGTCCATATCGTAGCACAATCTGGTCATTATACAGTTTTAATTTTGAATATTCAGTTTCGAATGCGTGATAATCTTTGTTCCAACATTTTGTGCTTCTTCAACTTCTTTGACTGGTCAGTGTACAATTCTTCATACTTTTTTTTCTCTTCTTTACATTATTTTCTACTGCCAGTTCAGGTACCTGAACTTTTCCCATAGTATAGACTTTTTAAAATCCACTGTCTTGTTCTTGCAATTTCTCTTGATGTTTCCAATCGCTTCTCGAAAGTCCTGGTCTCTTCGAATTGTATTTTACTATCTGTTCTAATGATCCTTCCAAAACAGAACTTCTTACAACACCGTGAGTATATCATGCCACACAAATATTCTTTTCTTCTAATGTCAATAACTGACTGAGACAGTGATTAACACTGACGTTTCGTGAATGATTGATTTTTTTTCTTGTATTTGAAACTCGTACAGGTAGTTAAAGCTTTCACAAAAACACTTTCTTCACACTACGTTTGTAGGACAAAAAAGAAGTTTTATCTCATTTGTCACTTCCCTTAACCCTTTGCGGACGGGACGGTTCGAAGCTAACCACACCGTGGGACCGAGCTGCTGTCACGATAGTCGTTTGAAATTGCCAGCGCACATTTCTGCCTACATGCTATTATCGTTCATAGCACTCCAAGATGCCAAATTCTGAACATATATATGCATGCACAGATTCTCCACAGGATAAATAAAATGTTTATTTGTTTATTCACGACTTTTATTAGTTGTTTTTGCCGAACGCATATATGAGTTCATCGGCCAGATTGATGGTTTACGCAGAACACATATATACGGCGGTAGTCCGCAAAGGGTTAAAAGCACTCTCCGTAAATGATCACTTTTACATTCCTGATTTGTATGTATGTACATTTTACAGGCCTGGTATAGTCTTTGATATTATTGCAGCCCTTGCCATTTTATGCTTGGTACTCAAGCAGTCAGACGGTTAATAAAAATTCTTTCTCCATGTACCACGACCTCTGGGTCTGTAACCACCTCGGCCACCTGACCTATTTCCTCTAAATCTACCACGACCTGTAACAGAAACAGAAAACACCCTAAATAGCACACCTAAATACCGCATCAAGAAATTACAATTGATCGTCTTAAATACCATAATTTGATGATATGTTTGAACTGTATTTGCCACTAGGTGGAGTATATATTTCTCTCTTACTTTTGTCCTCTTTACTACGCTTATTCGAGTTACTGTCATTGCCAAACGTAATCGGAGTATGTCTCTTCTGAACGGAGGAATTCTTTTCGTTCTAGAATAAATACAATAAATTCAACAAACTTATCGATATAACATTTTCTCGCGAAGCAACAAACTAGTTCTGTCGATTTACCTTCTTATCAGTAACCGACGTTTTCCACGAAAGATGTATAACACTTTTAAAGCTAGGCGGTGAATGAAATAAATCTTTAATTAAAGTATTAATATTGTTGGTTGTCTTCAAGGCGACAACCTTTAACTGATTCTCCTCGGATCTCAGTTCTTCCTCAGACTTGCCGCTGATCGCTTCCCGTAACTTTTTTATGTAACCTTGAATACCACGCGCAAAATACTGTAATCTTAGCCTGAATTCTTTAAGCTGTTCCGGATCTTTCATTAAAAATTCAGGTGTTTGCTTGCATAACTTATGGAAGGAATACATAAGACACTCGACATGACTAAACTCCAATTTCGGTACCTCTGTTATTTCTGTAGCTGGTGGAAGCGGCATATACGTCTAAAAATAACGAATTACAACTATTACCTGCTACAAGAAACATTACATGTCCGTAGATCATCTTTGAAAACTCTTGTTACTCACTATAAGGGTATTATAGAGCTGTTGCACTTTCTCTTCTGGTTTATCAATTGTCCCACAAAAGACAGTTAACTCAGCAAGAAGCTTTAATAATTCCAGTTGTACGTCCCTACCATCTGGCGCAGTGATTAAAGAGAGATGCGGCAAAACTTGTACACAGATGTAAGAGACGAAACGCGACGAGTCTATCTGAGACTGTAGCAAAAAAAGTGAATTCATTAGATACCAAAAAAGAAATATGCTCTTGTTATGAGACCTGTAAACAATACCCACGCTAAAAAAAGGAAGTGCATGCTTAATACATTGCACAAGCCTATTCCATTGTTCAACATTAGTATGTTTAAATGGTTCAGATAATTCAGCTTGTTCTGTGGTAATATCTACTAGTTCCTGTTGTCCGTTAACTGTTGAACCTAATCTAGTCCAGGCAAGTATTTCCATAATACTATGGAACTCATCCGCAGTCACATCCTGCAATGAAAAGATTTTATGAAAATTAGTGAAGAAAAAAGCAAGGGAACATACTTATTCTGTGTCTAGTCTTATCGAACTTACTTGTAATACTTTCTTGCATTCTGAAATTAACAGGTCTTCTGGTTCCTTAACAATAACATCATGACCTATTGCTTTCAGTTTTGTTGCTAGGAACTTTATGCAACGTTCACGTGTTCCGTCATCACCATTAATAATTTGACTGAAGAATCCACTTATTGTGCCTAAAAATATACAGATTGTATATTTACATTTACCATATTAATAGAGAATGATAAAACCAATATTTAAAAAAAGATAACATTACATTAGTATAAACAATATATGTAATAAGTGTTAATTAGCAAATGGGTTAATAGACACACAATATATTTCTATACCTTTTGGATCAGTCTTCATAAGGGTCATAACACTATTATGAACTACAGCTAATTCAGATGAATCTTGAGCTTGGAGCAACTGAGCTAAAATGTCTGCAATTCTTGCTGTGTGTTCCTTATTATCTTTGCATAAAGCAGGTAAATCTTTAATAGCTTGTTTTCTAATCTGTAAATTAATTTAGATTATATTATATCTGCATACATAATGTCTATACACTGACATACATATATGTATCCGAGTCTGTAAATAAACTATGACATTTGAATTATATAAACAATGAAACATACAGCCATGTCTTCATCTTCACAGAGGTCCAGATGAGCATCTATAGCTTGATCAGCCAATTTTGGAAAGTACTTAAAGAACCTTGCTATAAATTGCGATGCTAATCGTTTTTCTTTAGGTGAGCCTTTCACTGCTGTGAGAATTTCTAGGTATTCTTTCTCATGCTTTAACATAAAAAAACCTTAGATGTTATTATACATATACATATGCATACATTTAATGCTCTCTTTGTGTAAGAGTAGATTTTACAAGGGTATTTTATGATAATAGCTAAATCTAAATTTTGTCCCTTATTCTCCATGAAATATTTATATTGATACACTGATGTATGCTACATACATCCCAAACACTCTATTTGCATGATTATGTGGATAATAGTAATTATGTCTAAATACTTTTTGTAACTAGGTACTGTTCTTTCGGGAATTGGAATATGAAACTTTCGAAATTTACGAAATCTGAGATATAAAATGTATCGCTAACATCAATAAGCATACAACGTTCCGTGAAAACTCTACAGAACTAAACGTGGTTAACGAGTATAACCATGTTTGTACATTACCTCGGCCAGTTTGTCTTTGGCGTCCGCCAAAATGCCAAAATTTTTGTACAGCTTTTCGATACTGTCCGTGCTCATGTTAAACCCTTTATGTAATCTCGACACTGAAAGGCACAAGCCACATAAATACAATCATATACTTCAAAATGAGAAACGTAGCCGGCCAAGCACCACGCCAAGAGAAACGACAAAGATGGCAGCGATTCCCTCTGTATACAGATATATGCTCGAGGCACAACAGAATAAATCGTTTCACCGTGGCGCTCAGGTCGGACGCGAAACGATAAACGTTATTGGATCCTTCCTTAAATTTAAAAGAATCTTGAACCGTGTGTACGAACATAATTGTTGAGAACGCATAAAAAATTTTGCACAATACAAAATAAATAAAAACCAGTACATTATAATGCACATAAGATGTTTTTCGATGAATATATGTAACTGAACATAATATGATGTACATGCAAGGCTGCGCATTTTGTGCGTTTATAACTCACAAAAATTCAAAACGTATTAAAGCAAAACATTTAATGATGTTCAATAACGCCAGTCAATTAATGAAAATACATATCTATTCCATTCTGGCTCTCTTTGACTGATGTACCTATATATAAAGATGTGAATCTTCATCAATGTCTGCAATCTACACATTATTAACCAGATATATGTGGAATAAGAATAAATGAAATATAAATAATCAATTATGTAAAAATTTAATATTTTCAGTAAACTCTGTATATATATATATAATTTTATAAAAATTTGAAAACAATATATTTGAAATTTACAATTTTTCTGTAAGTTCTGGTACTGCCTTGAACAAATCAGCAACAAGGCCATAATCCGCTACTTGGAAGATTGGAGCTTCTGGATCCTTATTAATTGCAACAATTGTTTTTGAATCTTTCATACCAGCAAGATGCTGAATTGCTCCAGATATACCCACAGCAATGTACAAATCCTAAACAGTCGAAATTATAATAAAAGATATTTTAAAAATGTATCAACAACAAGGTACAATAAGAAATTTAATTACAGGTGCAACAATTTTTCCAGTCTGTCCAACTTGCAAATCATTGGGCACAAAGCCAGCATCAACAGCTGCACGGGATGCACCAACAGCTGCATTAAATTTATCAGCCAGTGTATACAGTAACTTGAAATTATCTCCAGATTTCATTCCTCTTCCTCCAGAGACAACAACTTTTGCAGATGTTAGTTCCGGTCTATCAGATTTTGTCAACTCCTGTTTAATGAACTCGACCAGATTCATCTTATAATCACCAGCAGGTGCAGATTCACATTTAGCACTGCCTCCTTCCAATGGAACTGGTTCAAACGATGTACCTCTCACTGAAACTACCTTTATTTTGTCTTTGCTCTTCAAAGTTTGAATAGCATTTCCAGCATAGATTGTACGAATAAATGTATCAGGTGCTTTGACTCCAATAATATCACTTACTGGAGAAACATCTAATTTAGCTGCAACCTTTAAAGATTGATTTTGTTATGTTATGCATTCATAAAATCAATATTACTGTTAATAGAAAAGACATAATGTGGTGATTCATTAGACTGGGTGATCATTTACTCCCATGTTTTAAATGAGGCAAATTGATGAGAACAGACTATAAATAGACACTTATATTATTGAATGATTTGAATGGATAAAAGTTCTTTTTATTCTGTTTTTCTAAGTTGCATCTGTTATAAATGCACAAAATCTGCAGTATAATTATCAGCAATGTTTTTTTAAAGTACTAAACATTAATGATATGTGCAACCTTGTGTCATTAATAAGACCATGAAGAAAGATCTCCTTTACAACCACATTCTATCATTTCCATTCCCTATATCCAACAAATTTTTTTTAAATATATTTACTCTTGGTAATAGTGATTTACTAAAAGCAGTGGCTCCAGCTATAATATGAGTAAACTTATGTTCGTTTTGGGTTGCAACAATAAGAGAAGTTAATGCCTCTGGAAGAAATCCTTTAAATGCATCATTTTCAGCTACCAAGACTTTAGAAACACCATTTGCTTTGCTAACAGCTTGGGCAACTAAATCACATTTGGTACCAGCAACCAATACAGTTATATCTCCACCAATCTTTTTTGCAGCACTTATTGCATTGCATGTAATAGGTAATAATGATTCATTATTATGTTCTGCTATGACCAATGTGGACTCATAACGTGCCAATGTACCAAACTGAAAATGTAAAAAAAATGTATGAAGCATTCCAAGAACATTTAACATATGATAACATATGTTCATTTATAATGTTGAAAAGAAATGTGATTAAATGCAAAAGAGGGCTTAAGAGTATTATAAGTAGGGAATTGTTTTTAAGAGACTATGGATTTTATGCACCTACTGCATAATCTAAAATGCAGTAAAGTTTATTGAGGTTGTTATTTTATTTACAAACTTATTAAATAATCCATTATTAATTCATAAAAATTTATATTTGCATAAACATCCGCAATCTAGGTTTTATGCTTCCCTCCTTGTAAAAATGTACAATTTTAATGAAAATAATTTGCAAACGTCAAGTAGATTTGGTTAGTCCAAAAAACATATGATAATCAGGTAAATAGAAACTTCCGCTACTTACTTTGTTACTAACGCGAAACGTTCGAAAACACGTAGCAAACATTTTTTACAATTATATTTCTAATACACTGCCTATTAATGGGTTATTAAATAACTAAATAAAATTAATTCGTATCTAAAGTCCAAAGTCCTTTGGTAAGGGGATAACACATCATTCGTTCCTTTATTGTGCTTAGATATTTGATACGTGATTTGATTACAGATAATTACAAAAATTCGCACCTATATTAAAGGTTTTAAGAAACAAAAGCAAAATAATTATGTTCCTCTAAGAATATTAAGATGAATCTATAAATTTACAAATTTAATATTATTACATGTGAACTACATATATGTATACATATATATATAAAGCGCTCCAATTTCAACAAATACATATTTTACAAAAACAGTTCAGAAAAATTTAGTAACATTTTAACAATATATATTAAACTTATTCAAATATAAAACTAGATGGTATATATTTAATAATTATTTAAATATAAACATGCATTGGCGCGCATGCAACAGGTGCATTAATATAATGCACCTTAAATGTATTTAAGTATTTATGCTTCTTTCAGTTTCAAATAATAGAAACACTATTTTTGATACAAAGAAAGTAACAACACCGTAATTACTTTAGCAAAAATATGTAATTTTTAATTAAAAGTTTTATATATTCATAGTATTTAGGAAATTGCAGATCCCGTGATTATATTTTAGCTGTTGGTAATAAATGTCTAGTGACATTTCAGTACAGGAAATAACACCCAGTAAGTTTATCGTTCATTTCGTGAGTTGCGGTTAAAGCAAAATGGTAATGGCTCGGTTAACTTGGGAAATCCGACAAATTATTTGACATCCTATTAGTTATATCAAAATAATTTTCAGAATATCATTCTGAAGGTATTTATGAGTCTTGTTATTTGTTTCAGTCGGCTCACAAAACATTTATTATCAAGCGAAAGCTTGCCAAAAAGCTGAAGCAAAACAGACCGATTCCACAATGGGTTAGGATGCGTACTGGCAACACGATTCGGTGAGTTATTATAATATTTCATTGTTTTCGTTGTAGCTAAAATCAATGTCATTAATTTATTCTACATTAACACATTATATATTAGCAAGATGTCAAGTGGTCTGGAATTTCGTAGTTTTACATAATAAAGTATATCATGTAAAATGTTAATATTCATTAAATTAAATAGTATATAAAAATCTTGAGACTACACTATAAGATGTATCGAAAACAAGACTATATAGTATTCGGTGTGATGCACAATTTGTTAAACAAAGTGTGCCTCAAAAACAATTTTAAAAAAGTGTGAAATAGTGTTCATTTTATACTTCGCTAAGTCATTATGTATGTATATATGAATTTTATAAAAATTTTATCACATAATAATGTATTGTCTGACTTGCAGGTACAATGCAAAGAGGCGTCACTGGAGAAGGACTAAATTGAAGCTGTAAATATATTCTAATTTATATTGGCTTCAATTCTCTTACTGTGTGTTAATTATTCATCCTTAAATAAATTCAAATTAAACATGTAAACCCGTTTTCAAATATATTGAAACCCACTATTTAAACATACGAATGTTGGATACAACAGTAATATAATGGAAAAAATGGTTCACTTTAATAAATTAAATTCAATATGTAATTTCATGTATTTAATAAATTACAGTGAATTGAGTACTTTGCGATGTTGCATTTTATCCATCCATTCATCCAACAATTCTTTGCCACTCTTAGGATTCTTCATATAATAGTCTGCAGGTGGTTTTCCTTCTTCTAGACGTACAAAATAGTTACAGTGTCTATAATGCACGATTCCTTGACGGCCTTTGGCGTGACGACGCATACCTTTTATTACCATACCCTTTGTTGCGAAAGACTCGGCTGTGAAAAAAAATTACGAATATTAGTAACAAGATTCATTGGACATGTTTAATGCGCTATGTTTTCAGTACTAAATTTGAATACTAATTTAGTACTAAAACTAAGGAACTGACAGAATACGAACTGTTTTAACTATATTTCAGTTCAGTTTTTGTTCTGGCTATTTCAACACAGTAGATACAATTTTACATTAGTTAGCAATATTATCTTATGAAGCTACTAAAATGGAATGATTCACAGTCCTACTTTGTGACCATGGTATACTGTTGTTTCCAAGAACTATACTTACCAACCCATAAATTACTTTTAAACTCAATATTATGATCTGCAGCCATGTTCTGTGCTTCCAATATAACTTCTTTTGCAATAGCTGCACCTTTTTTGTTTAAGAAACTTAATTGCTTAATTGCCTCATCTACAGTCATGCCTCTCACAAAACAAGCAACATACCACATTTTCAATGGACTGTATTTTATATCTTTTTTCATGTTACAAACGTACTAAAAAATAGAGAAAGACATTATGAATCATGAAGTTCTACCACATAAACAAGAATTTGTAAGAACTTTTATGATCGTAAACTTACTCCAGGCCGCTTTTCTTCTCCTGGCTTTTGTGGAGGAAAAATAGTTTTATTGTGTTCCATAAACTTTTTGGTATAGTTTTCATAACTTGCTAATTTATATATATTACGAGATGGAATAACATATAATGATTTTAACATACCAGACAAATTATTTGAGTTATTTGTACCAAGTATCTGACTTGATACAAATCTTGTACATTGTCTTACACATTGCATCTTCTGTGAAAAATACAAAGGAAACATAAAAAAATAAAAGATACTTATAATATAATTATATTATAACCTAAATAAGAGGTATATGTTCTGTAACAGTTATAATTTGACATCGTATGTAGAACTATTATGTATTTTTTAATATAGAATCTTTTTGTCCATACGTACAGTAAGCAAATAATGTAGTAAATGGAGTAAAATTTTCTTAATATAAACTTTTATTCACTAAAACGTATTTCTAGTGTTTGGTCAAAATACCAAATGCCAAATATTTCTCTATCTTTCTCTGACAAATTGGTTATTATCCAGCTGAAATAAGATTTTTGTGCTGTTATTCCTGGTATATCATAGGTACCTAATGCTGTTTATATTTTCTGATAGTCTCAGATGGGCTCAGACTATTTTTTTAAACTGAACAATATTGTGTATTAATGTTGGATCCGACGTGAATAATCGATACTTGATTTTTTAAAATGTGTAGACCTACATGTGGTACTATATACCACTGTTGCGTATTCGCAACTACAGATGACAGTGTAGTTACATGTACTTATTCCTAAAATTCTCAACAGATGGCGCTTGATTCTAAATATTACCAGTTGCGAATACGCAACAACACTATCGATATTTTAGAACACGAGACACAAAGTCCCATAAGATGATAGGTCTATCCTATACCTAGTCGGTGCTATATACATCAAAACGGGCAAGTTTGCGGATCTATCCTTATTGTTATTGAATAATATTTAATTATTAAATGAAACGCGCGCTAAAGGGGTGGTGTGTTGCAACCTAAGGACGAGAAAATATAGTAATTAAAAAATAGCTGGGGCATTTTATCGTAAACGACAATAAATTTAATTTTTCTGTCACTATTGTTTTTTCTTAAAATCAACAGTAATATAAAATTATTTAGTCAAGTATGAAGGTTGATAGATCTTATCTATAGGCAGATCAGTGAAAATATTCATAGCTTCTTGTGATTTGACCACCAGCTCTAGTAACATGGCTTCACCCCTGAATATACCGCATTTACGAGAACTTAACCCGTCGTGGTCGCCGCTTGTGACACCTTCCGTCACGTACGCGTAAGTAGTGTGCTCTACGTGTAGCGTGTTCATGACGTAACTGATTAAATTGCTATGGCGGAGAATTAGTTGAACGATTGGATTTATTTACTATTCTGCTCCGTCATTGTGTTAGGATAAACTTTTAGATTCGACCTATAAGAAAAAATCATGGATAGCAATAAAGATGAAGCAGAACGGTGCATGGAACTTGCGGAACGGTATCTTCGTGAAAAGAAGTACGAGGATGCTGAAAAGTTTATGCGTAAAGCATACAAACTTTATCCAACGAAGAAGGCAGAAGGTAAATGAATAGAAAGTCCACACGTCAGTAGTTTCGTTCATAGATCACATAATCGATTCTTTTTGCCCTGTCTCTTGTCTGTAACTAATCAGTGATTCTTTAACACGTTCAATTTAAAATGTATTCCTGTCGTATGCTCGAGGTACTTTCGGTGGAAGAGACATATGTATATAGTCTGTTTGTAGAATCGACCAAGCGCTAAAGTACTCGTGTTTTGGGCGTTGGGACAAAACAATTTAGAGAAATATGGAATGTGATGAGTGCTGAACTTTCCTCAGGGTCATGAGAATTGATTAATCTTTGTTTCAGTTAAATATTTCTCCATTTTAATTTAATGTCAATGACTACTTAAAGACAACGAAAACTGCACTGCTACAAATTAAAAATTTAAGTTATTCTCCTGATAAAGAAATTACCATTGATTAACCACATTAATTTTTTGAGAAGTTGAAACAGTATATATAAAATTCTGTATTATGAAGCATCAATGATATCCACATGTCAAAGGTTTAATTTATGACTATGATTACTGTTTATACCACGATAACAATATATTGACTTAGTATCCAGATGTGCACAGTTAATGGTTAGAGCAAGAGTCAGTAGAACCATGTAGAGAAGTGAAGACATTTATAAGCAATTGTTGGTGCTGGGCCATTTGAACTTTGCATACTTAATGAGGTGTTCATTCTATTCAAAATTAAATGACGATGGTCCTAGGCTTAAGATTCTTGGCTGGACCAAGCCTGCAAAATGAGCTTGTGTTTATGGTCGCAATGTGTTCATTATGTAATTATGTATATTGTTATTTCCAAGTATATGTATAATTATTGGAGTGTCAGTTTAATTAGAAGTGTTATTAACTTTTGAAGAGAACATTCTGATACGCATTTACAAATTCTTTTTAGAATAAACTTCTCCGATTAGTCAAAAGTGAAACTTTTTTTACATGTTTATCACTTTCACTGTTGAAACTGCATCCATATAGAAGTATGAAAGATAAAGATTGTTAGTTTTCGTCACGATATAGCGTGGTCGTAAAATTATTCGGATGCAAAAATAAACACTATCCGATCGTCGGAACAGCTGTTTAAGAGATAAATGGGGAAATAAGGAGCTCGAACGTCGTTCAGTGCTGTACAGTAGCAATTCAGATTCAAGGTATCTCTGACTTTTTTTTACTGTTGACACCAGTTTACGAAAAGTTAAAGTTCTTTTAAATATTCCAAATACTAAAATGAACTTACCGTTGCCCTGTTGGTGAATGAACTATAATTAGTCGACAATCTTTCTCGCTTTATTGCTTGGTGGCATTAATCGGTACCGCCCCTCGATATATTAATGTACGACCACGCTGTATCGTGGCGAGAGAACTATGCAGTTACCTTAATTTGCAAAGTCCATTGATCTAATTAATTTTCGTTCGCAGATGTATTAGCAAAAGTGGTAATGTTTTCGAAACAAAATCAAAAGTCTGAGTCTGAACCTACTGTTAGAAAACGTCAAACTGCACCTAAGGAAGCTTCACAGCCTCAAGTTTCTACAGAGTATACAAAGGAACAACTCGAATATGTTAAAAGGTACAAGAGTCGAATAAGTTTTACGATGTATTAGAGCAGAGCTATGCAATTTACCGTCTGTTTGAACAACTGACAGAAATTGTAAAGGGCGATTCTGCATGCCAGACTAAGATGAAAATCTAGAATAACGAAATTCTGTTAAATGTTTCGTTTCAAAGTTATTGATTGTCGAAAATTCGTTCGAAAAACGTTGTTTGATGCGACGGGTTATACTACGGTGAGTGCGTGTTGGTCAGCTGATTCACAGACTCGGTCGATGACCGTCAGTGCCATAGACACCAAAAAAGGAACCGTCTGGTGACATACGACCCCAGGCGATACTGCAATAATTTTTTCTAAAATTTTATAAAACACTACCTATAAGCTAAAATCCACAAGTATCTGTAAAAATTCCATACGACGAATTTTGATAAGCCATTTTGGATTTTAGCGAGTAGGCAGGTTTAATGTCGTGCAACAATTCGTCTTAAGTGTTTTATAAAATTAAAAAAAAAATTATTGTAGTATCGCCTGGCGTCGTATGTCACCACTTCGTTCACGAGGGTAAATGGGTTTTTCTAGATGGATACGACACTGTCTGCGCCCGTAACTGACCTAGTTACATGCGTTCAATCGGGTCAGACGATTTTCACTCATGTTTCCGACTATTAATAACTCGGAAACAAAGCCTTTAACGCGAATTTCGTTATTTTTGATCTTCATCTTAGTTGGTCATATAAATTAAACATTCAGGTATCTATTATCAAACACCCTGTATACATTATCCCCACCCATAATGCCCTATGACCTACGACATTCTTACCAAATTCTTTGTTTGAAACACTCGCGGATAACATTGAGTTTTTATGAGTAAAAATTGTCCAGTTCAATATTGTTTTTGAGTGATTTATATATAAGTCTGCAGACCAAGTATAACAAGTTTTCTGTAGAACATTATGTTACACTTATGGCCTTAAATGCTCATTATGTAAATGACAGTATGTGTAACATTGATTTTAATAACACAGAATATATAGTGTTCTAATATTTCTGTATAATTTCTGAAAAAATATTCAGACAACAGTCATTATATTAGTTTTTAAGTTAAATCGTTAGCATGAATTTAATTCGTTTGATTACAGGATTAAAAAATGCAAAGATTATTATGAAATTTTGGGTGTAAGCACAGATGCTACTGATAGTGATATCAAAAAGGCATATAAAAAGCTAGCGCTTCAGTTACATCCAGATAAAAACAAAGCACCAGGTGCTGCTGAAGCATTTAAAGGTAAATATTATTATTGATTAAACTATATTTAATAAACGTTGATATATATACGATATATATTTTCTCTATAGCTATTGGAAATGCTGTCGCTATTCTTACCGATGTGGAAAAGAGAAAACAGTATGACATGTATGGCCCTGAAGAAGATAGAATGCAAAATAGTCAAAGTCGTCAAAACCATGCACACTTTAACTACACAAGAGGATTTGAAAGTACTACCAAAATATACAGGATGTCCGTAATTGATAGTACAAACGGAAAAGTGATGATTTTACGTGAAATACTTAGTCGAAACTATAAAATAATATTTTCTCGTTACTCGATCTTGAAGACGAAATGAATCACAAAAAGGTTACCATGTTTCCGTTTGCACCACTAGTTACGGGAATCTTTATATTTATTCGATATTATAAATATTATATGCTAATCAGGTTTCTTACGATACAAAAACTTTTTTTGTAGCTGATATTACTGCAGAAGAATTGTTCAATATGTTCTTCGGCGGTGGGTTGCAACAACAGGACTTTTATATGAGGCGTGTTGATAGAAGATGGATGAGACAACAAGATGTACAAAGTCAGCACCCTCGTACTCAGGTATAAAAAGAGAGGAAATAATTGAAAATAACAATACATCCGTTTCAGCAATGGACGAGAAATACCAAGCAAAAATAAGTTATAATCAATTTTTCTGATTGGTTTTGTATTCCTTGTTCGTTGCTGATGTGGGTCTCACAAGTCAGAAAACACTCTGCATATAACTTTTGTTAAATATTATTTATATGGATTAATGTTACTAAATAATTATATTTTTCAGCAAGCAAATGGATATACCACATTCCTTCAGATGTTGCCTGTACTGTTATTAATATTATTAACTATGATGAGCAGTTTATTTATATCAGACCCTGTATATAGCTTGCATTCTAACGCGTAAGTGTCTTATAGTATACGCTAAATATTTATGACAGATAACGATGAATAAATTAGTTTTAATTAACACTGTTATGGGATGTTTCAATTTTACTGCTTATGTTTTCACTTTATTGGCTGTGATCTACGGTATATACTGAACGTTAAATGTAGCGAATGATTTGTGTGAGAGTGATTATATGCACATTTTAATTTGTGCGCAGAAAATATTCTGTACTGAGAACAACTCAAGGATTAAAGGTGCCATACTATGTCAAAGAAAACTTTCACACTGAATATCAAGGCAGCTTACGTAGACTAGAAATTTCGGTTGAAGAGGAATACTTGAATAATTTGAGACATGCCTGTTACAGAGAAAAAAGTTACAGTGAGTATATATGGTTTACTGTTTTTTTTTTTGTATACACTGTTCGATATGGCTAGAATAGTCGTAGTTTGACCGTGAGTGATGTGACAATAAAAGTATGTAGTAACTAACTAGCACATTTGTAAACATCATATATAAATGGTTTTTAATGTTTAGGGGAAACAATGTTATGGAAAGCAAGAAACTTCGGCGATCAAGATTTATTTGTGAAAGCTAAAAATATCGAAATGCCCTCATGTAAGAAGGTGCAGGGAATGCAAGGAGCATAGCGGCACTATGTAATTAAATAGAATTTTGTTGTAGATAGGTGTATATTGTATTTACACGTGTGTAGTTATTTTTGGATGAACTGAAGAAGACCATGCATAATATATTAAATAATATATTATGTTTCTTCGCATCCGAATTTGTAAATGATAACTATCTTGGTCCATCATGAACTTTCACGTGGACCGTTTAAGCTGTTTGTTCCATACTCAAATTGTAAATTATTTGATACAGGATTGACTGCAGTAGCGTGTATGGCGAATTTGAGCCCGAAATATAAATTATTAATATTAATTTTACCGAACTAACGTGTGACTTCAAGTTGATCAAACTGAAGGATATAATCTTACAATACAGAAACCATATGTTAATTTACCCATACTATTTAGCATCGTTTATGCTGTGTTATTGTTATGCAAGAAAGAAACAACCGAATGGTATAGTGGCGAACATGATTTTAAAGTATTTCCCGTAATTTATGAATGCCGGTAGAGTTTGAACGTTAAAGGATATATTAAATCTTGCCGTATTGTCTATGCCACTAATTATAATAGTATGCTCGCAAATTGAATTATCGATTGTTATGGATACGATCATTTGATCAGAAACCGTTGTGACATTGAAACCTCTTAAACATAAGGAGATTGTAGATGACGAGGAAGTCTAAGTAGACGCAACTCGGTGAAACCTAATCTTATTCGCATAAGAAAAATTATATAAACTACTGAGAAGGTGTATGTTAAGATTAATAATGGTAGGACAAAGGAATTATTGCATGCATTCTGTATCTTTTCTTAGGCTCACAAAGGAGAGAATTTTTCAATGTTCAATGAAATACAGTTTTTAAGGATTAAGTTGATCACGGTGATACATTTGATCTTATAAACTAGATTTGTTTCTCACGTAGGACACTATATGTGTGAGTCTCAGTATTAATGTTCTAGATTTATTATTAATGTAGAAAAAACTATTGTTACCTCAGTACGTCCTGATTCAAAGATATTTTTATCGAGTGCAATACATATAAAAACACCGTTACATTCCTTCTGTAATGCACGCGGCATTCGCAAAAAAAAATGCACGCGATGAACGAAGATTAATATTCCGTGACGCGATGCGTACACATCACAGTACGTGTGAAATTGAACGTGATGGAAGCGTGATTTAGATTGATTCATGAACTTTGGAAAAGCGATCATCGTTGAACTTTCCAACGAATTGATTTTACACGCCAAGGCGTACAACACACACTTTTATATGGATACAAAGCTGAACGTAAACCGAAAATTTCTAGATTATCAGCCCACCTTTGTTGTTTATAAATTACAATGTCACGTTTAAATAATACAAGTTACACGATCAATATACTCGATTTACGAAAACTCATTTTTTGTGTAACATTGCAAGTCTTTCAGTACCATTGTCATCTTCTTTAACTGAACCCACGGCGACTAATGCCCGAGATCGTAAATCCCAAAATATTTATATACGATACCGTCTTCGAAACCCACATATCAAATTTCTTTCATGTTTTGATTAGCCTGCATACATTTAACGGCACTTATTTATCGGAACCATTATGTGTGCATTGTATATGTCAATTTAATTAGCCTTGAAATAAAGAAATTTCGAAATCACAAGTTGTTTTTCAGACTCTTCACAATACTTTCAAAGTGCTTACTCTGACAGTGCTTTTAGCTCGAGGATCCTGACGATTAGGAACTCAGGAGAGTCATGAATGTACTGCAGTTTTTATGCATTTATAGTATTACGTATTGTGGACGTTTATTTTATGTAGAAGATGATAGACCTCTTAATAGAGTGAGATGATTTCTCTTTGATTCTAATGTCTGTATATTATCACAAAACAAATCCGTATCTATGCAAACGTTCTCAGTTTGCTCATGGAAATATAAAAATTAGAATATTTAACTATATAAGAATATTTACTCAACATTATTTTACTAGCCTATTAGTAGAGTTTCTCTGAAATATAATTACACATAATTAAAAAATCAGTAATATTAAGTTGAATATATTACATCCTTTTGTACAAACATTTTTGCGGATCACTGTATATGCATATTTCATCCGTGGACGATATATTTGCTTTCGTATACGACCAAGCACGAGGAAATAATAGTAGAATGTTTAAATTGAAAGACGATTATTAAACTGTTTGGGTCACCATTAAGCATGAATATTTCATTATCAACATTCAGAAATTCTGTCAACCCGTAGATCTGAATATCACCGAACATAGAAAAGAAAATACCAGTCAAATGTTTTTTACAAGAACCACCTTACTCATCGATATCATCAAAATCAGCACGTCAAGTGCGAACGATGTTGATCGTTAACTGCGAAAAAATGAACCGTCATCGTTTAAACCAAAGTTGTGTGATATTTCTTTATTCATTATAGCTAGAGGGTTAAGTATGCGTCTACGTATATGCATATATTGTACATATGTCACTTGTATCGATAACCATTCGCTCGTCATCGAAATTTTCCGTACCAGTGATAATATATAGAGTATATAACAGCTCTAGTTCTTACGTTTGCGGTCCAGTTCTGTCTAAGTACTCGAGTAGTGATTCATTTCACGATGTCGACGACAAGCTCACTGCACGTACTTCTGTTAATTTTCACCATGAGTCTTTCGGCGACATCACAGTGTTCAGCTGCATCTACTGAATCTAATCCCACCGTGATCAATAATAGGCCGATAATCGGTGAGTCGACTTTTAGCCTGGCCACAAAGGTGGCATAATAATTGTTTCTCGTATAATGTTACGATACGATTGTTTGATAGTATAGAAGACTGTCTTGTAACTGGTAGTTACTAACTACCAGATAGCGATCGGAATGATACCGAATCAATACTATCGATTCCAGCCTGCGAATTATGATATCTTATCGAATATGTAGGTATTAAACATAATTAATATCCGCTTGATACTTCTACAAAAGTATCGATACCGGTTTGATACCTTTCGAAATTATAGTTACCTATTTGATACTTCGTCAAAATGTTGATATCTTAATGGAAGGAGTTACGCTTTATTGATTAAACAAAAGAGATACAAAGTAAAATAAGAGTACTAACGTAAAGGCGGATATTCTATTTAGGTACATATGTATGTGAAAAAACTAAGAAGAAAATATGGAATCAAAATTCCGCCGTAACTCGCTTCGTTTTCAAGACAATTGAATTTAAATATTAACGGAGTACATAGAACAGAGTATACAGCTTGTACCAATTGCGTGGGTTCTCCTGATAACCAGTTGTGTACAAGTTTCGAACAAATTGCCAGCAATAAATGACAAAAGTTATCTAAAAAACCATAGCTATCTGTTTCTGCATTTAACTTGGGTTTCGCCGGCAACGCCATGAACACGAAAATTTGTTAAATTAACATACGAGTGATATACAAATATTTCTTCGTGTTCTCATTCTAATAACGATCAGTCCTCAAGTTTCTTTAATTTCGTATTCCAAAAGGTATTCTGACTCAAGAGGTATCTCCCTATGTAAACTCAAGATATGACAATCAATATCACAGCTACATCGCCGCGTCTTACGTTAAATTTCTCGAGGGTGCTGGCGCGAGAGTTGTGCCAATTTGGTGAGTGTACGACGCTGTTGTCTTTATGGACAACTTCTTGTTTTCATATCTTAATAATGCTGCTTCATTACAGATTTTTCATTTACCGAAATTGATATCAAATAAAATAAAGATCTCGTCGAACTTTCCGCGCAAGAAAATACATTATACTATCGTGCTGAATAACCTTCCGTTTACCCTGACTCATACTGTTTGTCTCGTATCTGTCGTGCGTTCAATGTACATATTAATTCCGAAACATTCCGTTTGGATCATCAACCCCTTCGCCTAAATCTTTAGAACGCATATAGAACAGTTGAAATCAATAGGAATAAGTAACTCATATATTCTTAATTCTTCTTACGTATGTGTTGAATGTAGGACAATTCCCAATTATGATCACTCAACCTCAGCCGTCATATTCTAGTTGTGATCCGTGCCATATTACGCACGGTACTTTGACAGCATGGTTTTCGAATTATATTGTAATTTTGAGTCACTTTCTCGCTTAAATTCTTTAAAACAAGACGTGGTATATTATAGGGAGGATTATTAAGAGTTTCGAGATAGTATAAGAGTAAAATTATCTATGTTTATCTATGAACGGGACTTTTGGTGTATGTACTCTCACGAGCAAACTCGGCTTCCATTAGTAAAAAAAATGACCTTCTACCATTTGATATCAGGAACTATTGAAATATATGCCAAATTAACATTCGGTTTAACATTTATTTCAGTGCTTGAAATAAATTTATCAATTGGTAAAAGGCCCTGCCCCGACAACACTTTTTCCCCTAACGGAAGTTTGCAGGTCAGTGTACCCAGTTGCTCAACAATCGTAAACATTTTAGTTGGGTTAATTGTGTAGTCTACCGATCGTTGACATATCGGTAAACGTAAAATGTGTGTGTGTGTGTGTGTGTGGGGGGGGGGGGGGGGTAAATTGAATATATGTATACTTGATCGTGTTCTTCCGCGCAGGATTGGGCAGAAGAGGTCGTATTATGAGGATATCATGAGTAAAGTAAACGGGTGAGTTAACGTGACAGTGGTTTTCCGCCATAAACAGGGTATTCCACTGGAGTTTATTTATTTTTCAATACTATCGACAGAGTCCTGTGGCCTGGCGGAAACGCAAATTTCGACGATAAAAATGGCTATCGCGACGCGGGATTCATGATATACAAGTAAGAAATTTGTAACGTCTTAAAGCTATTTTCATGGCCTATTTACGTGTAAGATTCAAATACTTTCCATTGAATCTGAAAAATTGTCGAATCTATAGAATTGCGAAAGAAATGTACAAACAGGGAACGTACTTTCCAATTATGGGCGTCTGCTTGGGATTCGAGTTGTTAACGTACGTCACCGCTAATTGCATAGAACACAGAATACCGTGCAACGCCACAAATCTACCCCTTTCCTTAAAATTTACTCGAGGTGAGAGTGCCGTATCTCTTTTTCGAGGTAACTATTGTCTCCCCTCCCACCCACTTTCTCAAGGTCACCGATGTTTCAGATTACCAAAACAGTACCATGTTTCGAAATGCACCGATCGACGTTATAGACACGCTAAAGTCTGAAAAAGTTACATTTAATGTCCATCATTACTGCGTCACCAAAAAAGTAAGTCTTAATTCATTTTTCCTTCTCTGAAAAAAAAAAAAGCAACGAAGTAGTCATTTCTACCGAGTTACTAAAGTATCTAAAGATATTTAGAGACATTAGAACACTCGATGCCCCGATAATTCAGATTCTTTTAAAAACTCCGCAGGTTTTGTAGGGGATCTTGACAAATGTATCGGGCAATGTTTCGTTTTTGCTGATATTCAGTTCTTCAGATACCACCCCTTAAGGGTTAATGTGTTTTCCTATTTTCTGGTATGTCTTGAAAACTATAGTAGGTATCAAAAAAACTGTTAGAATGAAAATGTAATGGCTTTTTATTTTCTATAAAACTGTGCAATAAGACTGTTAAACATTTGTTGTTTAAATAAATAAATAAGCAAATTTTTAACAATTCTGTTGCACAGTTTTATGGAGATTAAAAAGCCATTAAAATTATCATTATAACATTTTTATCGTATCTACTATAATTTTCAAGACATACCAAAAAATACGAAAACACACGTCAACCTTTAAACCTAAAAAAAATTATCCGATTCTTCTATAGAAGTCCACTACAAATCTTCAGAATTTAAAAAAGATCGAAATTTTTAGAGTACTCTGAAGTTTTCTCATTAGCGGAGCGAACTGTAGCGTTTTAACATTGTAGCAATTGCGAAAAGTTGGTGCGCTGAATCTGCTGAAAGTACTAGCTGTTAACAACGACGAGGGGGGACAGGGGTTCATTTCCGCGGTGGAGTCGACCAGTTTTCCGTTTTACGGGTTGCAGTTCCATCCGGAGAAGAATTTGTACGAATGGATCCTGGAACGTAATATACCGCACGGGGAGGACGCGGTGCAAATCGCTCAATATTTTGCCAATTTCTTCGTCAAAGAAGGTACAACAAATCTTCATTTGTTCTTACGCAGAGTGTTCCATTTAACGTGAGCACTTTAAATATTACACTTACTTTGGAGTTCCAGAAAAATTATTTTAACAAATGCTCAAAGTGATGTTCATCAACTTTGACACATTTTTACACTAATCCCTCTTATTATTTAAATCGGCTTCCTTATATACATTCGTGGATTTTTGGTACTCAAGATCAAATGAACGTCACACTACATTGGATTGGTCTTGACCTCAACTATTACCCCATGATGAAAAAAATATTAAGACTCACCTAAACAAAATTAACCCTTCCAACCAAATCGTATTGTCCGCTCACATTTCTTTGTATTTTCAAAAATAAGTAAGATATTGAAGGTGCTTACGTTAGGTGTGACACTTTGTGGAACCGACGTAAATCGTAATATCTAATCGAACGATGTCTCCTTACAGCGCGCAAGAACAAGAACGCATTTAATTCCATCAGCGACGAAGCTCGGAGCTTAATTTACAATTATCCGGTAACGTACACCGCGCAGAGGAACATTTTGTTTCAGCAGACTTACTTCTTCAAGAAGAATAGCACGGAGTTGAATTACATCTAGTGACTTGCCGCCAGCGTTGATTAGGCTGGCACGGTGATTCCAGCCGGCTTCGAGTCTCTATACGGCTATTTTTTAGGAATTTAATCACCGTGTTATACAGGGCTCACCTGTACTTGTATAGAACGACCTAACGTGTCTTTCTAACATTTGAAGCGTTGTCGCGAATAAAGAAATAATTGAATATATTACCAACCTTGTGATATTTCAACATTATCGTTTCGACTCTTTCCGAGTGTCACGCCAAGGTGCAGGTTAATAGTCCTCGCCAAGATATAGCGTGGTCGTGAAATCGGTCAAACAATCGCAAAAACAAGCGGTACGAAGCCTTTCCAGTGTACCACTTTTTCTCCTAGGTTTGTTCATGAGAGTACAATGTCAATTCAGATACTAAATATTTCTGACTTTAATTGTTCTCTTTTTTTTTATATCAATTCAATAATTTACGACAGCATTGTATAGTGGCAAGGACTATATCTGCATCCCCTGGGCGGTTGTATTTTGTAGGTATATGTTAATGTAATATATAAACATCAATATTTTGAACCATCCAAAGGTATGTACCCCTTAACATTTAGACTGCCGGCATTTTTTCTTACGAAACGTGGTCTTTATTGGCCAAAACTTGATGGACATTATTAACATATGCACTGCGCCGAATTTCGAATTTTGTTAATGTCCCAAATCGGGACACTTCTGGCAGCCTAAGGGTTAAACGGTACACAGGTGGGTCGTATTAATAAACATCGCTCAAGGTTGGTCCGAAGGAAAGTGGTTTCAAGCAGGATAGGGGGGGATTAACTACGTGGAACCTGGCCAGGTAAAATCTCTCACCTGCTGAATGCCAGGTGAAATGTCAGTCGATGCACCCACGTGATCCGCGGCGATTCGACCGGCCGAAGCCGTGTATGCACGGATAAGTATCTACGCTCTCGAGAAAACTGTCGTGCCACTTCGGGAAGCTGTGGTCCGCCGCGTTTATCGAGCCACCGAAGAGGGGGACCGATTAGATCGAGGGAATGTTTGATTGGGGGAACCGTTTGTCGCGAGCAAACACCGATATACACCGTTAGGTGTGAAACACGCGTTCATAGTGATTTCGAGTGTCATCGAAATCGGAGGATCACAGGTGTTCGATACACATCGATCGTCGTCGCTTGGATCTTCTCGGTTGGTACCGTCGCGTACGTGCTACGGACGAATCTACCATTCGGCGTGGTTCAACGAAAGGCGTTACTGTTTGTTTCGTAAGTAATCGAATCGTTCTATAAATTTAATAGTAAGTGAACGCTTTGAATGAACGAGATCTAGGTAAAAATTTGGCCGGTCACGATCTCAGTAGACAGACTGCAGACGGTTCTCAACGATTAGTCAATTTGTTGCCAGAATTACGTTGATGTTTCATCCGATGTAACACGTACCTGCGATACGCTTCTTGCATGCTTTAATTTTTAAATATTTTGCCACTGTTCTCTGAAAATCTTATACGAGCTTTGGATTAGGAAATGGATTTTTGTATTATTGTAGTTTTTTTTTTCGTGATAACAAAGTTGCAAACCAAGAAAAGAAATATAATATCTTGGGATTTACGACAACCTTGCTAACCGAGAATTTCATTTTTACAAGTTTTCAAAGGGAACGAATTGCGTCTTCGTGCAACTTTGTTAACGGCAATTACTCGTTTCGAACATTTGCGAAGAATTTCAAAAAAATTGAATATACCCATTAGCTTGCAACACTAGCACTAGCCGTAGGACGAAAAATAACTATGTAAATAGTTCCGCAAGAACAACCCCAACGGCCATTTTTTGCCACCCTCCAATGTCCACCTGTTTCTGGTATTTACACCTAACGCATGCAAGAAGGAGGTTAGGTCGCGTGAGAGCGGCAAAGCGCTGCACATAAATTCAACTTTGATCGTTCCACTTTCTGCGACCGGTGAACACCGTCTGGTGCCACGGCGTTTCACTCGGATTAAGGATGCATTTTGTTAACACGTTCAGAACAGCAGGAAAATTCACGAAACGCTCACTAACGTCAACGTTCATTATAACCGAATGGTTTGATTTTATCGTAGCGTTTATTCTAGTTAATACTATCTCTGCCAGACGACCATGGACAACCCGGAGCTCTGCGATCGGGACAGTTTGAGATACGACGAGGCTTGTCTGCGTCTGCGAAACGAGGACGAAAATCTGAACCTTTGGCTCTACTGGCTGTCGTCAGACTGCGCGGCGGTAAGTTGTCCAAGGAAATTTTTCTATTGTTTACGACATTTCCTTAACTTTCCGAGCGCATTTTATCCCACGAAAGACGGACCATCTGTGGAAGACGGAACCAGGTAATTTGTAATCCGCACCGAGATCTCGTATAACACGTTAACCCGTTGCCTTACGATTTTTTCGACGACTATAGTCTCCAGAATTACTTTATCGTCAATAATTTTCCAGGAACAAAATAAATTCTGTATTTATTGCAAGTGCGCAATAACTCGAAAAGGTAAATATTAATACTAGTAAAAGAGTATGTCTCTTCGATGTAAAGAAAAGGAGTAACACTCAGGTTTATTAAACCCTTTTTGTGTTCGTCAACACGAGTCTGACACGATGTTATAAGGGGTTAACTGCCACAGTGAAAAAGACCGTTCACGTGGACAGTATTACGGTACATTTGAATGTGGTAAATTGTCGCGCAATAAATTTTTCACGGTTCGAGCGCGTAATATTTCGAACACGCTTACCATGGACGACACTCGGTCCACGATGACGATCGTTGCAGAAGAATGTTTGTCACGTGACGCGTATTCTATTTATATACACACGATTCCGCGATGACGATCGCTATCGATGGACCTTCTGATGTACTTTTTTCAGTGTCCGTACACACGTACCAAGCGATTCGCGGCGAACTCGAATTCCAGCGTGACTATCGACACGCTCAGAACGTCGAGCTTGAGGGTATTGGACGCTGAGGAACCCAGCGAATATGTGTCTGTGAAAAACACTAGGTACTTATGCCTTCTAAATGAATAGAAAAGGCTTTCTAACATTCCCCACACTTCGTAATATCGTTGAACGGTGGTTGATCGTATTTCAGTGACGTGGTTTGCGAGCTGACCCCAAGTCTTGGGCAATACGGTGTGTACGAGCTGTCGGTGAAGAATGGAGGCTGTGACGTCAGTATCTTGAAAGGATCCGTGTATCCTTACACAGGCAAGATCTTGTTGAATTCTGTGTTAACGAAGTCTGTCGACTTGTTTTTCCTTTTGATCCAACAAGACCTTTGGCCAGATCTTCCAGGAACAATATCCTTATTCTTAATGCAAAGCAACAGGGATTGCTTGCCATGTCGAACTTTCTGTTATTCGTTTCTCATAAACAAACCCATGACAGTCGATAGTTGAAGGACACAATGCAGTGTTCAGACATCACGTGACATTAGAGCTGTTTAGTATTATATCTGCCCTTCCAGAACCAAGTTTCAAGTCCAGAACTAAGACTCTATCATGAATCCTTCGAAGGCAAAATATCGCCAGGCCATCCGTCCTCGACCCCACTCGAAATACGTTGACGCTAACAAACACTGTGGTCTGACGTGACCGTGATCCATTTCAGAACTCTTCGTCATTTTCGGTGTGCTGATAATCGTTCTGCTCGGCCTGTCCAGCGTGAAGACATTATGGCATTTGTGCCGCAGGAAGTGGGCAAAACGTCGAGTGGAGGAAGCGAACAAGCAGCCTGTGAAATGTCGCGTGAAAGCGATCGATACAGTTCGAGGGTACACCTTTTAAGTCTCTGTTTTGATTGTCTGTTACGTGAAATTATCTGGACTATTTAAATTTTATTCGGTAGTGACTCGGAGTAGCACTCAGAGGGTGAAAATATGTACAACCTGATGGTATTTTCATAAATTCAAATATTGCAGGGCGAGTACTCTGTTAATGATATTCGTTAATGGCGGATCGGGTGGTTACAAGATCTTGGGCCACGCGACTTGGAACGGCCTGCTGCTGGGTGATCTGGTTTTTCCGTGCTTCATATGGATCATGGGAGTGTGCATCCCCGTAGCCATGGCTGGGCAAATGAAGCGCGTGCCATCGAGGGTCACCATTTTGTATGGGATCGTCAAGGTTTGGTTGTGCTCTTTATTCAGAGTGTTTTTTTTTAACTCTTTTACAAACTTCAGTTCACACATTGATTGCTCAAATTTCTGCTATTGGAAAAATATGGTGATAAAAAACTCTCGTTAAAAGTTATGCTGTTAACAATATAAAGATTTACTTGTTGACCTGAACATCCCTTATTTGGATCATTATTCTGCTATTTACAAATTTGTAAATATTGCAGTTCAGACAGTGATGGTCTGTTGAACAAATCTTAAGTGTGTTCATTAATTGCAATCTTCAGGAGCTTCTGAGCAATTAAAAAAAATTCTAGAGTTCGATATATGAATTGATTTAGGGCACGATTCATATTCTCCAGTGACAGGAAATTAATGGCGCCTGTTACAAATTTTACTGGAAGGTCAACAGAAATTTTTGGACATTGAAAGTCTCTTAAAGTTACCATAGATATTTTACATTTCAAAGTAACCGTTCCTCATATTGCTCATTCTAAAACACAATCATTTTAAGTGGCAAGAAATTTTTATTTTGCAATTTTATCTGACCCACTTTTGCGTAATGTAAACAGATACGCGAATTTATAGTACCCATTTATCGGGATCTTTAATTAAATAATCGTGTGCTCTCTGCACTTGGATTATCAGATCTTCAATCGATTGATCGATGAACCTCTATACCTGTCATTATTACTCAATTAAATTTTTCTAGACAAAATACAGTTTCTCCATCGCAGGTGGAAATTAGTTATGATACACCTCAATATTCACAGGGTACACAAATTGTGCAAAGCTGTCTTATACCAACGTTGTCATACAACACGATGTAATCAAATTTTAGATTATATAAATAACAGAATTTTTTTAGTTAAATGTATAGAGGATATCCAAGAGAATGAATAATAAAAGTATTACTTCGGAGTTTCGTTTAACACAGTTTTTTAAACTTCTCATTTCTTCGTTTCGTTAACAGAGAAGCTTTCTCCTGTTCTTGATCGGAGTGTCGCTGAACACAGCGTACAGAGGACCTAATGTGGAAACCATCCGTATATTCGGTGTCCTTCAACGTTTCGGTATAACTTACTTCTTGGTCGCGGTGACATACCTCTGCTTGATGTCCAAGAGGCCAATGAAGACGCAAGTGAGTGCACGTCAGCAAACAATTAATAAAAATTCCATGAATATCTTCCAAACACGATATTTACCACTATTCTCAATAACATCTATCTATATACATTACAAGAACACTTCTGATCGAAACTCAAAATGAATCCGGATCGCCATGATCAATGTAGATATGATCAAATTTGTACTGCTGCACACATTACAATAGAATCACATTTATATTCCAGAAACACTGGGAACTCATAGGAAGACACACAGTTGAATGTAAATCACGAATTGACTTGTTTTTTTCAATTAAAAGGTTAAAGAATCATCTTCCTTGATCAGATAACGGTAAATTTTCTTCTTAGTCAGCCACGTTACGCGAGGTTCAAGACATCCTTGTGTTGCTTCCCCAATGGTGCGTGATGCTCGCTATCGTGGCCCTCCATTGTGTCTTAACATTCTGCCTGAATGTTCCCGGATGTCCCACGTATGTACGTATAATACGATGAACAATTGCTTGTCTTCTCACCAAGTCATTAAAGGCATGATCGTTAGCGGTTACCTCGGGCCTGGCGGTCTTCACGACGACGGGAAGTATTTTGACTGCGTCGGCGGGGCAGCTGGCTACATCGACAGGATAGTGCTCAAAGAACCTCATCTGCTTCGTTCGAGGACCGTCTATAAGGCTGGCCCGTACGATCCGGAAGGAATTTTAGGTACACGATTTTCTAGATACCTAAGCAATTCATTCGACGAATTCGCTGGATAACGAATCCATGTTTATTCCGAGTTCAAATTCCTCAGATGAAGTTCAGAAAGTTCACAAGAACTTTCTCTTCGAGCTCTATTAGTACAAACACTCGAAATAAGGTTCTCATACGCGCAGGATGCTCCTTTCGATACGGATCAGCTTTCGTCTGATTTCGACAACATTTTCTTCAATTCGAAGATATTTACGTGGAGGTAGTAAAATGCTTATCCTGTGGACCTTGTTTCGAGCGATCATTTTAGCGCCGTCGTTTTTGATGCACGTGAAAGTTACAAGTTTCTTCAGAAGGTTACAATCGAAACTTGTCTGGTTTGTCAAGGTACGCTGACGACAACGTTTCACGTGTTCCTGGGCCTGCACACAGGCATTATTATGATGACATACAAGGATTGGAAGGCGCGCGTGATCAGATGGCTCGCGTGGGCGGCTCTTTTCGGTTGCATCGGCTGCGCCCTCCACTTCACCAACGTGATACCGGTCAACAAGAGACTGTGGTGCGTGCTCGGTTGCCCAAAAAAGGCAACGAGGCTCACTGACGAGCAAACTCGGCTTCCACTAGGGAAAAAAGTAACGTAGGGAAATGGCCTCCTACCACTTGGTATTGGGAATTATTGGAATTCATGCCAAATTAACATTCAATTTAACATTAATATTAGTTGTTGAAATAAATTTATCAAATGGTGGGAGGCTCTCTCCCTTCGCCACTTTTTTCCCTAGTGGAATCCGAGTTTGCTCGTGAGGGTACACGGTCTCGATTGCGAAACCTGCCTGATTCGATACAATCCTCTGTTTCGCAGGTCCCTGTCGTTCGTGTTCGTCACGACGTCCTTCTCGCTCGCTTTGCTGACCGTGTGTTACTTGCTCGTGGACGTGGTCAAGGTGTGGAACGGCGGTCCTTTCCGAATTCCTGGTACGTAGCACTTTCGCGCGATTACGACGCGTAACGGGGGTTACGCAATCGTGGCGTGTTATAGCCAGATGATTGTCCCCCTTTTAAATGTGCCACACGTGAACAATCAGTTGCCCACGCATTGATATTTTAAATAGGAACATTAGTGTCTGATGGATATGTCTTGAAATGAGTTAGTCTTGATGGTTTTAGTGTAATACATACCGTGAGGGGCAAAAGTGTTTGGTAGTAGTTCTAGTGAGTTACTAGAACACGCGGCAGTAGTTGTAGAAAAAGAAACCAACCGAATGCTTTGATCAATTAAACTAATCGGGCTGTCGGCGCTTCTTCTCCTAATTCCAACAAAGCAGAGTAGTATTAATGTGCCCTTTACTCTTCCTAGGTATGAACGCGTTACTGTTGTACGTTGGCCACACGCTTTGCTTCAAACTTTTCCCCTTCCACTGGAGTATTGGCAACATGGAGAGTCGTGCGTTGCGTTTGCTGGAGACGATTTGGTGCGTCGGTCTGTGGACTGTCATCGCGTACGTAATGCACAGGAAACGAACGTACATCACTCTGTGAGACTGTGTCCGTTATAACTAGCAGATAATGTGTAGAATGGTTGAAAGAAAAAAAGCTCAAGGAATTTTCAAATATTTTGAGAATGGTAAACAGAAACTTGCCGTTTGAATGACCTATACAGCTGAATTTGAGAACCAGCCTGAAATTGAATGACTCGTGTTCTGGTCTGTTTGAATTAGCCTTAACAGTAAAAACTGTTGTAACAACTCAGATCAGTATGTAGTAAGATGATAGCGCAGGGCGAACATTAAAAATGGCAACAGTTGCTAGAGGACACAGTATATGCAAAGACTTGAATTGTTTACCTACTGAATGTCACCGCAACGGCTAATAATCGCGCGAAGATTATCGCTTACTTTCGAATAACAATCACGCGAATCGCAAGATATTAAACTATTCAACTGTTATCGTTCTATCGTTTATTTCACTTAAAGATAAGAGTTACGTAGCAATAATAATGGCGGCGCATTTCATCATGTGATGGACTTCCCATTGGTCCATACTTGGACAGGAGTGTCTATTTGCGATAAGATTGTAAATACTCTGTACCTTAAAATAACGATATATTTCGCTGGATTTCTTTCCTCCTTAAATTAATAGCACAGTAAACAAGCAAGTTTTATAACAGGCCGATCTTGAATATAGACAAACACTAATGCCGTATTACGTTCCCGCACATGTCACGTGACCTGAAACAGGGACAAATACATACATCCATTCGCGACGCACTTGATCCGAATGATTGAAGATCACCGGTTGCAACTTTACAAATAATTTATTTTACACAGCTTACATTAAACAGGCACAATGACAGATCGAAGGTAACGACAGTATCGATACAAACATACTTTCAGCCGGTTACTTCGCGTCGGTTTCACTTCCTCTCTAAACGGAACAAAAATGGTACACGAACGTCACAACGAGGCATTGACTCTACGTAAACAAACCGCTCGCACGCGACTCGGTTGAGACTCTCGACCGCGGATCGACGCGGCGGATGTCGATCGTCTCGCGACAAAAAGTAAGGAGAAGTAAAGGTGGATCTCGTCTCTTAGCAATGTGCACACACTGTGGGATTACGGAAGAAGAAAATAGAGTCCACCGTTACCGGAAATGAAGCCTCTTATCCATAGACATCTATAATTATTCTAGATTGCGCAGTGTCATGTCTCGCACGGTCAGACCATGTGCGCTCTGCACATTCTATGGCAATTAATGGTACTAATCCGCGGCGACGTTAGACCCCTGAAAAATGTAGAGTACCTTTCAGATATATGTGACATTGACGAAATGTAAAAAAACAAAATAATGATGGAGAAATTATTTATTTACGTAATAATTTTGGTAACTACATAATTTCTCCATTGTTATTGTTTTTTACATTTCATCAATATGACTTATATCTGAAGAATCATATTCATTCTTCAAGTGTATGACGTCCACACGGATTAGTACCATTAATCGTTGCATGGTGTGCAGGGCACATAGGGTCTAAATAGAGGTGGGCATGTCACCGCACGCTCTATAAAATTTACACAAGTCTATGGTTTGATGACTTCATTTCCGGCAACGGTGATGAAGACGGAGAAGGAGAGGCGAACGGATGGACATCTATGAGGGTAGCGTGGAAGATTGACGAGGAGGATGTCCGTGGAAAAGATCGACGGGAGGCGCGCTACGTCGAATGGCCGTCGTATGATCGCTTGCTACGGATCGTTGTTGTAAACAAAATAGAAAATAAGAGGAAAAAAAGAAGAAGGAGAAAACACACTAACAATGCCATGATTCCAAAGGAGGTACCCGTCTTTGCTCAGTAATCAGTTGCGTCGGGACCTGAAAAATCAGAGAAACGAATGTTAGTGCCTGTTCCACGAATGTACAAGGTTCATTCGAAGATGGTTTCAAAATACTGTGACGATTCTTTTTCTCGAAATTGCTCTTATATGGTTTGGACGCGGAAGAATCGACTTGGAGGCCCCTCACACCGTTCATCCTTCTCATACAGGTAAGAACTTATTCATCTCATATTTTCCTGATTAGGTGGCGAAAACAAATTACGTACTAAATGATTTTTCAATGGACGATTTATCGACAAACGGGTAGGAATTTCCACAGCTGCCAAGTCGATTCTTGTTTTTGGCGTTACGAGGGTCCATTACCAACGACGATAATTTCGTTTTGTAAATCGAAGCCGATCGAGGCAGTGAATGACATTAATGTGCAATTTAATTGGAAGCGTAGATATTACTTCAGCGAGAGCGGCCACTGATTGATCGTCCGTGAAGGCCGTGACCGTTAAACGGTGGTGGTATTCACGGCCGGTTTAAATGGATCTAGAAGGTCGTTCCGATTCGAAACGGTCATTTAATCTTTTGGTCGATCGCTGCGAACGACGCGTTTAGCGCATGCACTGCAATTTAGATGTCCGATATTATATACGCGCGGCAACGACGAGCTTTATTAGCTGGTATCGCAAGATGCCATCGCAGCCGATTACAAACGCAAAACGCACAACCAAGCATGCATAGAGACGATTCCAGCGGCCATCTTTGTTAGTTGGACACGCGGCACGAGACACAAATGCGATGATTCTGCCATGCTCGATTAATATATTTCGGTTAATTGTCGTACTCAGCCTGGGAAATCCAGAAAACGGAAAAATTGATGTACAGGGCGATTCACCTATCGTGATTGCCTAAAATATTCTCTCGTGATAATTATTTCTGTGTAAATAGGAATTTCATTAATGTTGCTCGTTTCGAGCGGCCCAACAGTGTTCCTTCGTTCTCTTCCGAATTTATCTTGTGATCTTGAAATGACTTTCTTCGCAATGGAATTCAGTGGTTATAATTTCCTTTGTTACGTGTGCAGTCTCTAGGTAATTATACAGATTTGTGGAACATACAACCGAAGTTGTGGAAATCAGATAAGGAAATCACATCATAAAAAAGATCAGATGTATGACATGGTCAGTATTTTGTTGTGACAATCGTCATCTTTCTCGTATGCTTTTGGATACAATCTATTAGTGCGTCTGTCTATTACTCATTGTTTCTACTTGAACTACGCACAGTGGTACAGAATGTAGCTGTTTTTCATGGATTAAGTTATTTGTCAGCTATTACTCTACATTAAATTATTGGAAAGTATCAGTTTGACCATTGACAATTATAAAATGATAAATACTTTATACTTCTTAATATTTACAAAATTTTGTTTCGACGGAAAAAGTCTCAAAACTAATAACAAGTGTACTTTTTGGCTCATAAATCACTTGTGTGATGTTACAGGGAACGTCACTCCATCTTTTCAATCTTTTTTCGTGTCTAGATCCTCCTCGGTTGCACTAGAGTTCTTAGACACTTTACATTTTTGAAAACACAACTGATCCGAAAAGTATTTCAAGAACATTTTCATTATACAGGGTGTTCACTGTAAGACAAATATGTTGGATATCGTCAAGACGAACCCCCTGCATACCGTTTCAGCCTATAGTGAAACGAAACATCGCACAAAAGAGCAATCAAGCATCCTTTTTCCGTAGTCTTCACAGGAAGACATTTGCTGAAACAAGATCACCTAGAAATGATCTATGGATCGTTCGCTACGACTCGCGATCAATCAACAACATATCCGTCTACATCCCCCGTCGTTAATTTTCAAACTTCTCAAGCGTGGCGCTACTCCAACGTTCACAAAACATTCCCGGCCAAACACGGAGGAAAAAAAGAAAACCAAAAGTGAAACAAAAAACACTAGACTGCAATTGTTAATCGGTGGAGGAAACACAAAATTGAGTCGCGTCTTCGCGACGTCGACGTTAGTAACAAATTTCAGCAACAAAAAAATAAATAAATAGATAAAAGAAATTTTAACAAAAAAAAATAATAAACAGAAGAATAGAAAAACTCCGAGGTCATGGCTAACGGGGTCGATACATTCATGATGTATTCATATTCAAAATAAAATGGAAAAGAAAAACAAATGAAAGATAAATCATTCAAGATTCGATGGTGGCTGTCGTGACCGACGCAAATGTAATGAAAGATGCGAAAATGTAGAAAAAGGAGAGATCGGAGCCTTTTCATTTGAGACACTCGGTCGATTGTTCAGACTTTCTCTGGTCTCGTTACATTTTTGTATGCGTGTGTGTATGTATATTGTTCCTATAATAGGTGGCCAAATTTTTTATAATCTGTTTTCTTTATATTTTATTACGTATTTTCTTGTATATTAATGGAAAAATATGTGAGATGATATTGTCTGTGCTGGAATTTTATGATCGATTAGATAGTTGACAACGAAAACATAAAGTGAAATACTAACTTTCTAAATTTAAAGAAATTATTTCTCTTAAAAGTTCTTGTTTATTGTCCAAGTTTAATTTTCTGTCTTACAAATTCTAATATTTTCATTTGTAAAGTTCTATTACCTAAGACTGTCACAGTCTCAGAAAAGAAAATCGAAACATTTCGATCGTCATTCGACAGAGTGTCCCCCGTGAAACGGCTCTCGGAAGTTCGAACGAGGAACGGATCAAACGATCGAACAAAAAAGAAATCAGAAAAAAAGTAGAGAAAAAAAACTCGAAAGAAATAAAGGAACAAAAAAAAAAAGGACAGAAGAAAGAACAACACGAGAGTAAATGAATAAAGAAAATTAAAGAGCGAATAGATGGATATAAATGGAAAACGATATGTACCGATAGAAAAAAAAACCACGTAGCCTGTAGCCCCCCCGGGCCATAGTCAGCCCAGTCTTGCGAATGCTAGAGAAAATAGTTGCGCGAGGCTCGTTCCGTGGACCGGTTGCTCGCGGCCAAACACGGCCTCATTCTGCCCCGGGCCATCAGCAATGGTCGGTACTCAGGTGGTTCGCGTAGGACATTGGATTAGGGGACACGGAGGATTCGATGATCTTGCTTGTTTGCAGCGTATGGGGTACGTTTTTGGTGCTCTTGATCCTAGGACAAAGAACGTTCACCTTGTAGGCCCACGGGGGTCTTTTGCTTTCGAGGGTCTTGAAGGCCAACGACGGGACCACGTCGTGATCCAGAGGCGCTGGGGACTTGCTGGTCTTCCAGGCCTGATAATACGGATCCTCTTTGCTAGGGACTCGATCCTGTCGGGTCAGAGGATTACCACCAGCCTGGTACTCGCCACCGTTCTGATCCGGCACCCTTTGGTTCGTGCTTCCGTTCTCCGAGTCGTGTAACCTGCGCCAGGATTGCTCGCAGACTGGCGAATACTCAGGCGAGGTCAGGCCGCTCGAGTAGTTCGAACAGTAGCTTTCGTCGTAGTTGAACGTGTTGTTCTTCAATGGCAGACTCAGGTATTCCCTCCTGGCTGGCGACTCCGTTTTCTCCGTGGCCTCCGGCAAGATCGAGTCGTCGTTCAGCAGCTTGAACAATCGCGAATGCGTCTGGGTTCGCTGATACTTTCTGATGTTCTTCGAGGAGGTGCACTCGGAGTCTGTGTCCACCTCGGATATCATTCGACTCATGTCGGATGTGACGCCGCTGTCCTCGTCGTCGGTCTCCTCGCGGGAGTTCTGCACGCTTAGAAGGTGCTTCGGTTCCTTCGTAGATTTATCCTCCTCTTCGATCTTTCGTGGAGGGTCATTGCTCACCTGCAACGTCTCTGTTTGATCTATTTTCATAGGTGTGATCTGGTAATTGTCAGGGTGTTTCATGTCCTCGTTCCAGTTGCACTCGGACACTACGACTTCCGGCTTCAGGATGTTCTTGTTGATGTCGCATATGTCTGGGGTAGCTTCTATGATCTTCGAGTTCGTTTCTCTTTCTGTGATCACTGTTTCTCTGCTGATGGTCGAACTGTCCTCGTTCGACGTTACTGTGCTGGTGCTCATCGAACAGTCCTCTTGCTGCTTATCTAATCTACATTCCTCCTTTCTCGGTGGCTTCCTTTTGATCGTGAATTCCGTTTCGATGCTCTCCTCGCAGTTCATTCTGTTCATCCTGGTTGGGATCTTCCTTAACGTGAAGTTCACGTGTGGTACCACTGGATCCTCGATCCTGTCCATCTTGCTTTCCACGGTCTCCTCTTTCGTCCTCTCAGCCACGTGACCGTTTGTTCTACTTTTGTTCTCGGACGTTTCTTTCTTGAAGGTGAAGTCCACGCTGGTGTCATTGTTCACCAGAAAGTTCACCGAAACGTCATTCGGCTTCTCTTGGCTCCTGTTCTCTTGGCTCTTCTGGCCTCTCCCGTCATCCTTGCTATATACCCTTTCTGGTTTGATGGTGCTGTCGCCAACGATCACCGTGGTCACATCCTCGTTGTTCTCCGACACGGAGAACTTGATTCTCAGCGGTAAACTGACGCTGACAGTAGTGTTGTCCGTTTCATCAGGAGGATCGTCCGTTGCCTCGAAAGGCGTTTCGTTCCAATCGCACACGTTCTTCGGTTCTCGCGGTCTTGGATTCTCCGAGTCGTTTTGCTCTATATCCTCATAGATGACGCTTAACTGATGGGGGAACGTGGGGTCCAATTTATCGCATTCGATATGCTGTTCACCATTTATCTCAGGCTTCTTCTCCGACGACGAAACCGAGGACACTTTCCTCTGGCTATTCCTGTCGTTATCCTTCTCGAACTTCCCATGAGGATTCAAGCCAGTCGAGTAGGCCAGATAGGAGTCAGAATCCTCGCTGTCCGAGGACGTGTCGTCTGAATTATCATCACAGCAGCTCTTCGACGACTCGATGACGGACTCGTTGTCGTCGGTTTCCGACTCTGAATCGGTTGAATCGTTCGAGTCGCTGGTGTCTATGTAAGTATAGTTGGGAACTGCGACGTTCAAGCTATCGTTTGCGCACTTCGTGCCCACCAACTGGTCAGAAACATTCTCCACGATCTCTGAGGTCACGATCACCTCTGGAATCTCTTCTTCGTCCGTTATGTTCATGGCGGTGGTGCAGTCGCTGTCTTTGCTGTTGCTGCTCGCGGTCCTGGACACGCTGTTATTCTCTCTGTCCCATTGGGCGAGACCGTTCTGATCGATACCGTTCGAGATGTTAGCCTCGTTGCTCTTGTTATCCTGGTTACTCGACGGTGATTCGGGGTTGGCTGTCGCGAAGCTACCGCCCGTTTGTCCCCAGCTGTGACCGCGATTACCAGCTTGCGGAGGAACGGGGATCACGTACGGCGGTGGATACGGACAAGCATTTTTGTCTACACTCGTTGGATCGTACCGTGGGGAACCTGGGTAATTTTGATTGTAAATTGGAAAGTATATGTAGGCGGTGTTGTCAGGATGGTAGGAGTAGGCGTCGCTCGCGACGCCGGGATAAGGGAGGGGATAGTAGCCCCACCAACCACCCTCGGGACTCCAGAATGGAGGCGGACAGGGGGGATGGAAGACACCCTGCTGATTGCCCGGAACGTTATTCTCGGTTTGGCAGGTGTAATCTGCTTGACGATTTTCTTGCGTGGCTACAACAAACAGCACAATGCATTCAGACAACAAGTTCAACTGGTCCGATCTTGGGGTTGTGGTGTGGGCTTGCGTTTCTTCCATCTTCTAGCCCTCCCCGTTACCCCCCTCCCCTTCCCTACGATCCCTTTTGGTCAGCTTTGTAGGGTTCGGTTCCGAATTGCGGACTCAATGGAAGCTCGCACGGTAGACATTCGCTACGTGATTTAATCTCAGGTGCTAGGGGATAGAGCGGTGTGGACATACGGATAAAAATGTAGCTTCTTTACTATTTTGGTAGGTTGTTGCTCTCTGTAACCTAAATGAGGAACTAAACGTCTGTCGTCGGTGTCCTTTACAGCGTAAACTGGAGGTTCTGTGCCCGTGTTAATTAAGTGAACAAGTTAGTTTTTTTTTCCAAAATTCCAGTTTCTGTAGACTAATCGGGGTATCTTAGGTAGAAATATATTCTCGATTCGATTTGTCGCGATTATAGTAACGAGTCTCTCAATCCTGCTGTTCTCCTCGGGTCTATATGACCCGAAATGAATACTATATTTCAATAGGTATTATATTTTTATATATTTGTTTTTAGTATCCAACGTACCTACTTCAATTTTCTGTCTGCTTCTTATGTATTTCCCATTTATAAAGAACAAATAGTTTCAATGTTTGAAATAATTTTATTCGAAGGGACACAAAGTAAAGAATAATTAAGGGGAACAGCAGGGTTTAATTGTCAGTGTTTGGGGAAGGGAAATGGGAACACGAGGTAAATGTCTAACGTGAACGAGCTTCCGATAGTTAGGAACCCGATAGACAAGCGAGGTGTACACGGGACTGGAGCATCTGACGGCGAGGATAAGCGACGTGTAATCGGACGGTTACGAGAAAAGAAAACGTGTGTGATCCTGTGTTCAAAGGAAACCTTCGAAAATTTCGTCAACGCAAACACCAGCTCGTCGATGATCCCCGACGGGAAGATACTCGGCTCGAAGCGACGGTTAACGTTCGTGAAGGAAAACATGCTCGTAATATTCTGGACGGAATTCTCTTGTCGAGGTGCTACATTTCGTCTTCGTTAACGATACAATGACGGTGTATACGAAGGTAATGGCCGTTTCTTTATTAGACGTCGAGTTAATTGAACTACTTTTCTTAATTTTAAATAAATTTTTCTCGCTGGTTGGACGAAAGCTAGACCCGACGATCGTAGAGTGGTTGATCCTTTAAAAAATTATTTTTCTGTACCATGGTCTCGATAAACACGTAAATAAACAATTCATCACTTTTTACAAAATAGGGACCTCTGTTTTTGTATTTATTTTCACGGTTGTTCTTAGTTTCAAATTTTTTTATTCCACTGTGTATGTATTTTTGTATCTTTTTTTCGTTTCTAAACTTTCAAAGGTTGCAAAGATACGAATCACGGAACGCAATGAAGAAAACAGTGATTTTGACTCGAACAGTGAGGTGTTCACTGTAATTAATTGGCCATTACTTTCGGATACACTTATATACACGACTCGATCTATCTTAGAGAAATATTGCTTCAGGGATGTAATATCGAATGATTGGAAGAAAATTTCAGTTGAAATCTCAAAAGAAACCGAAAGTTTCAAGACTGCAAAATGTCAATCGAATGAATTTAGAACGGTCAGATCGTTCGGAAATATTTCATTAAGATAGACACGAGGTTTCCGGCCACGACGGCTCTGTCCTCTGTATCAGGGTCCAAAATATTCGTATCCAGATACATGCAAGTGATGCACTTGTCATTATAGAAATATTAAATCCCAGCGACAGTGAACACGTGAAATCAATTAATATAACATGCAACATTCCCGTTAAGTACCCAGTCCATTCGTAGCTTCCGCCGTATTAATTTCGATTACGGAGACTAGCATCGTCTACGACGATTGGCCTGCATTCAGTCGGCCGTACGACGATCGACTTGACATAACTACGGTATTACTGGATCGACGCAAATTAGATCAATGATTCACTCTCTGCTATACAGTGTGGAGCTTGAACACAGTTCGATTAACCGAGGCTTAGAATCAGCTGTCACGACAACCACAACTTCAGGTTCAATGTTACAGCTCGGGACAGTTGTCGCACAGAAAATGGACGATCTTCTTGATACGCATATTTAATTATGCTCTCGTGAACGAAAATTATTACAGGTCGTTTTTTTTTTATTTTACATGACAACTCTACTTATTTTAGAATTAAATGTCTACTGTTTTTGTTGTATTTTTTTTGTTGTTTTTGTGAACTGAACTATCTATGCAACGATAATTGAAGTGACGTGAAGTAGATGAAGAAGTAGACATAGAAAGAATAGAAAAAAGTAGAATTTTAAAGAAGTTTGCAAAATTGTGAAAGTCCATGTACATTTTAATACAGACATGAAACATTGAGAAAATATCGTCCATTTCAGGGGCAACCGTCCGACCCAATTACGTCGATAGGGTAACATCAACAATTTATACACACGAAATTGCACATTTTAGTGATTTCTGCCCTCGTTCACCCGTTAATACGGGTTTTCCAATAGAATCAATCGGTTCTCCGAAAGGGGGGTGGAAGGAATAAGGTAGCGCGAAGGTGTTCGAACCCGATAATCACCCCCCAAAATTTTCTTTTCGCCCGGGAATCGACCTGAACGCCAAGGAATTTTCGTTTTATTCCTGTGAACACAGGATTCCGGGAATAGTTCCAGCGACGGCACGCAATCACGATGTTACATCGGTTTCGTTGTTGTTGTTTTTTTTTTTTTTTGGTAATTAATCGTTCATTAGAGGTGGTGTGAGACGCTTTGTCACTGAACATCAATGGTAGAAAAGAAAAATATGGTCAATAGAAGCTTCTTGCGATTAATCCGATGGTCGAGTAGCGGTGTTTTTGGTATATTCTGCGGTGAATTATGACGTGTGTATATACAAGGTGTCTCAGAATAGTTTCGACTCCCGGGAGTGAGGGGTTCCTGGGATTATTTGGAACAACTTTTTCCTTAGCGAAAATATTATCCAAGGCTTTGTTAACGAGATATTAACGAAAAACCCCGACCAATTAGAGCGTGAGTCTGCTGGCTCGGGGTTTTTCGTTAATATCTCGTTAACAAAGCCTCGGATAACATTTTCGCTAAGGAAAAAATTGTTCCAAATCATCCCAAGAATCCCTCATTTTTGGGAGTCGAAGGTATTTTGGGACACCCTGTATACGCCCGTGTGGTCGCAATATATTGAGGTGACACACGATGTCGATGGCGGTCTGTTCGATGTACATATGCACTCACCGACGCTTTCAGGCGCTGTCATCGCTTGCAGTATCCTGAAGGACCTCGAGGGAATCGCGCTGCCCATGTATTTCTTTGGTTCCTGGACCTGTTGCTCGCTCGGCGGCAGGTTCGCTTGTGTTTCCTCTGGAAAAGACCGCGAGTCGAAATGAAACGTATTTAGGGAAGTGGTGAAAATACAATTGTTAAATCTATTACCTACGATTTTACTTACCGAAAGACTTTGAATTCCTGTTCTGTCTCTTGTTAATGGCGCTTTGTTGTCGTGGCGCTGTAACATATACGCGTTAACACATAATATTTATACAGTGGTTTGATATTTTCATAAATTAAATTGGTATAAGTTTCTAACCGAGACCTAATCCAGACCTTAAGTATTCATTTACATGAGAGTTGGTTCACAGGAACACTTCGTAGACCAACAATAAGGACAAAGTCCTTTAAAATTTCACACGTAAACATTGTAGAAATATAAGAAACTCACTCGTAGTCGCAACAGGGATGTCACCAGACTCGGTCATCGTTTGCAAATAGCGAAAGGCTCGAGACGGTATCGCGGAGCCGCGGTATCTCGGATCCTCCTCGTAATGGAGGGTGTTCTCATTGTCAACTGTAAAATCAAAGAAACTAATTAGAACCAGAAAGAAAAATTAGTCCAGAAACATTTTCCCCAGAACGCAATCGTACCTTGTTCCTTGAATTTATTCATCAAGATCCTGTCGTCATCTAGCAATTGAAGTTTGCGTATCTGATCTGGGTCGACGTCGTTCGTTGAGTCCGTGTCGGTGATTTTTTGAAGGACACGGAACGATCTGGATTGAACTGGCCCAGAGTCCGCCTGCACAACCGGAGTTGGTCCACGTTGCGGTATCCTGTTGGCAATCAAATCACAATCACCTTCTTTGATATCTCTGATAAGAATAAAAGACTGTATTACACTGCTAAAAAAAATTAGGGGATCGCTGATGTGAGTGCTTCTATTGCACCCACCGAGCAGAAGAACCAAACAGGTGCTATAGGTTTGCTAAGTACAACATTAACACCATTAACACATTATCTACCGATTGCTATTTAGTAGCATCAGTAGATCCAACGATCAACAGTTAAGAAACTATTATTAAACAGTTCATAGTAGCAAATTATATTTATGGAAAATAGCAAAAAACCTGACAGAATAACGTAACAATTGCTTCTGCACCCCTGATCTAAGTGTAATATTAATAAGGACTGAAATTTAAGAGCTTATTAATAGCAGTTGTATAAGAAATCTTTTCGGAGATTATACGTCGTCTCGACGAACAGAGTGACTGCAACAGATGATTCTCTAACTCTTTTGATCAGTGTTTGACAATTAGAGAAGCTTATAACTGATTTGGCAAGAGTGTCAGTTCAGGTGGTTCGTATTTCGACGAAACAAGTTACAATCGTTCAAATTCTATTGTCCAAAAACGACATTTATTACGCAACACCTGACTTACACTTTCACGGTCTGGTTCTCGGCGCCTTGCACGTTATTTCTGACCACCATGGTAGGCTGCGAGTACGAGGGATTCGATCCTGGTCCAGCAGCAGACTTCTTCTCGCTACCCTCGATCATGATTGGTATGATAAAACTGTTGCCACCTGACGATGGAGCTGGTTGAGGTGTCGGCTGCTTTTGCACCTGACTTTGCACCTGATTCTGAACCGCCTGCTGCCCCCATCGCTGCTGATGGTGGGGGCTCGGTTGCTTAAACTGATGGTGACCTTGTTCGCGTTTCACGTCGAACACGGACGGTCTGTCCTCGATCTACGGAGAATACGAAATTGAAAAATCCACTCGACGATGGAGGTTGTTAATTTCAAGGGAAGTTCGTTTAGTTTAAGTGACGACCTAAGGGGTGCAGTTCTTATTAAAAATCTAAGTATTGATAAAAACGTTTCTGACAAGTGTTGAAGGCAAATGGAGATGTTGGCCCAAGGTGCATCAATTCCACGAGTAGGTAAATACAATAAATAATGATTGTTCGAACTCTCCTGGGCACTGATTGTTCAGACGTCATCCCCACCACTGGGGATCCCCTGTGGAACCAGTCAAGCGTCCAGTGGAGGGTATGATATTTGAACACTCCGTGCCGAGGAGCCTAGAAACACTCATCGATGATTTACTATAGTTTTAAATCAGACATACAACATAGCAATCGAGCAAATATAGCACTAATAACAGATAAAGGAACTCACGCGGATCGGTATCACGCGTTCTTGCGTCTGTGGGCTAGCTTGCTGGGACACCGGCGGACTGGAGTATGGGCGTTTCTGTTGCTGTTGATTCATCTGTAGAGGCTGTTGGTTCTGGTATTGCTGGGGCTGCTGGGGCTTCTGCTGAGCTGGTTGCCACTGAGGCGGTTGCTGCATTTGCTGAAATTCAGGCAATTCCTCTTGCGGCTTGTTCTTGTTCTGGAGCCAGGGTGTCGGCGCTTTGGCTAGGGTAACTTGTGTCGGTGTGCTGGGACTCTCTGGGCTACCTGGTTGAACGGATGTCATCACCAATGGCGCCATTTTGGTCTCCACTTTTGTTACTGGCTTCACTGATTCCGGTTGCTTCTCTGGAACTGCAATTTGTTGAAGATCTTTACACTTTTGTTTGTTTTTTTTATTAGGATGTAGAAGATATAAGTACGGTGTTTTTTTTATGCAACAGTAGCGAACTGAGCGAAAATGGCGCTACCAGCAGGCATCGTAGTCTCCACAGTTAAAATTGTGTTACGGATACTGCTGACGTTGTGCTTGTAATTTTGTGACGGAATGTTGACGACGGTAACGGTAATCGATTCCACAGTCAGCACAATACGATAGCATTCTGCGATGAAGAATTAACGAACTGAATAAGCAACTAGTGGAAAGAATGCCCAGAACCCTCGTTATGTGACTATTGACCTCCTTATCGTGATTACAATATGTCTCCAAAGTCTGATCACTTGTTTTAGAAACATTCTGTATGTCGTAACCTCTATCATAATTCAATTAAACAGCACATTTTTTATCTCTCTGCCACTAACAATAGAGATCCACACGGTTTCATGAATATTCGTAATTATTTCCGACACTCAGTATAAATTAGTATTTTCATATTTCGGTTTCTATAAGGGTTACGAAGGTACAACCGAAAATACCGGTATCATACCGGTATTTTACGTTTCGATAGAAGTCCCTGCTCGAAAGTACGTGTGAAAGGGACGTGCCTCGCGTGGCAATATGTTCAGTGGCAATATAGTAAGAGTCTACTGTATCTCATAGAACCCAATTATCTCGACTCCACTCACCGTTCGATGGGATCCTATTGGTAGGAGGTGTCGTGGGTGTTCTGTTAGCTGGCGGTGTCGGCGGTGTCCTGTTCGCGGGGGGTGGAACTGGAATATTGGTCGGGAATACAGGTATCGCCACCTGTGGCTGAACAAACAGATTCGCCGCAGCGTTCGACGGCGGTGTCGGTTTCGTCTCGAGCGCGGACTTCGGCGGACCCTCGATGCCTTCGTCGTTTGCGTTCTTCGCGACTCTACGCGCCATTCGGGGGCTTCGGATCTGCGAAAGGTCCAGCTTGCCACCCATTCCAGGCGTGTACGTGAAAGGCTTCTTGTCCTTCGTCAGCATCGCGTTCTGAATGGCCGCTGGCGGCTCGTAGACATCGTTCGGAACGAGCTGCGGCCTTCTTATCGTTGGCGTCTGGGTTCAAAGGAGAAATACCACCTTAGAGCGTGTTTAACGATGTTTTTTTTTTTTGTTACTGTACCATAGAAATTGTACACAATCCCATTTAATCGTATATAAAAGTTTAATTTGGTAGGCTATATTCAATCAGATTCATAGGAAAATAAAGTTAGGCTACTGTAGGAGACAAAACGTGTTGAAAAACTCGATTCCGTTTCAGAGTTAGAGAATCTTTTGTAAAATTACCATTGTTAATTTTTTTATGTCGTTTCTGAATAATGCACGGTATTTTGTATATATTCTTGATAAATTGATGTTGATATTGACATTGGTGAATGATGAGGGCAAGGTGAGGCTTCTGGGTAACTTTTACCAAGAGACGTAAATACAAGTAATAATAGTCGAAGCATATGTGTACATTCGTGTGAACTTATTCTCCATTCTTCAATCTACTACTACACCACATACTAACATTTATAGAGGAGTACGATAATTTTATTAAAAAATTCCTTTGTTTCTTTCAACAATTAAATTATACTGACACTTTCAGGATTTACATAAACATTCCACCATCCACAACTATTTTACTAGAGAATTTCCTTTGCTTCTCGCAACAATGAAATAATACTCGAACTTTTAACATTTCCATAAACATTCCAGCGTCACCCACCACCCAGAATTAACATTCGAAAGCACTTCTCTTTTCAATAATTCCGAACCAACCCGACTGGAAGCTTCTAACAGAAACTAAACTCATCGTGCCAGTCGTCATTCACCAAGCTACCACACACAGGTGTGAACCACAATTCGAATTACGCATGTATTATCAACCAAGGCACTCAGCCAACATGTTTAATTGCATGCAAAACAATTTCACCGACACTCGTTGCTCCTTATCTCTCAAGGTCTCGCAGCCGAATCCAATAAAGAAAATTAGATTTTTACTTCGTCGAGCGATAAAATCCGCGGGAATTTCACGCAACCGTTTATAAATAATTACTAAGTGATGCACAGAGAAAATTTAAAGGAATTTCACGTTCTTTCGATCTCTCACCATGTTGAATTTCCACTTTAAACGAGGGACAAAGGCGAACCGTGTAACTTTTTTTCCCTTTCTTTTCTTTTCTGTTTACTCGCGTCTCACGGCGAATACAACGGTGTGTTCAGTCGCGGACTGGTCATGAAGGTAAACTGACACGAGGTGCCTTACCTCTACGGTGTTGATCCTCATCGCCGGTACCTGGCCCGGCACTGGAGGCGGCGGCGGTGGAGGTGGCGCGGGACAAAGTCCTGGAACAATTAGCGATTTAGCGGAATGCTAACGAGGTGGCGCAGGTATCTGCGGATCGCCTGCGCATCGTTCTTCGTGGCTCGGCGAATAAGTTGTCGATCGGCAGAAATCGGTGGAGAAAAGGGGCCAGAAATTCGATAACTTTTGTTCGTGTTAACCCATTAAGTCCCAAGCAGTGAAATAAGGTGATTTTTAATAGTGAAAAAAATATTCAGCAAATCTTTGAAATCCTTTTTCATAACTGCAACACGAAAAGCAGAATTCACTAATGTAAATTCAATGAAAAAAAAATTACGAGTGAAATGTTGCGTTAACGCAATCTTGGGTCTTAATGGGTTAATTCATTGTACCGACCCGAGCAATTTGTATTGTATCAGGTGTATCAATAAGTAATTCGCTTTATTTTTCAATTACGATGTGGTCCATTTTAAATTAAAATTATCTTTCCGTGATTTTATTGAATGAGAATGGTGTAGAATTTTGGAAAATTATTAAGAAATAGTTGGATCGCTGTAACTGGTACATCTGATCTGGTGTATTGAATATTGTTTGCTACTGTTCGGTAAGTTTAAGTAATTATTCATAGATGGATGTGGAGGTACGTACCTGTCACTGGACCGTCCGAATTCCTGCAACAAGAAACACAATCGGTTACTTAGGTTGTACTGAATCAGATAAGCATGAGATGCATTTCTTTCGTTAGCCTTCGCATTTTGTTTGTTAACCTTCATTAAGATAGAATGGAGAAGAGTCTTAGATGCTCTAACAGTACAGAATAGCTGAACTTAATAATTCTAAAATATTATACTTCTTTTAATTTAATTTATTTATCTAGTCAAATAGTAACTTAAAATTTTTTTTATTATGTATTATGTATATATTATTATATTGTTCATTATGAAACAATAAAAGAACCTCAGAGACTCTTCTATCCGAATGGAGGTTAAGAAGTCGCGAAACGATTCCAGAGGATTCGGTCTAAACATGAATTCAAACGAAACGCATTCCTTGCTTATCTGTGGAACGCGAACGCGTTGAGTCACGATACTCATGATGCTTGGATCGGTGTATGTATGTACGTATGTATTTCAACGCGCCTACGCTCGCGAGAATGCGTGCTCAGGTATACCGTATGTTAATAAAAATGTGGGACATTATTGCACATTGCAATATGTACTGGGTTAGGTCTGGTAAAAATACGACGTGAAATAGCTTCAGAAGAAACGTTAAAATTATTGCACATTGCAATGTGTACTGGTCTAAAGAAGTCAATGTAATAAAGAAAGAAGTCATGAGGTACCTGCATTCGCGCAGTCACCGATATAAAGTTTATTTAATTTTCGAGTGGATCGGTCTCGAACGTGTGTACATATGTATACACTTCACTGTTGATTTACACGAGCTGATGGGTAGTAGCTACCGTGCGCACGCCGTGTCTAAACTGCTTTTGGAGTTATCAAGGAACGAGCCTCGAATGGTAACCTACATTGTCACGACCGCGAGTTATCTCCCGATGACTCGCTCCGTGCTTCATTACCTAATCCTTTTAAGGAAGTTCCCGGCCCCATCGGAAGGTTGCCTCGCTTAATTACCTCGAAAATCACCGGGTTGTAATCGGCCGTCGAACGATTCGGTAGCGTAAATCGTGTTACTACGTGTTGCCAATGAGTCCGGTGGAAAACATTCGGGGCCATTTTAGACGTTAAAAGACGTTAAGCGATGACATGACTTTTGGGTAATTGTCTATATAGTATTTTATATTCTTACGTATATTTACAGGTTGCACGTATTTTGCAACGTTTTTGCGATTTTGTATTAGCGAACGCACTGACTTATTGAGTATATATACTTAACATTCGAACTACCAAACCCGTCAGAATGATCGATTTCAGACTTTTTATTTTACAATTACTGAAGTCGTAAAGGTGATTTTCAATCGTGAGGGTTGAAAATGGTCACTGAATTATTTTTGGAACGAGAATTTCGATAAATTAACCGGTCTCTTCGAATTAGCATTTACATATTAGAAACGTCAGAGGATATCATGATCAATTCTGCACGTCAAAACATTGGACGGAGTTCAAGACGGTGCCCATCTTTTTTAGTTTTATTTTCGAAATGAGCTGTCTTAGGCGTCTATTGTTGGTGGAGGAGAATGACACGAGCCTATTGGAGGCACTGGGTGGTCCAGAAGCGATTGCCATCTAAATGTCTCCGAAACGGATCGAGTGGGAGTGCCATTTTCATAAAGTGAATCTTATACCGTAAAAAAACGACGTATATTTTAATACAGAATAGTAAAGGTGACCTTCAAATCTCCGTTTATGAAGAATCTTTCTTCTAGATTTAGAAACTTCAAGATACTTAAAAATATTGAAGTAATACTTAATGAAAGCTGTTGAAATGTGACCTAAATGTTTGGCGATTTATCACTTCGGATTAATACGTCAGGGCCATTTTTTAATAGTTTCATGTTTCTAGACTACTATATCTTCATCTGAATAAATAATGACAAATTTAGAACATTATCTACTACTTTAATAATAGAAAATAAGGGGAAAAAGTGATATACATTTGTCCATTTCTTAAACCAAACGAAGTGGGGGACATTTCTCAAGATTTCAATTTAAAAAAGTTTTGTTTATCTCCATGAGTAAATTATTCGTTAGACCAATGACTGAAACTAAAACATCAATTTGAATGATCCATAAGACATAATGTCATGTTTGATGATTTCTTACTCTGGACCACTATGTCTTGGGCCATATTTTACTAGTCTGACTTTCCTAGATCACTATACTTTTATTTGAACAACTCATAGCAAACTTCAACATTTTAAACAAGTGAATTTTCGCAGATGTTCGTTGTCGGTTTTTTTTCAATGGTTCACGATTCGTCCATGACACGAAAAGTGGTCGTGCGTGATTTCGTTGATGAAACGCCGTTTAGTTACGATTGTGATGATCCGCTATTTAAAGAGGCGATATTTTTACAACAGTTTCAAGGAGCAGCCAGCTACTATCTGCTTAATAATGATAGACCCCTATTTTTACTGCGTTCGCCTTTTACGACTGTTCGGTGATTGAACTTTTTAAAAACAGTTCGAGCCGCTTTGAAATGTAAGACAAGGGATGATGATCGATTTAGTATTTCTTGGAGACCGAAAAAGTACCATTTTATGCCCTGTACTATAATTAACCTGTGGAATTATAGACTGTTAAATTCGACTGGATCAATCGTGAATGATAAAAAGATGTCATACAATTCGGATATTGTGTTTTTTTGTCGATGGGTCATCGATGATCCAACAATGGGAATGTGAGGCTTAATTAATAAAAATTTGAAGAAACGTTGTCAAAACTCACGAATTTTGAGAACACAATTTTACTGGACACCCATAGATGTTGAAGAATTTTTAATTATTTCTCGTACCATGTGACCAATTTTCTATTGGAAGCTATTTATTTTATTTCTATGTTTTTCCTTTTTTATCCTAATTTCAGGATTTTCAAGATTATCTTTGAAATTTTCGACTCCTGTCTCCTTTTATTCATAATCATATGATATTTCTCTACTCTTCCAAAAGACAACATGCGCATTTCAGTAAACTTTTAATCAAGATTAAAAAGATCAAGTCGAACGTCAAGTCAATTTTAATATCGATTTCAACGAAGTATCAAGTTTCACTGATTTAACGAAGTTTCTTGGAACCAGTATTAAGTCAAACACGCGGATATCCATCGTGAAACGAGCGAAACGGATGGTAGACTTCTGGTCTGCGCGAAAATCCGTCGTTTATAATAATAGAATACTGAAGAACGCGTAACAGGGCCGCTTTTATTTTCGCGCCATGATCACGGCACGTGCCGTTTTATGTGAACGGCCGGGACTGTTTCGCTCGCGGAAGCTTCGCGAATTTTTCTGGTAATCGGACGCTCTGCCTCATTTTCGCATACATCGGTGTGTTCCTGACGTTTATTCTTAATTATTTCTCATTCAGATATCCAGGGACGTGTTAATGTTCGATCGTAGAAACATCGGTTCTCCACTAATTTTACCATCGAAAAAAGGACCAGTATCCACTTGATTTTATTTTGAGTAAAATATGACAGTGTATATTGCAGAAAATTTTCATATTGTTTTAAATGACAATAACTTGGAACTTTTATCTGTTTTCTAATATTTAAGTACTAAAATGAATTCTGCAATAAACAATATATCCGTATCAATTCAAATATCGTAATATGCGAAATATGGACCCTGATCCTTTTTCCCCTGTAGGTACTCTTCAATGTCAGTGAACGGTCCTATTATTTTAGTCTGTAACTTCTCTAGTTTATTGAGTTAAAAATAAAACAAACAATATTATTACATTTGAAGAAAGTTTCTATTTGGCGTAAAATATTCGGCAAACAATGCCTGAAATCGACAGTCTGAAAACCATCAATCCGAAGCAATATGGCGACTAGAATGACATAACTTTGAACGATATCTCCTCTGATTCTCGCATAAAAGAAGATTAATGGGTTCCCAATTGATACTTGCTGTCAGGCGGGGATTTGCTGATCGGTTTTAATCTAACAAATGGTTAATCGTTTTAATTTAACAAAGTATCTGTTGTAAGAGACGACGCTATGTAGTTCTCCAGGTAGGATAGGGCGTGGATTCCCGGCAGAAGTCGAACTTTCTCGGAAAAGCTCGGTCACGGCGAATCGATGGCGCGATGTCGCGATGCTCGGAACCCAGCCAACGCAGGCTGGTCGGCTTGTACAAGTGTATTTAGGTAGATACGCGAGGCGGAGTTAAATTTAGAGCGGGCCGACCTGCGCGTTACCGTGCCGCACAAAATGCTTCCGATTATTTTATTTTTGGGGGGCTTCGACGGTCGCGCCGCGGTTTTTCCGCGGTGGTGAAGACACCTGACGGTCGAATCAAGCGGCCGAATCGCGAATTACCGATCACGATCACAGCCAATGTCCACCTGATCGTTCTTTAAAACTTGGTGGTTGGTTATAGAGAAGGTACACAGATGTACAGGGTGGTTCAAATAGAGATCGGGTTCTAAGAGGACCCAGGAAGTGTCCAAGGTAGTCAATGATTTTTAAGGGACCAGAAGGATCCAAGGGAATGCAAGAGAACTGGAGGATGCCTGAAGGCTCCTAGAAGAATAGATGGATGTCTGGAGGTCCCTAGATTCTATCCCTTAGAAGGATTTCTAATGACTCCCAAAAGAATACAACACCCAAGGTGTACCTCCAATCTCTAAGGATTCTTAATGAAATCTAGAAAAATAGAAGCATCTTTGAAGGTCCTAAGAAAACCAAAGGTTTTCCAATAACTCATTTAAGGAAACATGACAGAACCCAAGGATCCCCAAGAGTTACCAAGCAAAGGGTTCCTCAGAATTCACAAGGAAACCCAAGAATTTCCAATGACTCCTGATTGACAGTGATTTGAAACGATCGAAGTGATTTGCAACAAGTTTTTCCTTAGAAAAAATGTTATCCGAGCTTCCGTTAACGAGATATTAACGAAAAACCTCGACCAATCGGAGCGGGAGTCTGCCAGCCGAGCTTCCGCGGTAGCGTTGGTTACGCGCTGCGATTGGTAGCCAACGCTACGGCGGAAGCTCGGCCGGCAGACTCGCGCTCCGATTGGTCGGGGTTTTTCGTTAATATCTCGTTAACGAAGCCTCGGATAACATTTTTGCTAAGGAAAAACTTGTTTCAAATCATCATAGGAACCCCTCATTTCCGGGAGTCGAAGCTATTTTGAGACACCCGGTATATATTTCGAGCTCCGCCCGACAGCCTCCGGCGTACAGTTGAACGTTGAACCGGTCGAGTTGAGTCGAAGATGCCCACGATAGACGCGCCGTTAAAAATACACCGCGTCGACCGGACCACCGGCGGCACGTGGCAATGAACAAATTTTACTTGTGCCCTCCTCTATCGATGGGTCATTCACACCTGCGAATTTCCCCCGATGACGAGGAGACGCGTGTCCCCTTCGTACGGCGCGTCACAGGACGGTTTCTCTAGTCGCCGCCACTGCCGCTCGGTTCACGCGGTGATCGTTAATAGCGAGGTTCCCGAGTACGTTCAAAATTGGACGATTCGTAGGCGTGGACCTAGAAACCCGTTGGTGTATTTCCATCCCGTCGATCGTGTTCGATCCCCGCGCGTTGTTTCGGGGAGGGAACGGGCTAGATCACATTGAGCCGTTTCGGAATCTAACAGAGACGTGAATGGTCTCTGTCTAGTCGATTCTTGGGTATCTCTTAGCCCTCTGGTACCAAGATGGAGTCTCAGAAACTCCGATGATTCTTTTTTTTTATTCTCTACACTTTTTTGTAGTTTCAGCTATTTAAGTTAAACGTAAGAAATTGGTACGAGCAAAATCTTGCTATTTTTTCGAATCACTTCACGTCACTCACACTCAATTTTATTCTCACTCTTCCCTGTCAAAGTCAGACAAGTGACCGTTTGGTAGAGCTTCTACTCCTCGTAGTTTAGTCGACCGCTTCAGAAACAATCTGTGTTTACGTAGGAAATTTCGAGCGTGGCTGACTAACGTCCAAAACATTGTTTTTTTTCGCAGCCACTGCCGAAAATCCGTGCTCCAATCGAGACGTCCAAGACTGGATCACGCGTGGGCGTGGATCTAGAGGAACCTGGCCAACCGGGATCATACGTACACACGAAGTTATTGTCGCCTTAAAGCCCGAGACAAAAGGTATTTACGACGATTCAATAGATCAACATCGTTTCCATACTGACGAAACAGAAATTTCATGAATTCTTCGTAATAAAATTATGCGCTCGATGCGAATGAACCTTCTATCGCATATAGCGCAGACCAAACCAAAGAAATTATAAGCAATAGCATCAGTTTACGTAGTTTCGCCAATGTAAAGGATTGTTATATTTAAAAAAGGAACTTTGTTGTTTGGAGAAACGCCAGTGACGTCATTCTGCCGCGATGCTGTTAAGATTTCACACAAAAATCTGTACACGCAAAAAAAACTCTTTAAGTGTGTATAATTTATCTATTCCTGATATAAGGAACGCACAAACTTATTGCAAAAACTTTATAAAAATACTATCGTATCATAAATAGAAATCTAGATATTTTTAATATACGACAAGAGATTACGAAGGATTAAGACATAATTCCCAATATACGAATCGTATAAAACGATCTACATAAATTATTGTAAAAACAGTAAACAGTATTGAGTAATAAGTTGGAATGTGAGTTGGGTTGTGAGCTTTGTATAGTTGAATTATTCACTGTTCGAGTATTTCCAATATGGCGTCACGAGTTAAGAGCCAAAGACTACATAGGCAGAAAGAACGAATAGAAGGTTGTGATCGACGATGTCGATGATCTTGCGCCTTGAATTTCGGGAGACGCTCCGGGGACAGGGGCAATCGAACGGTCTCGATGCATCGATTATTTCATCGAGCTGCCCGGTGAGATTACTCATCCGCGTGGATATAGAATCACGCCGTGGGTGGCGCCTATAAACAACGCCGCTCTCCTTACTTCGATGCATCGAGCTTAGAGAGTATCGTGCTTCCTTAAAAATAGCTATTTGCGTTTTCGTTTGTTTCGGATCCGTATAGAAGTTTATCTTTTGGGCTTTGAATTTGATTCCCTTTGCGTTTAAATTCCGGTTTGAGTGGTTAGTTCTTTTGTGGATTAAGTTTAAATTTAGGAAGTTCGAAAATTGGAAAATTCACTTGTTTGAAATTTTGAATATTTAAAGTTTTGAAAAGTTAATGCCCAGAAGGTTTAAAACTTTGAAAATTCGAAATATACAGAGTAAAAGACTGGCAGTGTATGTTATTCAGCTCTTAACCCTGGGAGAGATTCTTTCCGCTCTAGATTGACCTCACGCAATTCCGTGTTATTTTTAACTTATTTTCATTTCTGGGAGAGTGTTCTGTATGAATATCTCAATATCCTACAATTTTTATCGAAACTTACATTAACAGAAATCACTTCAATTTTCTCTCTTCACATATTCCAAATATAGAGCTCCAATAATCCATTATTGCCAAGTATTACTTAACCACATTTACTCTCTAACACCAAATTAAAAGTTTAATAAAACTAATTAATTTTCACATTTAAGAAAAGAACATAATAACCACTGTTTTCTATTTATCAAAATGCTATACCAAATCCTTTTGGATTTTCACGTATCTACATGCAAAAAAAAAACGATTCCAATTAAAAGCTGAATTTACCGCCTATATATGTAGATCTAGAGTTCAAGATAAACGATCAAAGGAGCACGCTACACTACTCGAACCTACGTCACACGAATATGAATGGTAGGATCTCAGCGGAGAAATCTCTCCGTTGGTCACTTCGATGAATCCTCCGCCGTGTTTTCTACATCGACAACGAAATATAGGTCGAGGAGCTGTTTCTTGGAATCGTTGCAAGGCCCATCATTAAACCTACCATATTCAATGTTCCCCCTGACCTCTTGTCCATACACATTTGTACAGTTTACTTAAATTATCCAAAAAAGCAGACAGAGGCTCAAAGAAACGATTCAGAAATTTCAGACTTTTTGCAGTATCTGGTAAGAGCTGGAGTAACAAGTCAAAAAGACAGCGTTAAAACGATATTCAAAACACGAAGAATATACAATGTCTCTATTGAGCAGAAATTGCAAGAATGACGTTTCGATATTTTCCTGACAAAAGTTGAATTCCCTATCGATAAAAGGAATGATATCACAGAAATAATTTTAAATTAGAATAAGGAAGTTAATAAAATAGGATATACATGATCAAAAAGTTCGATGTTGTTAGAAAAGGTTTCTAAGGACAAACAAGCGAGAAGGCTAGAGAGCACGTAATTTTCTCAGATAGCCAGTCACAAGAGAGAAGCTTCTCCTCGTGGACACCATGAGCGCGAAACGAAGCGTTCCCGACCTTTCTCAATCCCCTAACGTGCTCCAAAAACCAGCCGACTATTTCCGTAACAGCCTGGAAAACAGAGAAAATCGAGTGTGCAGATTACCTCGGTCGACGAAACCGTCGCGACCGTGTTACCACCAAACAGCTGTCGACTTCTTCAAACTATTCCCGTATGGCACAATGAGCCTCGCCGTCCAAAGACCCCGAAGACGCTCGCGCATAGGCCCGTTTTCGCGAGAGAAATCGTCAAACCACCATCGTAACAGAGAGAAAAAAATTCGCATTTCAATCGCAACAGGCCGAACGAAAAGATAATCCTCTTCGTTTGTAGGAATTAGGTGGCTGCAACGGTCACAGTGAGAACCAGTTCTACCTATCCTACCATTTCTGGCAGCCAAGAAACGTAAAGGATCGTCAGACTACCACGGGACAGAGATGGGCAAATTTGTTATCTAAATAAAAAATTTTAAATAACGAACAAAAGTTTAAAAAAGTACTTCGCCATTTTTAATAGCATAACCGTGAAAATTTCAATTTTTACAATAACATAATTCTTCTTCTCGAATGAGTAGACACTTGGCAACACAATTATTTCATTTCATTAACTGTTCAAAGGATAACGTTATCATATTCATGAATAAAATTGTGCCCAACTCTGCCACGGGGAGGCTATTACTTCTACTTTTAGCATCTTGTCAGTCACGTTAGTTGAAAATGATTGATGAATCTGTGTGTATTTGTGATTTAATACTTCTCTGGTAGAAATTGGGATAGCTTCGACTGCTAAATTGGGAACCAGATCTACCTGTTCTGCCGTTTCTGCTGGCCCAGGAAGACTCAAGATCTTTAGAATGTTTCGTGAATCTTTTGATTTTATTGTCGGACCTCTTTGGAGTGGTCAAGAAATATTTTTCTATTGAAGATTTAATCTTCGTTTCTTGCATGAATTAGCTTGGACTAAAGAGTGGGATCTTCATCTATCTTGTCTTTTTCAACTACATCAATATACGAGTCGTCGGGTTCTTTCAAGAGACTTTTTATCCCGTCAATGTTCATTAGTTATAGTTGTCCAGGGGATTTATCAAGCATCAATGATCAAGACGTAACCGTTCCTTCGTTCATGAGTAGACTACAGATTTTTATGCAAAATAACACTTTATAAAGTAATTCGTAATGGTAGGAAGAAAAATAAAAATTTTATAATTCCCTTAAGTATCTTATCACGTTAAGTATAAAACAGAAAATTTGTTATCTATAAACTATAAATGCATAAAATCCGCAGTCTAGTCATGAGTCAAGTAGCATGGACCACCAAAGTTACGCCTAGATGTCAGCTATATCTACTCCACCTTCTGTGGTATTCTAGAAACGCATTGAATAGCCAACCTCTACCACAAAACTTTCCGTTTCACTGAAGAATCCCAGCCAACATGTTCGATAGTGTCTAACATTTCCCTATTTGAACTTTAATCTTCGTCATTTTTCCCACATTATGTATCATTTAATCATAGAATATCCTCACTCACGATAACAAAATTTTAACAACTATGTTTCTATTAAAAAGTTATCTTCATTTCCCCCACAAATCGAGTAACCCAACTAGGGTCCAATTCCCCCTGTCCTATCGTATCTACTATTCTAAAAACACAAAGTCTCGTCAGCTTCTTTCATAACATATAATTTAACGGTAGCATTCCTTTAACGACGATAACCAAGATATTTCAATCATCCTATTCGAAAATTATCTTCATCTCCCCCACGAGTCGAGTAGCCAAACTAAAAGACCCCAGTCCCAGCAATCCTGCCATTTCTGGCAGCCAAAGAAACCATGACGAGTGGTCCAAATCTGCAGCTTTTTCATTAAATGTACACCGGTCACCTTTGCCCGAGAACGTTTCAAATGCGTCGTCGTAATAATTCGAAAAGGGTTAAGGAGGAAGAAAATTCATTCTTACCCGACGATCGTCGACGTGCTCATGTCGGATAATCTTTGGTATCCGTTGGACGATACGAAAGTCCGGTGTAAGCTCGCGCCGCCTCGTTGCCGCTTTCTTTCCACCAGGCCCGTGGATATGGAACCGGTTCTCCTCGCTTTTGGCCGTCGTTGTCCGCTGTCCCGCCTCGGTAGGTCCGTGCCGCGGTTCGAGGTGGTGGTAAGACGCCCGGATATGGAAAGGGACGAGCAGCACCGATGCCGACACTAGCGCGCGCCCGCTGCTACTGCGGCCCCAAGATCCCTTGGCTCGTGGATCACCGCTACCACAGCCGCCATTGCTCTTCTTCGTTGGCCGGACGCTGATGGCGCGTACGGACGAATTCGAGTTTCGACTTCGATACGGTTTAACGTAGAAACACGTTAATATCACGTCACGTGAAATCACACACTGTTACGTGGTGTCACGTGACGTGCGTAAAGTGTAAGCCAATGCGAATTCCATTGGTTTAAATTTGTTGGAAAGACATTATAATCACGTCACGCTATTCAGAAATATGTACAGATTCTTGTCGATTATTGTCCTGAACTCGAGTCCGCACTGGGACAATAATCTTGAAGGGAGGAATGCTTCAGAACCTCGTAAATTCGTTTTTTTTTACCATTGGTTGGAATCATGGAGAAAATAGTAGATGGTTGCTTTTTACAACTTATCTATCTGAGGCTGTTATTAGAGGAGGAAAATAATATGAAAACCATAAGATAAATTTTGCCCCCCTCCCCTGATTGATAACCTGGCTGCGCCAATACTATCGTACGTTTCAAATTAGATTTGAACGAGTATTGCTTTCTAGAATCCCGTAATGCGTCTGTTTTCCAGCGGAAAAAGGGAAGATGGTGCCTTCAGATATCTGTCGTATACTAAACACGATACGACAGATTTCTCATCAGGCGCCAATTTCCCCTTCTTAACGCGTTACGCGATTCTAGAAAGCGATATTCGTTCCAGCTGATCGAAGGTATGTCCCAAGAAAATAATATCGATGAAATCGGTGGTTTCTTGCCCTGACAAACAAATCCAACTTAAAAAGCGACGTTTCCTGAACAACTATTATGCTTTTATCGCGTTTTCAATATTTCTTCGGCCGTAGTTGCCCAACCACCACGAAAGAAGTCGGATTAGCGTCGGAAAAAAACAATAACGCGCGTATCGTCGCTTTCGTCTCGCGAGCCACATCGGCGAAAACGTCTTTTTTCGTCTCCGTAAAAAAACGGAACGTCTAGCTCCGTTTTATAAACGCGCTTTAGAAACCACGATCTCCGAGAAGGCGTCGAAATCGCGTTCGATCGACCGCGACACCTGACGCAATCCCCAAGTGAAAGGTCAATTTCAAGCCGTGTCGCCTTAAACAAGAAACAGTTTAATTACGTTCAACAATCGAGCGTACAGCTTAAAACACTAAATAACGGTGGTCGTTTTTTTTTTTTATTCGAGCCCCTAATTAGTCCTACTCTCGTTCCCCCTCCACGCAAGAACGCTGATTAACGAGCGTTCAGTTCTAAGGAATTCTAAAAAGCATTTGCATCGAGCAGCGGATGGGACCAAGTCGAACGCGTTCCAAAAAACTGTCCTTCGATGGAATAACCTAAAAAACTTAGACTGCTCCCCTAATAAGAATAAACTAAGAAAAAACGCTGAAATACTAAATCCTCAACTGATTAGCATAAAGTGTAAATAAGACGTTGTTTGTAGGACAGTGTTTATTTCTCCCTTCTTTTGCACCATCAGTCTGATAATATACATCCGAGTCATTATTTACAGAAAATTCGTCTCCCTGTTTGCAACATCAGCCTAATAGTTTCCACATCCCTGCGCTTACAAGATACAGTTTTTTCAAAGAATTGAGCTCCAATAATTCTGAATAAGTCGGAACACCGTCAGGATATTGGCTGCGTTCAGAAGACACAATCGTTGCGCAACTGTTGAGTGATTTCACTAGATTCGACTCTGAACGCTACACCCTATTGAGTGAGCGGTAGCAAATCTAGTGAAATCACTCAACGGTTGCGTCTTCTGAACGCAGCCATTGCTAATGTACTCGGTCCCATCAGAACCACCCGAAACTAACGGATCTTACAATCTATCGGACCACACGGTCTTGTCGAACTCCTGCTCCTGTTCGGAAGTGTCGAGCATGTACGCTGGAAGGGTGAACCCCAACACCTTATCGAACACAGGCCTGGTTTCGGACACGTATTCGTACGGTTCCACTTCCTTAGATTCCTCCTTGGAGTTTTGTGCCGGTTTATCTCGTCTGACTTGAACGTCCTCGCTGGCGGAAGCGTCCGAGTCCAGAGCAAAGTCATCCACGCGTTTATCAATGATAGGCGACCTGGTGACCTTTTTGCCAGGTTCAGGTTCCTCTTTCGACTCATTCTCTTCCGACTTCTCAGGGTCTGACTCAGATGTAACGAACGCACACTCCTCCTGTCGGAAGCCTTTCTCGTCTACGCACTCGTAGCAAGTCATCTTGTCCCTCATCAGTTTCTTGCATTTCGATCGATCCTCCTTCTGGAAATCTTGCAGGTACTTCTGGATCTCTGCCTTCTGTTTGAACGCGTCGTAGAAACGATCGTCTACTTTCGACGGGGATTTGGTGGTTGGTTCCTCTTTTGATTCGGATTTTGTCTCGCTGCTCGACGGGAATTCTCGATATGGCCGCTTGGCGTCGCTGTCGGCGCTGTGGGCCCGTTTAGTTTCGCCGTAAGACTGCTTGGCGTCGCTGTCGGCACTGTAGCGTCCCTTATCTGGCGAGAAACTGTAAGAAGGTTCACGTGTCTCCTTCTTCTCAGACCCATCGTAGGACCTGTCTTCCGCCTTCGTCGGGCCTCCAAACGATCTCGACTTGCTGTACGCGAAGTTCTTCTCGTTCGGCTGGTACTTGTACGAGCACTGCTCCGAGTTACTTCCTGTCTTCGGGTCCGTACACACCTTACAGGTCATGGAATCCTTCTGGACCTCCTTGCACTTGCTCGGCTCGATTGTTTCTGCGATTCTCTCCGACTCAGATTTGGACCTATCGTAGCCAGAAGGCTCTTCGGTTGATTTCGAGTCTCCTGAATCGGCTTGCCGGTAGCTAGATCTGGGTCCTTTGTCCTTGAAATAACTGGACCCAGAAGGTTTTTCGTAGAAGCTTTCAGGAAATGAATAATCTCTACTGTAACCCTCAGGCCTTGACTTCTCGGTGTAGTCAGAGTAACCTGGACTGCCCTTGGAGGAACTTTTAGGCTGGCTGTTTCCGAAACTCTTGGACCTGCTGTACTTGTAAACCTTATCGTCCGGCTGATAGGCGTACGAACACTTCTCGGAATTGGTCCCGGTTTCAGGGTCCTTGCAAACGGTGCAGGTCTTCGAGTCCTTTTCTACTTTCTTGCAGTTGCTGGACTCTTTAGCTTCCTCGTGATGCTTCTCTGGCTCTTCTTTCTCTGAGCTCGAAATCTCCCTGACAGGCTTGCTTTCCTCGGAGTACTCTCTATCCGATTTCCTAGTGTCTTCCTTCTCTTTGTCACTGCGCTCTGGGTTCTTGAACAAGGTGGACTTGCTGTAAGCGTATTTCTTCTCTGTGGGTCGGCTGACGTAGGAGCATTGCTCGTACTTGCCGTTGCTCTTCTTGTCCCTGCAGACCATGCAGACCATGGTGTCCTTCACAACCTTCTCACACTCCTCGTCCTTCTTCCTGTACTCTGCTGGAACCTCATCAGTGGCGTCTGAGAAGAGCTTCTCACTGAACCTGTAAGGATTGTCGCGGTTTTTGTAGTCGCTATTCTCGAAGCTTGCCAACGCTTCGTCCGAGTTCGAACGTCTGCTTCTGAAGACTGAAGGCATCGTCGCGACCTCTTCGACATTACTGGACTCGGCCAGCGGCTGAGAGACGTAAGAGCATTGCTCGTAGGTGGCGCCGTTCTTCGGGTTCCTGCATTTGTAGCAGACCAGACTGTCCTTCGCGTTCTTACCTTTGAACGATCGCTTGGTCTTGGTCTCCTGACAGTACGGCACTCCAGATTTCAGCACGATGTCTTTGTACTTCTGGGAGTCCTTCTCGGTGATCGTGTAAAACGGCGACACCACTTTCTTGAAGCTCTTGTCTTCCCTTGGTTCTTTCTTGATGGACGGCGAGAACCACTCTTTGGGTGACTCATAGGAGGTGCTACCGAAGTCTGGGTGTCGTTTCTTCAGATGAGAGAAACTGGAGTAGGATGGCAAACGTTCGGAGGACGCGAACTCGAGGTGATCATCGTGCCCAGTCCAGGAATGATCGTGGTCTGGGAAGGAGTCGTAGAGGCCCTGGTGGAACGCCGCGTGCGATGAGATGAAGATGGTCGCTAGTGTGAGGCATACCTGTAATTCAAAACGAACATTCTACTTGAAAATATTGCTTGCTTAGGTTTTTGTATCCATGGAAGTTTCTGAACTCTAGACCCTAGAACTCTATTTTTTTCTTAACTTCAATATGTTTCACATAGATGATTCACTACGTTTGATTAGCTACTAAGTTCTGGGTAGCCAAAGGCATCAACCACAGATGATAGAAGGCAATAATCGCCATGACTGATCATTACTACAGTATTCACAGAGGAAGTTTAATGTTTCACATAGATGATTCACTACTTTTGATTAGCTACTAGGTTCTGGGTAGCCAAAGGCACAAACCACAGATGACAAAAGGCAATAATCGCCCCAAATTATCATTACTACAATATTCACAGAGGAAGTTTAATGTCTAGAAGATTTCAATAGATCGTTAAAATATGGTGAAACTTGTTACCAGATATCGTTCGCAAGGACGATCGATTTTACGAGACGCCATGCTTGATCCGTCGATCGAGGTAGGGTTAGCACGTTTCCGGTTCCGGTCCGGCGAGCCACATCACTTTCCCATGAAATGATCTCGGCACGGCGCGGGAAGGCTTTATATTGACTTAGCGATCGGATAGGAACGTCAGCCCCACCTTCGTGGACAGGAACGCAAGCGGTCCGAATCCAGTGAGCAATCGTCCAGCAGAGAGATTCGAATCAGGGAGCGTAAAAGTGTGCCTGTAATGGCTGATACAAACCGTAATTTTTGCCTCGTTAGGTGCAAAAAGGGTAACGGTCGCTGCAGGAACGACGATCTTGGCACAAAGAAACGATATTTCTTGCAAGCCAACAATGACAGCCCATACGCAGACACCCGAAAACCGATTGAAAGTTCTTTTGCTTTCGACTTGTCTCGTGTTTTTCCCTGTTTCAATTAAAAGTTTATGTAATTGGTCCCAACAGTGCTACTGATTCGGTAGATCTTACGACAAAATTAGAAAAGTCTTTTTAATCGTTATTGTGACTTTTTTTCGATGATCCGTTAGGGGACATCGTATCGGGATATCGGTTGGTTGCGGTCGCGTTTTGCGGTCCAGCCAAATTGGACGGAAGGGCGATTCAGTTGAGGTTTGACGCCGCGACAAAACGTTACGAATCGAAACGACACAGACGAACGATCGCTAACTGCTCACTTTCATTTATGCAACGCCGTTACCGCGATCGGACGAAAAACGTAGGCATGGCCGGGCTCAAATGAGGCGTCGTTACGAAGAAAGCGATTTTACTTGGTAAGAAACCGAGTATTGTTTCTTTAGTTTTGGAATAATCAAGGAGATTGGATTTGAAAATTCCATTTTGAATCGACAACTTCGTCTGATTTGGAAGTGTTGCTTTTAAATTAGTATTTATACATGCACTACCGGCCAAAAGTATGGGATCAGGGTTCATGATTAATGGAACAGTAACTCATTATTTTCTAACAAAGAATTCAAATTGAAATAAAATAAATTGTAACATAAAAGTTGAACATAACTATTAAATCAATCTAGCTCTCTACTTTTATGATCGAGAGTATTCCACAGCGATTATTGTATTTTAATATACATGAAAAATAAAAAAAGGAAATATTTCATCCATGCCAGGTGAAGAAACGATTTCAGAAATATTCGATTTTTTAATTGATAATTACATACACGATCAGTTTCGTAATAACCCGAGGACACGGGTGGCGGTTCGTTACAAACCGATCCGATTTACAATTGTTTCCGGGACTCAGGAGAGGCGTGAAGAATCGGCAGAAAACGAGCGATCGATATTGTGTGTTGCGAAAGAGTGAAAGACACTGGCCGTTTTAAATTATAGCTATACAAAATTTATTTGCACTCTCGTTACTCTGCAGTGATGTTTATTAACAATTTCGGTCATCTATCTTTCTTGTATTGATTTTCGATGTTGTTGTTTTGTAAATTGTTATTCCTTGAACGGAAAATTACGCGGGTAAACGGAGATGTGAGACACTCGAGGAGGATTCGTTGTTTTTTCGAAGAACGCGTTGGTTGGCGCCGGTTTCAGCTGCAATTTGGACGACATCTTCTGTAGTATTGCTTTCTCGTGGTCAGTGTTTTTCGCTTTCTTCTTGTCGGTTCCTTTCTTTTTCGGGGACTCAGATTTCTTTCGATAGTAGAGAACTTCTCCGGCCAATGTGATCATTGCCAAGGCGAGTCCAAAAAGCGTCGCGATGAAAACTCCACCTGAAGATTGGTGCAAGTTTTTAGATAAGCGCGAAAACATGTAGCTTTATCGACAATTTCTATAATTATTAATATTATATTTTGCAATCTGAAATTAATTCTAATCTACTGTTACGCTAATATTAATCGTCATCGGTCTTCATTTAATCATGAATATCTCCTTCGATGTAAATACTAGGGAGCATCGATGTTTTTTGTCCACTTAGGAGTATTGGATGTTATAAATGAGACAAATAATCAATAAAGATGTTATTTGGTGTGTTGATAAGTAATCTATTATATTTTGCCAAATTGAACGTTCCAATATTTGTTTTTCAATATCTTCCGCCATTTTGGAAGAAGAAAAAGGCTGGACAATGTTTTGAATTTAAACTCCGTTTATCGAAGAAAATTGTGGATTACTAATTCGTATAAATTATAATTATCAATGGCAATAGTGTTATTCGGTATCTTACCCAAACTTTCTAGGGTTATTCCCTCGTTGTCATCGGAATCCAGACACTGTGCTTTCAGCGACTGGTTCCAGTATTTGGAGGTTAGTGACTCGAAGTACCTATCCTTCTGCAGATCGAGGATTCTAAAATGAATCGATCAAAGTGAACAAAACTATAAACCAGGTTATATAAAATATTGCATAATATATGCACATAAATTTAGGATTCAATTAACCATATGTTAATAAACACTTATTCAATGTCATCTCTTTCCTGCGTAATAGTAGTTATATTTCAAACGAAATTAATTTATTTGATTTTACTCATTTGTTAACATTCACATAACTATTAAATCGCGAAAAAGTGCAATCGCCTGGGTACCTCCTGCTTATTTCCTCCTGCAGATGGCTTCCCTGTTGCACGGCGATTGCATAAGGCTGTTCGGCGAACACATCGCCAACTTCCGTCAGATTGCAGTTCCTAGTTACCTCATACTTGATCTCCGACGAGTCGTGGATGAAAGCGAACTCGGACATCTCGCTTTCTATCACCTGGAGCCAAAAATGAACATTTCGGTAATTTTTCAAACGCGACCGATCGTATCAAAATCGACTTCCCCACCTTTCGAAAACCTTCCTCGGAACTCTTCACCGGGCCGACCTGCGTGATCGCTTGGAGAATATGACCGTATTGCTCCTTTATAGGGTAATCCCACACACGATACTCGACCTGGTCGCTGGTGCTGTTCAACGTGATCTCTTTCCATACGCTGCAAACAATATATAGGGTGTTTCATCGATTACGATCATCATCGAATATCAGCGATGAGCAATCCACGATTTTCAGACATTATTTGTCCTATCAACTTCAATTAGCAGAAGTGGCAAAAGTCAAGTGACAGCTACGGCGAATCACGAAGTTTTAAATTGATAAATTGGATTTTTTTAAGCCTTTAATTTCAGTGGTTTCTATGGATGTGTTCTGCGGATTTTTACGCAAAATGGTATTTTCTAAAGAAATTTATACGGAGAAGAGTCAATGTAGGAATTCGTTTCTTTTTTTAAGTATCATATTAGGTTCGGAATAAACTAGAAAACTGATTGGATCTGATGAATGTTTTATTTGTTACACAATTGTAATGATCAAAAATGTATGTATCGTTCAAAAAGTGAATGTAACTCTTGTTTCGATCGTTTTTTCATGTCTATGTGAAAAATACCTATATGTATATTACTATGACTACTATCTACTATTACTAGTAGACTAATAATCTACATTTTGCTTAATTCCATATTCACTTCTGAGAAAATGAAATGTTTATTTTCTCTAAATATATTGTCTATGGTGCTTCAATACCATATGCTATTTTTAGCAAATTGTAGGTCAAGGATATTTTTGACATGTAAATTGTGCAGTGGGTTGGAGAGTGCACTGAAACGATGTATCTACTCACGTGTACAGCTTGTCCACCAGCGATTGCACGGGTGTCTGCATAAAAAATAATGAAATTACGAACAAATTCTATATTCTTAAAGAACAATTATTGGGTGTCTAAAGAAGTAATAGCCGTCGAATTCAACGTGCTACTATGGTTTTATTTTATTTTATCCACAGAGAATTCAACTTTTGCTAGAAAAAACGATAAAAATTACAAAAAACAAGGGGAACCATTTCGACTAACAGATTTAGGAACGTAGGATTTTTTTTAAATTAGACTTATTCTACTTAAAAGGAAACGGGTAGTTTGATTACGTGTCTTTGATTGATCGAAGAAGTAATTTTTGGGGAAAGTAGATTTTCTTTGGAGGAGAAATGGGAACGAACCTGCATTCGTTCGACGGTGAGAAAGGCAGCCAAGTTCGCCGTGAATGTGGCCAGCATCAGGACGACGAACAGCCAATAAGCAGCGACGAGGGTCCTGCTGGACAGAGCTTTGGGAGCTTCGCCTCCGCCTTGGGGCGTGAAAGAGGTCAGGGCGAACCAGAAGCTCTCCTTCAACGTGAAGTCCCTTAAAGAATCAAAGAACCTCGTCAAATATTACCGATTATTATTTTGAACTCTCAATAACAAGATCCTAATTCACTAGAATAGCTATTATTCAGAGGGATTCATAAAATGGTACTTTGTAAAGAAGTGTAAATAAGAGTATGAAGTTTTATTGTTATAAGTGAGAATACTAGATTATGAGAAAGAAATTAGGATGATTGTGTTATTCTCACCGACAAGGATATGGATAAAGGCGTTTGTTGTTCCTGGCGCTGTACGGAGAGTACTTGTCGAGTACCCAAATCATGACCCCTGTCAAGGTCAACGCTCCTACTATGCTCAGCCAGACTTCGACTTTGAGAACAGTCATGAATTTGAAGAGGGACGGCTTACGGACGGGTTTTCTTATCACTTGTGAGGAAAAATTGTGTAAATAATTGTAGAAATTTTATTCCTAATAGAATTATTAATTTTAGTGTGATTATAAATTTCGGTACATTATTATGTGTACCAATAAGTCGTCCACTATTTTCTGTGAAACGCGGTATTTGTTTTGAAATAATTCATATAGCTATCCTATTTTAACAATATTCGCCATTTGTTCCAATCATCCTCCAACATTTTGGCTAAACAGGAGATTGGAATGATATTCTGTATCTAAAATGTGCTGTTACTATATTGGTACACGTAAATACAAAAGAAAATATTTCTTACCGATCAATATACCAGACTGCTCGAAATAAGGAGCGACGAAATCGATGATTTCCTCGCGTTCTGAAGTCATTGTCAATGCAGCGACCACGATGTCAGTTTCCTGTAACAAGAAGCATTTTATTTCCTGTAAAATAACATGGTGGGTCGTCTACAATTCTTAATTTATATTTTTGTGTCTTGGATATATTGGTTGCTTTGGAATACTGAGAGTCTTTATGCACGGCAATGCAGACGGTTGCTAACTCGTAGGGGCAGCATAACATACATTAATTAAATAAAATACATCATAATACGACTCTGATTTCGAGGTCTTAACATTTTTTCATAATTTTACTATAACAAAACGGAAATTGAGCAGGTATTTCAAAGACGAAATGGACTTAAAGAAACGGAAGAAAATTTTTTCTACCTTTTATCATTAAATATTTTGATATTTCTTCGTTTAAAAATAAATGAACAATGTTTGTTGAATATTCAAACACTTTACTTAAATTTAATGAAAACTGAGCACTCACCCCCTTTGCAAGATCCCCGATCAGGCCGTCCCACTGTCCATTAGGCAATTTCTTCCCAAACTGTCGGTCTTCCGGTATAATGAGGTCGTAATCGAATTGCATTTCTTTGGACAGCTTTTCTATGAAGTCTATGCAATAGCCTTCCCACATCTCCTTTCCATTTTCATCCTTCATGATTTGCTCGGTTGCTGGGTCTATTTTGGGAATGGTCCACGGGACTGACTGATACAATTTTAAAATTCATGTCAATGAGTGCCTCACAGTTATATATTTCTATTTAATTATATTAAATAATGTAAAGATTGATCGATTACAGGAGCGGTTCCGATTCGAAAGTATCTTCTTGCAGGCTCTATCTTCCTGCCCTCTGCTTCTTTAATCTTAGCACGCTTGGTCCAGGTAGCGAGTGGTTCCAAGAACCCATTTTTCAGGGTCTCCAGCTCGATTTCCGCTTTGTAGGTGATCACTCCTTTATCCGACCAGTACTCGAAGGTGTCGTTGCCTCCCAGCCTCTGGCTCCGTAAAATGTTTAAATTTAGTAGAAATGATAGTTCCAACTTCAGATCTCATATTTAACTTGATCACGTGTCAGACTCACCGCTATCAGATTTTTATTGAACGCCTCGGAAGTAATGTTTGAAGCGGTTTCAGAGGCGTTTGTCGGATTGAAGTAGTAGGAGAATATCTGCGCAAACACAAAAGTAAAATATTTCAATGAACTAATTATACTAAGAGAAATGAATATAAAACGTAACAAATTTTAATATTAGCAATGGAATGCAAGAGGTTTTAATCCTTTAACGTATAGTGTGACGTATTTTTTTAAATAAATTGGTACGATATCGATATTTTCGTATCAGTCTCATAATTTTAAAATAACGATTTAAGTGCCTGGACGTTAAAGGGTTAAATACTTGAACTTCAGGTGGGCAGGTGCAGGACGGTTCTCCAATCAGTCGGCAACAAACTTCTGTCCGCATTGACAGAACAGTGATGGAAACGTTCAGCTTGATGTCGCCGTTGATGTATTTCGACTCCTTGTAATTGTTATCTGTGAACACCAACTTCCAGATTCCATCCCTCTTGACCAATCCTCCCTGCACAGCCTGCGAAGTATTACGGAACCATTATAAAAATCGTAATTCTTTCCAAAACATTCAGATTTAAGGGGTTAGTGGCATAATATAACATCATAGGAACTGCTCAAAGTTCGTCTAGGGCCCTTGACATTTAAACCCAAATTGGCTTTCAATTAGTTTCCCTGTAAACAGCCCTAATCGGACCGAATTGGGCCTGTTTAAATTAATATTCTTACTGCACCCATTAGTTACTGATCCTTTCCAAATCACTAGGCTAACAATAGAAACGGTCAAAATAAATTTGTCTCCATTTATCTATCTTTTTACCCAGAATTTACATTTTAATTATTTGGATTCTACTCTCAGGTTAACCAATCGCACAAATGGAGAACTTTGAGAATTTCCTGAACCATTTACCGTTCTGAAAAGTTCCTCCATTTTTGATGTGCTGGCGTAAATTGCGTAATAGGATGGCGACGGCCTCATGCTCCGTATCTTCGACACGGTTTTCTCCGTGAATTCATCGATCACGACCAGTCTGATGATCGAATTACCGATCAAATAGTAAAGACTCTGATTCAATTCTGAAAGAATCGTGTACTTTAGCAAGTATTTATGAGAAAGGTCAAGGAGAATCGAATAACTAGCTACCCCTTTCGTCCTCGAAGATCAGACCCACGTCTGTTGCGTTCTTCATCATCAGAAGATCATCGATCGCCTGCACGTACGAGTTCACCTTGCTGTCACCACGTTTGTAGATGATTCCGTTCTCGTCGGCCACGGTTCGAAGCTTGTCCCAGCCGGTCCATGTCATGTCAAGGATTATACTGATTCCCTTAAATAAGGCAGCACATACTGCAAGGTGATTTTAACGACAGGAGAATAAGAACGAGTATCGGAAGGAGAATTAATAAAATATTTTTATCGATAATCTAGACAAGGTCGTGTCTCGAATTTTTTCCTGAAATTCTTAGAAGGTTGCGATGTTCCAAGTATCATGAAATCCTGCACTCATTTGTTTATAAATTTTGAAGCACAACGGAATTAACTGTATTATCAAGTCGATGTTTTTAGTATTAGATTCGTGGAAAATGAATGATCGATCATCGTTAATGTTTCTAGCGATATAATTTTATGTAATTTATACATGTGAAGCGAAATGTCATTATACGGAGATCTTTATCGCACTAAAAGTATGTTTGTGTAATGGCAACATCGATATATTCAAACAGCTGTTTATTTCACGCCCACCTAATAAAATTGGAGTAAATTAGAGTTCATTTCCAATAAAGATCTGATATTGTACTTTGTGTTGACGATTGTATGCTATGCACATCTGTTAAATTAGTATCTTCTAAGCAATATTGATTAGTATACGTGAAATCCATTAAGCTAGGTATACAGTGTTGTCCTAACGTACTACATATTTTAATATTTTACAGTTTTATTAATACTGCAATATCAATGATTTTGCAGATCGCTATGCACTTCTAATGGAATCAGCAATTCACGAAGTCTACGCGGACACGTCTTAAGCTGCCTCTACACTATGTAGCAAAACAGTGTTATACAACAAATTGTTGTATAACCTTGAGACACAACAAGACTATACCTTTCAGACAAGTCTGTAACAAGTTTGTATAATATTTCGCGTCTCATTATTAATAATGGCGTCACACTAGATGGATAACATATAATTTGTTATATAAAACGACAAATGTTATGTAACATCACGTTACATAACATTTTTCTTTCCGTTTTTCTAACAAGTTTTATAACATTGCTACATAACATGTTATGTTACATAGTGTAGACGCAGCTTTACTTTATCATTGATAAAAATGTTAACTACGTTTACTAAAAAGAACTATATTATCGTAGCTTCCTTAACCTTTCTCATAACTGGCGAAAATGTTTCCACGATCGACGGTGACTGTTGATATGTGCACCGTGATCACGTCGTCGCCGAAATTCTTCTCTGCCTCGGGCACAGCTTCGTTCAGAACGCTCAGAATCGACATGTCTGGTTCCTCGATTACTATCACTGTACCCAGAAATGAATAATTACATTTGCACATTAACTCGACCATCCTTGAAACTCAGAAAAGTTAAAACGGAAAATAGAAGATATTCAATGTTTCGAAAATGTGGAATTCAAATCCAACAAATTTAAAATAATCTAGAACCACAAATTTATTCTCATACACAGTACTAATTACATTTTTTATTATTGCTAACTGCAGTCGAAATTACAATTCAGTGAAGGCATCTTAAAAAAAACCATCATTCCTGTTGTCATAAAAATGGAACTATGCAGTTTGTGTTGATACTGAAAGTACAAAGGAGATTCTATCACTATTTATGTTTATGACTATTGATAAAAGACGATACAAAATTTGTTTAAAACACTTCTTTGTATCTTCCGTAGATTTCAAAGCTAGGAATAGAGGGTTGAAACTTGAAACCTTGAGGGGAAATTAAAAAGTTTTTGAAACATTTATAACTATTTAGGTTCATACTACGTCAATATTCTTATATATTTTCTGACAGAGGCTTCAATTATCATGTGACACGCGACCGCGTGACCGTTCATTATTGCATTGTTACACGCGCATTTGTTTGGTACAGATTGTATCTAATCTTGTGCTAATTATCTACACACTGCGCATCTCCAATAACCGTAAGAAAATGCACATTAATTATAAATAATATTACCGACCCTAATTACAGTGTCTCCCTGTTCATTACCTTCGATTATCATCGATAAAATTCATTTTCGTGTCAAGGACCAGACGGTAATCGGTGCAGGAGATTGGGTAAGTATCAGTCAGACATTTTGTCTGAATAATTGAATAATAGTATGGTTACTTTTCATATTGGGAACGAATGAAGCTTTCATGCGAGCCAATCAATGTTTAAAGTGTACAATCGATGAATATAATTCCCTTTACCTCGGAGATACAATTCTCTAGAAATGTCAAGTAATTCTTTGTATTATACATTTGAAACTACTCTAATCTACACCACCAGAGAAGCACAAAATTACAAAGCTATGAAACCGCTGCATTCTATGTAGATCCAATTATACTTCTCAATAAGAATACCTCGAAATTATCAATTATATATAAGCATTGGCAACAAATTCGTCAAGTTTCGTGGCTACCCCATTAACGATGTGCCCTAAATTGCCAGAAATGGAAGTTACGGAGGCGTCAGAGCAGCAATTTCAAGACGGTACCAAATTTAAGAAAAAAACTAAGAAACCACTGCGTTCCATGGATACTTAATCATATTCTCCAATACTTGCATACCAAAACTATAACTCCAAATTATCAATCGTACACAGGCATTTTCTCCAAGTTCGTTAAGCTGCCCCATTAACACTGTGCGCCAAGCGAAAGATTCAGAACTGGAAAAGTTCTGGGAGCATTAAAACAACGATTCGAAGCTGGTACCAAGAACTTACGCATGGTCATGGGCGTTTGACAGAAGGAAGATCCGAGGAGCGTGGCGAGAAGCAGGAGACCAGCGGACGGCAGCGTCGACATAGCGGAGAACCGAGTCGGTGCCGGATGAACGAGCAACAGCAGTTTGTGTCCCGCGGAAACCGAGCCACGGGGAGAACCAGGAGGACGAACTGGTCGACGGGGACGACGACGCCTGCGCCGGATGTTACACGTCGGCCCGCTTATGAATATTGTATCGGTAGCCCATCAAATCATGACCATGTTTCTACCCCCGTGAATGCACTCTGCCTACCACGACGGACGCTCGAATCTGGACGGGACAAAGAAACTGGCCCGCCGCGATGTGACATCCTGCCACACCGTGTTTTCCACGGGGCCATCGATTTATCGGCGAACCTGTCCGCCAACGACCCAAGGATTACCAACTTGAACGCTCGCGCGGTCGATGGTACGGTTCCGTGAGAATTTATGATTAAACATTAACTTAAATTAAACAGTTCTTAAAGCCCTATGTTAGGATTTTAGTATTCGATAAATTGGATCACTTGAACCCTATTTAGTATTTACGGTAGTATAATAAAATAATGAATCTTTTTAACGATCCTTGAGGAAGAAAAACAAAATTATTGTGCGCTATATTCCACACCTGCATATTCAAAGTAATTTTTTCTTTAATTGAACCGTATATAATAGATTATTATAGTATTTTCGTAATATTTTATTGGACGTACTAAACCCTCTTGACTAGCCTCCCAAACTTCTAATTAGATCATTCGTGACTAGCCAATATGACTGTCACCCATATACATACGGGTGACGCGGCCCATTGGGAAGTTCACGTGTCAATCAAATTCAGGTGAAAGACAAGCCTTAAGGGAGATCCTGTAGCATGAAATCGGTATTCCAAATACATACATGATTTTTTAGAAAACTTATTCTTTCTCTTTCGTGTACAATTGGAACTGTACACTGTAACCAAGTTATCCATAAACGACAGTTAAATCGATCGCAAACCATATTAACGACTAACTACGATTTCAGTCGTCAGTTGCTGTCTGCAATTAATTTCATAAAAAAGATCAAGATTAATCCCTACTAAATTCTAAACCGTATCATTAATCAATTAACACATTGACTTCCCAGGTGGTCATCGATACCGGGTACCATTAAAACCCGCAAAGAAGCATTGAATTTCTAAACAGAAATATTTAACACTTTATAAATATAATTAGAGGTCAAGTAATAATGAAAGTAATGAGTGTTCAAGTAAACGTGTGAACACGTACTTATATTGTTAATAACAAAGACCTAAAGAAATGTATTTTATCGTGATAGGTACTGCTGCAAGAGTAAAAACTGTGGTGTTGAACGTGTTAATGGCTAAACTAAAAAGAAAACTCGATTAATATCTGCCAGCGTTTCCGACCGCATTAACCCTCCAGAGACACCGGCAATAAATGATCGATACGCAAATTATCGATTCGTTGCATGGCACATGCAGGTTAGATTCACGTCGTAACGGTGTGCGGGGAAGTAGCGAAGCCCGTAATCTCGGAGTCGTTTGCTGAAAACTCCAATTTTCTAATCGATAATTGATTATATCGCGTTTCGACGCCGAGCCGTGGAACACGGGGCACGCCGCGAACCGCCATTTTCCGCTGGCAAGCAGCGCAAAATTCAATCGGTTCCCTATTTTCATGGCCGTTGAACGATAAAGTTCGCCCTCGATCAATTCTGCAGACAGATCGCTTCATCGAACTGTAGGGATTGAATCTCGATCGACGGGGAGAAGAAGAAGAAGAGGATGAAAGGAAAAAAAAAACGAAAGAAAGCAGACCGGGGGAATAGAATCAGTTTCTCGATCGATGAATTCTGCCGCGACGAAGATAGGTAACTCCGGCCACGGCAGACATCACGTTTTCCCATTATCAGTCCTGATCATGGTCTAAGGTTGATTAATTTCCATGGTTGAAGAAACAGTGAATCGATGATGCGCGGTCACAAAGGATAATGACGCAAGGATCGAGATTGCGGCGCAGATGTTCCACGGGCCGGCAGGTGAAGCGAAATGCTTCAATAATCTCGCACTATTCTTAAATGGACTTCTGATGTCCTTTATGCAAGCGCAATCGCGGGGAACCTGAGAGACGCCGAGGCTGAATGGTTCTGCTCGGGTCTATGCAAAGTGTCGTAATCTATCTGGACGCAACGTCTTCGAATCAGTGTTGAAATTATTGTTTTTATGAATCACACTGAATTAATTATTAGACGATATTGGACACATGTTTACTTGGGCGTATGTTATATATGACTAGACGAATAAGGTCTAATCAGATGTAAAACTACTTCGGTAAATGGGGCATTCTGTTGAATTAAATTTGCACTTTGCTGAACTTACTTTTTCGAAAGTAAGTGAAAGGTACATAAATTCAATGCAATTTTGTACGTCTGAATATATTAACTCAAATATAAATCGGTCTTATTTAAAGTTGGATTGGATATTAGTATACCTATTCGAAACAAAATAAAACATATCTTATAATACAACAATGCTGCAAATATTTAGCAATTTTTTTAGCACATGTAAAACCATATTTTCAAAAACAAATTGTTACCATTAGCGGTGAAAAATCAGAAGTACCCGAACCGTGAAGATGGCGCCACGTCGTATTTGCATGCTAATCACTCCGCTTTAAAAGCCCCCATATTGCCAGCAGATGTCGCCGTGTGTTCACGAAACCCGCGTATGAAAAGACAAATCTTGATCGCTGTTCCATGCGATGCATTTCGCTTTATGAATCGACGCATCGTATTACGTCATGTACCGCCTTGCATAATACTCTACGAGATTTTATCGCGACTTACGTGAATAAAGATTGATACAACCGGCGGAACTCAATAAAAATGGTCGATAAAATAGAAAGTGACATCATCATCCCGCTTAAATAAATATTTCTTTATTCACTATAACCCAATTAATTTTCTGTTAACAGTATACAATCATTACTGAACAATAATAACCATTAATTACATTTTTAAATTATCTCCTTTATCTTTCAACGAATGGAATTTGAAGTCTCAACGAATATTATTTGAAGGCATTAACGAAGTTTTATATTTTCTGTAATACTGTTTATATACAAGAAATACCTTTCCACCGGAAATGTATTCCAAAGTATTCGAATTACGATGTTTAATTTCAGTTGGCATAAGTGTAACCACAAATTTCACTTCTTTCAACGTTCCCGGCTCGAGTGGATCGTAAACGAATGTTTGAAAAATACGCGCCGAACGGCAGTTAAAGCGGCGGTTCTTCCGCCGCGCTGACGTATCCTCGTCGAAGAGTTTCGGTATATTTTTCTTGCATAATTTAGTTCACCAGACGCTGCAGTTCTTTTAATCGCCGCCAATTTTGAGCCTAAAATACTGCTCCAGTTTCACGGAATATGGAACATGCAACAATCAGCCCCTCCACCGATTTCTGTACTAAGGACCGCGCGTGCACGAATTTCCACAACGGTACAACGTTTGATTCTGTAACAGTGTATTGAATTTTAGTGACATCCAAATTCTCCAAATGCAATGAAAAGAAAACTTATTGTCATGAAAGTTGAACAGGCTATGGTTTCTAAAAGGGAAATAAAAAATTTCAGAAGCTAATTATTAGATTCTTAATGTGTATGCAAAATGTTAATTTTTGGAATCAGATAAAATATCATCGAACCTATTAAAAGTGTAATTATCAAACTCTTTGCTCCACTGAATTTTAGATAATCGGATGTGATATACGTGCATAAAGCCCGTAGTCGAATATTTGCATATATCGAGGAACGATAGAACCGCGTCGTTCCTACTGATCGCTGATACACAATTTAACTACCGTTACGGGACACCCGTACCCGAGTGCATGTACGTCGATCGTATGAAGAAAGAATCTAATAAAACCCAAGGAGAAAAGGCATGATGAAAAAAATACGCGCGCAGAAGAAGCGCATGTACTAGAAATGAAATGTACGCGTCAAAACGTATTACAATTTCACGCACGAAAAGTTCCAACGAAAGGTTCGTGGAACGCGAACGAGTCCAACGGATTACGGGCGTGCACGAGGCGCGGAGCGGATCGTGGACAATGTCCCCGGAACGTGGCCGCGTGACGGTTTTGCGCGATGTTCACGGTGTCGCCGCGAAATTCGGAAGAAAGTAAACGGGGGTTAGAAGATACATCGTGGAGTCCCGAGGAACGGAAGGAAAGGAAGGAAGGAAGAAAAGAATGGAATTTTATTCAAGAAGCGGCCTAATGCGGGAAGTCCGAACTCGGTGATTTCCGGATGCAATCGGCTGTTTCCGGCACGGCCGCCCTCCCGAACTAAACCATTCATTCGACGGAGCGAGAGGCGGCCGTTAGACGAAGAGGGGGATAGGAAGGTGGGTAGGCGCGAGAGAAACGATATTAGGTGGAAGTGGGATAAATGGAACGAGTGAACGAGCGAGTGAATGAGAAAAGGAAGGTGGGAAGGGCTGGAGGAAAGGAGAAGGAAAGTGGCTAGGTTACGGAGAGGGGTAAAGAGAATACGCGAGAGGTAGGCACGACCGATTCGAGAAGGCTGGGTAGACTGGGTAGGTTCGCAGGCAAGAGCAAGAAAGCGAGGTAGCGTACTGGGACTAGCAGTCAGACTGGCCGGCCGCCGCGCTCTGTAGTTCGTTAGAGAGCACACTCCTAGCGAATCGACAGCAGATGTGGCCAGTTACCTCGGTGCTGTGTGCTCGTCCGGATCTCGGAGTGCTTTGGATTTCGATGCACCGACCGGATCCGAATGCGCTCGACAACAGCGGCAACGACCAGTAATATACACGAGCGTGACCCTTGGCCGCACGACGAGGGTTTCACAGAGATGCGAACGTAGAGGCCCCCTCGGGACCCAGAGTGACAAGTCGCGCGGCGATAGCGGACACAACAAAAAAAACAAATAAACAAAAAGACAATAACAACCCCGTGACGTAGGGAATATCGACGAATGCACGAATAGGCTGGCAAAGGTGTCGAGGACGATTAAGAAGAAAGAAGAGGAAAAGAAATCGAATGGAACAGTCGGTCGCGCGCCAGCACCAAGAACGCAGTGACCGTCGTACCTGTCCGTCGGTGGCCGAAGACTTGCCCGATCGAGACTCGGGTAGTGATGTGGCAACGTTGCTGGTGGCTCGCGAGCGGAGGAGTCAGTCGTCGCTCGACTGTTCTGTCGTAGTCCGTGTCTGACAGTGCGGTGTCGCTGCCAATATAACCGCGAGGGCCCGTCAGGGCCCGCGAGTTGCGCGAAATCAGAAACACCGCGATCCACGGCAGAGCGGTGTCAAGATGACATATACAATAAGATCCCGTTTGTGTAGCACAGGTATCGCTGGGATAAACGCAGAGACGTGTTGCACGTTACCGCTACGATAGCGCCCGTTCGTATTCTCGTTTGTAAAATAGAGTCGATGGGAGAGGAGAGAGTTGCTTCGCTCGCTGGCTCGTTCGCTTGCTGGCTCGCGGGAGTATAGAATAAAACAGTGCGCGAGAGAAGCGGTATAATCACGGTGTGTCGTTTTGTTTTTTTTCACCGCCGCCTGCCTGCCCATTTTCATCGTGAAAACAGTTCCTAAATGTGCGCGCGCTCGTTCTCTACGCGTACAGTTCGAACGTCGAGAAACGAATGAGTGCGTGAATCGTGACAACACGAATCGTGTCGGAGTGTGTACAAGAGGAAACGAGACAGAGAAACCGTCTCTCTCGCTCTATCTTTCGTTCACTCTGTCTCCCTTCCGTGGTCGGAACTTTACGCCCGTCGTAAGCGTTTCTCCCCCCTCCCCCTTCCCTCCGCACGGACTGTTCCTTTCTCCCTCTCTCTCCCACGAAGGCCCATTTATCTATCCCGTATCGGCCGTACGGCTGTCTCTCGCGGTTTACCGACATTCCGTCTGTGTGTGCGCTGGCAGAGTTTTCACTGGCGCGACACGGCACGCGCGCACGCACGCACGCACGCACGGACCGCGCCGCACCACAAGATACGGCGCGCGGCGACACGACACGTAAACGAAACCGGCTGCCGAGAGAGAGGAGGCGAGAGGAGAACACACGGGAGTGTCAAAGATCCGAGGAAAAATCACGGGCATGGGAACAGTGTGTGTCGTGGACTGAAAAACAGTGCGCGACCGACGACCGGTTGTCCTCCCCTCTGTGTGTTTGTACCGTCCTGTCCCCCCACCGGTGAATCTTTTTCGCTGGCTCGTCGGCCGACCCGCGCCGATCGCCTGCATTTTCATCCGGTGTGTGCCTGTGTGTCCCTTTACCGAAGGAGGAAGAGAGGTTAGGTTAGGCTAGGACTCTCGCGTCACCCCCGGCACTACATCCGTCCTTGTCTCGCCCGTGCTCGTTTCTATTCCCCCTGCCCTCCCATCTTTGTCTGGCGTACACGAAGAGGAACGCAGCAGACACGAGTGGCCGCCGAGCAACTACACCACACACGCAGGACAATCGGGGAAAGAGAAGGAAAACACAAATGCCGATCGCCGGTGGAATTCTGGTCGCTGGAACCGCGGCTCATTGCCTGTCTTCCGCCGCTGGCATGCTTCGATTCCTCGCTAGACTTTCAGGTTAGCACGCAATCATCTCTTTACAAATGCCTTTCGTTGAAAAGTTTTTACCGGCTCGTGCACGGCACCGTTGTCGATTTACTATCTTCGTGTTTATTATGTTTCTTTTTCCTTTTTCCCCGTTGCCATTCATTGGAAAAGACTAGGTCGCAGAGGAGGTAAAGAGAGGATCGAAGATACATGTCGATAGAAGGTTAACGAGATAACCATTCTCGATACACTTCAGATCTCTCTGATCGTCCGTGGGGGTTTGACGTTTCGTTTTTTCCCTGTTTCCATGACGTTTCGTTACCTTTCTTTTTCTCTACTTCTGTCTGTCCGACTGTCCTCCCTTTCTATCCTCTCTCTCTCTCTCTCTCTCTCTCTCTCTCTCTCTCTCTCTCTCTCTCTTTCTTTCTCTCTCTCATCTCCCTTTCTATCCTATCTCTCTCTCTCTCTCTCTTTCTCTCTCTCGCGCGCGCCTGTCTTTTCCAACATCGACGACGCGTGCCGTTTGCGAGAGACTCACGTCTCGTAAAATTCGCTATTTTCTCGACGCAGACGTCTAGCCGCGTGGTGCCGGGGAATCCGTGCGGTTTCGATTCCCGGACTTTCGAGTCGGTGCACCGCTACTGGCTAGGCCGTTAAATGTAAGCGTACAGGCAGCGAACGACGTAGACAGAATAAGAGGAACAAAAACGAGAGACGGCCTCGTTCGTTCGTTCGTTCGTACGCGCGCGGGTATTATACGAGTTCGCCTCGTGTACATATATCCCGTGTAGAGAGGATTGACGTGTATCGACTCGGATTTCCATCGTGTCGTGTGAAATTAACCTTCCCCGCTGCCCCCTACCCCCTACTTTCGTAATCCTTGTACGTCGAGATCGTCGTTAATACGGTCTCCTCGTATTTCACCAATTTTTTCACCGACACTGTCAATCCACCTTTCTGACAATTATATACTACATGTACATACAAAGAACCGACAGACCTTAGAAATATGAAACAAGATCTTATAATAATCAGATTTACCAACAAGTAATCTACTATATTCTTTTCGATAGATTGGTAATACAGTTTGAATTCTAGACATCTTCCCACACTTTTCTCCTTTAAATATGGCGGAGTTCATTTGAGGATGAACATTATTGAGACATGATAAAACATAAACATGAGTATTTGATTTGATGAAATACACCGTATTACTTATCGGTACTAACTAATTGAAACGAGTATTAATTAGTTCTTGCCTCGACGAGGTTTTCCATGCGTCCGTTAAAGATAACCCTTCGCGTTTAATGACTCAATCTAGATTAACCTTATCTTCGGAGGATTCTCTGTAAACGGGGTAGGTAATACTCGGTGGGGGATTCGATTATCTCGTTGATTGGTTATTTATATCGATTACCTGGATCACTCGCTGAAAATGATTTGTCATAAAACATACATAAAGAAGTTTGACGAATTTATTCGCCGGAAATTTCGTATTTATCGGGGTATTAACGAAAGTCGTTATCGAGCGATTGCACTTCTAGATTGCAATTGCAGTCTCGAGTTAATCTGACTTGACGACAAGGTGTAACGAAATAGTTCTAGGAAAAAATTTTTTCTTTTTCGTCGTTGGGTGACAATGATGATAATTATTTGGATCGAGGGTATTCGTGACTCTATAGTAATAATTAGTGTCTAGTGTGTGAGAGCAATTGCCAGTAGGCAAAACTGATTCTTCACGAGATAGTGTTAATTGGTGATATCGATATCTATCGAGATAGTGTTAATTTTATTTATTTTTCATTTAGCGCCACTTTATCTATTCCATTAAATTAACTTAAGTGTACATAAGTTTACACTGTCATTACAAAAATTGGAATATTTGGTAGTTATTTTTTGAATTGCACTTTTGACCACTGCATCCTTACTGAATGACCTTTTTCTACATAAAAATAAACATTAACAAACTGTTTTGTATAAACTTTGCTGATGGATTGAATTTCATAAAAATTCTCCAATATTGCTAAAGATGACGTGGAATGCAGAGACAGGGAAAAAGTTTACTCGTCACTGTGGATTTTCGAGTCTTTGAGGTCATCGAAATTTTTTTTCAGTGATATCACACTCGTTCATGCATGATAGTAATGAATACCAATGGCATGAATCACTAATGAATATTAACTCGATACACATGAAATATTCATTCATTCTTAGTATTTTTCTCAATGGAGCCAGTCACGAATTCTTCATTGATAAACACATCGACTCGGAACAAGTTCATTCTCGATTTAATTTTGGTTACTATAACCTACCGGCATACTTTGGGAACCGAAAAGCATGAAATGTTAACACAAAAATTAACTCATGAATCTAAATAGCTAATTTCACTATACATTATTCAAATAAAATTCTGTCTAAGCTCTGAAGAATACCAATTTCAGTAAAATCGAACAAGCTTTCCTTTCCAGTAAACGAAACCATCGATCAAGATCTTCCTACCATGTAGAAATCTCTTCGACAATTCAGAATCGCCGTTTCGAAATCGATCTAGAACAATTCGAATTCTTGGATAAAGGGTCTTCAGTCTCGATCGTGAATGAACCTACGCGAAATACACACTCGGGTTTCGGAAGCACGCGGTGGATCGCACGGCGAACTGTCGATCGATCGGATCACCATGGCGCGGTGAGAGACGGTCTGCGGGGACCAGACGGTTGCACGCCGACGACCTGGTTCTTCCTCTCTTCGTCTGTCCCACTCTTTCTCTGTCACTCTGTTGTACATTAATTCATCGACGAGTGAATGAGCGTAACCTCTGCGGAAAAATCGGGCGCAAATACATCAAAATATAAATAGAAGTGTCTGGGGACGGTCCGGCGTGGTGTGTCGACGCGTGTGTCGTCTGTGTTCTCCCCGAGAGCCACCAAGAATTTACCGTCTGGCCCTCTCCCGAACCCGCGAAACACGCTCAGAACAGAGAAAATTCGTCGTCGTCACCCAGGGTGTCGAGGCGGGGAGGGAGAAACCGCTGGTGGGCTGCAACTAGGCGGCTGCATCGACTGCTATAGTCGATGGAGGAAGCATAGTCGTCGGGCGAATATTCTTAACACTTCGCCGGTTTGATCGACACCCACAAGAATACCTCGGAGCACAGTCACTCGGCTTTACTTTCTTCTTTTTTTCTTTTAATTCTTCTGCCTCAGTTTCTACCGTCTACTTATTATTTTTTTTTTTTTTTCGTATTTGCTTTTGTCTTTTTTTCGTGATTGTGATGTACAGACGGACAACTGCAGTTGTGTCGATTATAATGAATACACAAAACAGATTTTCAGATATAAATGTATGGTAATTCAAAGTCGCAGGGGGTTATCGAGGGTTGAAATTATAACGTGTCAATCCTTTTCTTGTTGGTAGTGGTAGAAAAAGATACTGGAGGAAAGATCACAGAATGAAAAATTCTGATAAAGAAAATTTATTTCTCATTTTGACTGCCACTTTTTGCCTCACAGAATTGTCCATAGAAACCTAAAAAAAAAGAAACATACAATTTTCCTAGATTATTCTACATAGTTCCATTCGCAATCTGTTTCACCAACTACCTGTACTCTCCCCAATTGGTCATTTTCCATTAGGCAGACTTCCATCATCCTCAAAATTCTCAATTCGACCTGTAATCCTACAATAACGAAACTCTTCAGAACACAACGCTATACCAACCATTTAAACGAATCAATCGAATTGAAGCACGATCACCGGACACCCGTTAACAACGCCATTGATTGCGTCACTCGGTACTGGCGAGCACGGAAATATGTGGAAGAGATTCGATGGAAATCGCGGCAAAAAGTGAGAGTGGCAATGAGTCAACATCCGCGTCGTATTTTTTTTTTTTCTAGGTTTCGATCATAGATTCCGAATGGAACGCGACCGCATTTTTCCCGGCGCCATTTTGCTTTATCTCCCTTTCCTCTTTTGTGTCAGGATGCGGCATGGTTTTAATTCGAACGCGAATCGAATCTCCCCGATCGCGGCGTCAGATGCACAGGGGCGGAGAGACCTGAGATTTTCCTGTTAAATCGCTACTCGCAGACGCTTTATCTTTAGAAACCACTGGTGAGACACAGACGAGGCTTTTTTTCTCTCCTTAACGGAAATAGCTATCATTCTATGCGTCTTAGAATGAACCGGCAATACACTCCGCAAAATTTATTTTCGTGTGGGTTTTACGGTATCCGCCGTGTCTCTTCGGCCGGAATATCATCAAAGGGGCCACCGATTAACAGGGAAAATTTGCCGAATTTCGAATACACCCCGTGCGTACGGCTCCGTTCGCCCACGTTCCTCTCTCGTTCGAATTTTATTAGTTCCGCGCGCGACACGTCGCTCGAAATAATCGAACAAGATCGTTTCTTCCCCGTGACTCGATACTTCGAGGCATGTCTCTCTAGTCTTTCGACATCTGAAGGATCGGTCGGATCAAAGTGGGCCCCCATTAGCATTTCATAAGCGGTTTATCCTTCTTTACTGTGTAACGTTTGTTGGTATTATTTTCGGGGTGCTAAACATTTTGAATGCTAATACATATAGGCGGATTGTAATAATAGATAAAAGACAATTTTTAGAGGACAAATAAGGTACAAATAGGTAACCGAAGAAATGCGTTTAGATCAAAATGATGAGTGCGTTTACCCTGTATGCACCGTCACCCATTAACGAAGCAAACGATGGGAAAGTAAAAATGTCGGGGAGGGGGGCTCGTTCGAATTGTCTCCGTTCGGTGCGATTTCGCAACGCAGAATGAACCGTGAACGGGAAAAATACGGGCCCGTCTCCGCACAGGATCGTAAAATACCTGAGGTATCTCCGTTGGATCGGTGGATGTGGCTCGGGCGTTAAATTAATTGCTGATTACCGTGAAATCGTGAGTGCTCGCGTTCAGATGGATATGATTCACGGTTCCGGTCAATCGATCGCGGCGGCGATCGAGACCCGCGAATCGCATCTCGAAATACACCTTTGCAAACGCCTTTGAGTATTGGATTCCCGGGGCGTCCGAAGCCGGGTCAATTCTGACTCACATCGATAGGTTACTAACACAAATTCACGGTGACTCGAGCTCGAGGCCCTTACCGACACTGTAAAAGTTTTGTCGACTGGAACAGGGGTTGGCACTACGTCTCGCGAGCTAAGAATAGATTTTACAATTTTAAATTTTTTTAAATTTCGAAGTACGCGGTGCTTAGCTATAACGCTCTTAGTGGCTAAATTATTTTCTATTTGGCCCTTTACAAAAAAAGTTTGTCGACCCCTGGAGTAGAAGAAAGGACAGCGAGTAAAAGGGAAATAGTCAGCCGAAGACGTAAGTCAATACTTCTGCGGCGTCTTAGTCCGACAATTTTTATACAATGTCACACGTCAGTCAGTTCCCGAATTACACGGACAGCTCCATCACTGTGTGCGTATCGCTCTCGCGAGCGCACGACGTGTGACTCTGGCACCGTCCACAGAGAATTAAACCCCGAGAACGGCGGCGTGTTTATGAAATTTTCGCGGCGTGTATTCTCGAGTGTATTTCTGTCCCCGTTAGCAAATAGCACATGAATTATACATGGCGGTCTGTTAATTAGCGGCGATGTGTTATGTGTTGGGTTTATCGAGTTGGAAAATTAAATGGTTCGATACGCGCGCGGACGGGCTCGCACGGTATGCGTCTTAAAACCGGGAAAATCCCCCTTTGGTTCCGTACAGCCCGTCGAATTTTATAACATTTTAACTACACTTCAGATTTCATGCATTCATAGCGTTCACGAATGGAGTACAGACTCCTCTCGATTATCGTCTGGCTTGTTATACACGATTATTGTCCAGGCTTTATCCCCACCAGAGGGGGGATAGAAGTATTGGCACTCACCTACTAATTAACATAATTTGTATAGGTTCCGAGATGATGTCGCAAAATATTATATTTCGGTTATTTTAGTGTAATTTCAATTGTAGCAAACCACTCTTCGTTCTGTTCGATAAGATTAAATTTGATGATAAGATTGATAATAAGATGATAAGAAGATTTGTTCAATATATTTATCATCGTTCTATTACATTTGACTGCAACAAATGAATATGAGTATAATCTTGACTAATCCTGCATTATGGACATAGTGCTGCTTTAGTATTTAGAATTATTCACAATTTTCGCATTTCAATTTTCAATTTTTACACCTGCCCACTGAAAAATTCTAGTCTAATTTTCAGTCCCATAGGCTGGACGCAAACGGACATATTTAAAATCAGAGCATCAAATCCAAAACTGGATAACTTAAATGTGTTGAACAATGGAATATATGAAAATTTATGAAACTTGTTTTTTTCTCTCATTCGTATAGTTCGTATCTTTTGGTTCAGGTTCCTCTTCCAAGGATTCTTTCGAACATATCGTGTCGTACCTATCATGGAAGGTAATTGGAATCTCTGGAATTCCGTCATTTAATAAAAGTCATTCTACACGGTTACATCCGGCGGTGGTGCGCCACACTGTCCCCGCATGCTCATTCAGTACGCAAACGCGTGCAGTATCCCCTCGTTACCTGTTATAATAAATTGCCCATGAACATACATTTGAAGCCACTAAAAATGAAATAATAAGTATATCCTGAAAACTATAATAGATGTAAAAAAATTTGTTAGAATAAAAATTTAATAGCTTCATGTAGTCTATACAACTGTGCAATGAAATTATTAAAACCTTTGTAGTTAAAATAAATAAGTATATAAACAAACAAATTTTTAACAATTCCATTGTATAGTTTTATAGAGCAGAAAAACCCATTCAATTTTCGTTGCAACAATTTTTTTGTATTCACTATAGTGTTCAAGATATGCCAGAAAATAGGAAAACACATATTAACATTTAAGGGATGTTTTTACCCCGAGAAACCAAAATGGTTCTCTACAAACTTGCAAGCATTCCAAAAATTCAGAGTTTTTAAGTCACCAAAAGTTCCCATGTAAGTCCACTTTTTGAATTTCTTCAAAACACTCGTTTGGTGGTTAACACATTTTATATTTTTGTGGAGTTAATCTCTTTGGCAAATGTAGGGCTCGAATCGCAAGCGTCTGGTGTTATTAACCCATTTGCATCATAAGCGCAGATATGCGCGCTTTATTGAACTAAATAAAATTATAAATTCTTTGTGTACGCCATTTTTTATCCTTTATGCATTTTGCAACATTTCTATCTTTATACAATAAAAAAAAAATTTTGTGATATGGGCCAATTTTTCTTTTTTTCCGAATGATGCAAATGGGTTAAAAAAAAAAGTATAAACAAACTCAACACTATTCTGTCGAAGTTGCAGTCCCATAACAGAGTCGTCGCGAATGGTCGCTGAATGGTCACGCGCGCGCCGTACCTGCAGTTCGTCAAACCCGCAATACGGCAGACTTTATGACACCGGCGTACTGCCAAGTAACACAATCGCAGCGCACGACAGGTTCTACAGCCGCACGTTTTACGATTATCGTTCGGGCGTTCGTATCGCGTACAGTTGTACAATTTATCGCGCGAGATACCTCCCTCAATGATTCGTGTTCTTAGTGACGCAGTGGATCGTGAGGGAATTGTGGCAGGTCAGTGATGTTGATGGAATTATTTAATCGGTGCTTGTTGGCCTTTTTTTTTTGCATCGTTGGTAGGATTAGTTCAAGTGAGAAATGCGGGTTGTGAGAAAGAAATTGTTGAATGTTAATACCACTTTTAACAGGGAAAGGAAGAAAACTGTTCTTGAAGTGAGGGTGGTTCTACGGTGGTGTTCGAAAGTATTGCATGCTTACTACAGAATGCATTGCAACTGCATTGCATTTCATTAATCCTTGCTTGACAGCTCTTATTTTGTTTCTGTATTTATCACCATTGTATGATTCTACATATATTGTTCTTAACTTGGGAATTCTACAGATTTCGATTATCTTAGCGTGCGTGAAATTCTTTGGAACTCTAGTGTAGAATGACATAGTGGAGCATTATTAATTGAGATTGGGTATTTCTTATTTTACAATTATCGAAATTATAATAGTACTTTGGGATGAATTTATGGTGACCTTTAATTTACTATACATTCTGTGTTATATTATGCTAAATTGTATTATATATTATCTATATTATTGTACTATATAATTTAATCTAGTGTACATTTAATGCTGGTAGTTCTAGTGTTAAATGTGTTTCTCTGAGAAATATCTCTTGGGGGTAATATAAACGACAGATAGCTTCAATTACAGTAGTAAAATTACAGTAGTAGTTAAGTTCTTGAAAGCTCAGGTCAAAATAGTCCCATGAAATGGATCTTAATTCAGTTCGAATTTTCATCTTTTAATTTAATAGAGTATTAAGGATAATCTTATTAGGCATATGTAAAAGTAATAGCTGTTTCATCGACAAAAATCTGTATTGATATTGAACAGTTGCTACGTAACCTCTTACTCGAAATGGTCCCGCCCATTTCTCACAATTATCCGTCAATTTTGTGGCAACAAAATGAATTAAAACCTCAGTTATCAACGTAAACGCCACAGCCATTCCGTTTGTATACACCAAATGTAATAAGAATTCCCATGTCATATAATGAATATCGAAACAGCAATAGACTTACAAAGGACATAAGCGTATGTATAATTGGCAAGGTGTCATAAAGAGTTAATTGAACATTTACCTGAACGGTGCATAAGGGTTAACACAATCACTACCACTGACGCTAACGGTCGTTTCCTTACGCAATTGGTACATGTCATGTACATCTGATGGCGTCATACTTACTAGTACAACTTAATTCTCGTACTTAGCATTATCACTGTCGTAAATTTTAATTGCTATTATTTTTTATATGCATACCATTAATGTATTTATCGTAAGAGAACGTGTTGACCCTCAGGGTACGGACCGTTAGTGCCGACGGCCGGGTCAGTCGTAACTACATAATGTTCGGTAACTAAATGATCATCACCTGTCTTTGTTTACAGTTACTGATTCGACTCGTTGGATGAGGTATAGTTTCGTTTAAAACGAATTTCCATAACATGACAATTTCTATGAACCTAACCACCGTGTTATACGAGGCCTACCACGAAGTCTTCATTAAACTAGTAACCAATTAAGTCAGAGGTCCAGAATATGCTAAGGAGACTCCGTTTTGGTCCCAAACCAGGACACTTTCTGGTCCCGTTTCCAACATCGTGGTGGCCGAGAGGCGACACACAGAACTCGATGGTCCGTTTTTCCCCCCTCCAGACACAATAACGCTTTCTGCATCTACCGTGGAAGTCGGTTGCACGGCTAGACCGTCCGCAACAATGCCGACGTAACGCCTATTTCCAAATGGACGAGCCGGGCGTGGGACTCGTCGATACAACAATGAGTACCGTTATTATTAGGTTTCCTGGACAAACAACGGCCACCAGTCGATCCACGTCTCCCCCTCCAGCCCCAGCTCCGTCAGGCGAACCTCTTTCGTGCAAATCGTCGATCGGGGGGCCTGGCTTTCCTTCCCATTGTCGGTGGGGGACCCGAGACTTCGTCTTGTTGTTTGTTTGTCGGGATTTAGAGGTTTTCAGGGGGTCAAGGGGGGACTTTAAAGGGAGTCTCTTAAAGGATTTGGAACTCTTTTTCTTTTCTTTTTTTTTTTTTCTTCTTGGGGAATTTTGAACTGGAGAGTTTTCTGGGTCTCGAAATGTCTTATTTCGACTGTCCGAACTGGTGGATGGAAACGTCTCTTTGTTGTGCCCCGAGGACGGCGAACCTGAAATCTTGATTCAGCATGTTGAGCGGGTAATTGTTCGATTAGGAACGGCCTTGCAGGCGCGAGTAATGAAATTAACACAGGGCGTACATGCGCAGTTTGTATACACGGGGATTGCAACATCGGGGAAATATGTGAGGTAACGAAGTTGATGTTGTTGTTCGTGATTGAGAGACGGGCTGCTATGTTAAGAGAAAACTTTTTTGCTCAGAGGGTTATAGTTCTTCGAATGTCTAGATTCCTTTTCCTAAGTTTCTAAATGCCTAGCTTAATTAATTTACCTATTTAGGTATATAGTCCACAATCTTCGTCGTCTTAACGAAAACAGATACACGTTACTAGTCGATAATTTCGACGTTAAATGCAGGAATAACTATGACTATAAACCATAACTTTTAGTCAAGGTACAATTTAAATGATAAATCCAATAAATCAAGAATAAGTGATACCTCATCGAACGCCTGATTCAGCTACTGTCTATTAATTGTTCGTAAAATATCTCGAAATAAGAACTGCAATAGAGTATACATACTGTATACTGTCAGTTGCATTTGTAGGAATTAACGACGGTCGACACCTGTAAAAATAACAAATTCGGGGCCCAGCTCGTCGATCGATTAAGTCAACCCACGAACCATCGATTCGTCAGCTTTCCGTTCGCGTTTTCCGTGTGGACCGTTTCGGAATTGACGAGGGGTGAAAGGTGGCGATCTCGGGATGCAATCCTATGACTGCTGGCTGTGTATTCGGGTATCGTGTACGATCTCGAACGGTGAAAATCGTCGGGCGTTAACGGTGGACCGCGTCGCATACGCGACACTTCGCTACCTGCTTGCCAAACAGGAGTTGGGGAGGTCGTAAAGTCCGGTGGCAGGTTTTCTTTTGCCGAGAACCTCTTCTCACGATGAATTTCCTCAAAATATTATCCTTCGGCGTGTTCGCCTGCTTGTTACGGGGGACCGTTTATCCCCTTTCAGAGTAACCCTTGCTGGGTTTGTTGTTTCGGGGGGGGGGGGGCGCATTAGTAAACGGGGGCATAACGGTGTAAATATTTGATTCTTCGAACCTCTGTAATCGATAGGACTTTTTAGCGTGTACTGTCAGTTTTTAGTGTATCGATGGACAGAAACAGAATGACGTCGGGCCCTTTGATTCTTGCGAGAAACTTATGACGACGCCATATTTTATCCCCTTTATTTCTTATCGATATGTAAAAACATTCGTCGATACAAGGCCGCAGGGTTTTCGACCGGTGGAACTCGAGGTGGCCGCTGCACTGCGTCCACTGCGGCCTTCCATCGAGGGTGCAAAAGTAGCCCTGTTCGGTGGCGGAAGTCTCTGGGCACTTCGTGGAAATAAAGTTTCGTGCCGGGGGGTTTAAGAACGACGATATATCGCCGCGGCCTGATTTCAACGCGGCACGAGAACCCAGCCCGTGTTCTCCAAGCACCGTTCTCACTCTCCATTGGAAATCTCTTCCGTTCTTTCTTGCCTCTCCTGCCACCGCGCGTCCGTGGCGCGCGTGTGCGCAAGGTGACTCTTATCGGGGGGTGGCCGCGGTACCATTGTTCCCGAAGCGAAATTACGCCCGTGGAACAAAAACGAACGCTCGCGAAAGGGGCTGTGATTTAGTGGACACGATTGCTTTTTGGAGGGAGGCGAGGCTGTTGCGGTACGTTGATGAAATACGAGACGTTTCGACGATGAATGAACCTTGCGTTTGGGCGCAGATTTTAGGAGAACTTTGATGGATTGGGATTGCGTTTGGGTAAGGATTTTGGGAGAACTTTGGTGAATATAGGATTGTGGTATATCTAGTGGTAATGGGAAATGATTCCTCGAATTGACAGTTACGATGAGGTTTGACGGGATCTTCGTTAGTGGAACTGGTGTAAGTTGAATGTTCATGATTTTAAACTGGTAACTGCATTTATCTACTATAGTGGATGTCTACTTTATTATTTTAGTGACAATATTTGGGACATTTCTTGTCTTCTAATTTTATAATTATTGAAATCTTAAAGCTGCTTCCGTTGCAATCTCTGTTGACCTTTAATATATTGTTCTTATTAGTTTAATATCCATTCAAGGCTTTAAAAAAAGGATTATTTAATAATTTAAAAAAAAAAACAGGTTAATTTAATATTGATATTTTCAACTTCAAAACACCAAGATACAACATACATGTCAGTCTCATAATTTCGAAACAACATTTAAGGATCTAGACATTGAAGTGTTAAAAAAAAAAAAGGAATACAAACGTGAGACCTTTTTTCTCCTCGCCCGTAGAAACAAGTCGTTTCCCTGCTTTCAACACGCGAGACACACAGCTCAAAGGCGAAACGTTCTCCGTTCAGAAGAGTTTCGTTTCGCGTATCCTCGAACTTTCGATCGGCCCCCAAGAATCGTCCTGTATACTATGCGCCAGCGAGCACCTGCAGCGTGAAGTTATGCAAATTCCGGGGGTTCGTGTGCACGTCCGTGTGTCTTTGGCTGGTCCCGCCGCCGCCGTCGCGTTCGATGCAGCAGCGGACCTTCCAATCCATTCGACTGCCACGAACGAACGAACAGACCGGGGCCAGGAACACACGAGCCCCTTTTTTTTTTCCACCGAGACGACTTCAGAGCTAATGCTGAATTACCACTCGCGATCACGAAACCCCCGCGGCCGCGACCAAGAAAGCCGCCATTATCGAGCGTTTTCGTACAGCCGCGTGCGGATCCTTTTCGCGAGCCCAGGGACAGGGGGAGTGATCGAGCGTTATTGCCGAGGTGATAAATCGTCCTGGAAATTATACGAAGCCCTTCGAAAGGACTACCGTGTCCGAATAATTCGCAGGATCACTCGGGCTACTTGCAAAAACCACTGTATATAATATACACGGTGGCAGGAAAAAAAAACTATTCATACATCGGTGACATCTACAGTTGATTAACTGTAGAAATACCAAAGCATTTAAATTGAGTGGTTGGTATACTCTTATAACGATGATTAAAATGTTACAGCAGTGCGTTTTATCCGATCTTTTACAGCTTTTATTGGAACGCGTAAGTGAAGAAGTGGGTTAATTTATAAATTTGTGCATTTTCAAGGGTTCGTTTTATTTATTCATCCCGTAGGAATGGATACACGTTTATCATTGGTAGTGACAGTGGTAATAATACTGTCTCCGGTGTAGCGTTAAGTTGTGCCGGTGATTATGAATATGAGAGTGGTGTAAATCAACGAACCAAAAAAATTTGAGTTCTTTTTTCTTATTCTATGCTACGTCGATTTATATTTTCAATGTAAACAACTCATCTTGATTATTGTCCCGAATTCGAGTCCGGGACAATAATCTTGTAGGGAGAAATGCTTCAGACTCTCGTAAATTCGTTTTTTGCCCGAATCCCAAGCCTCGGCAACAAAGTATGCGCTTGATAGCCCCCCCCCCCCAAAGGAATAATTTGAATTAATCGTACCGAAGCGGGAATTAGAATTTGTTCAAGTTCATCGATCCATTTTACGATTCTGAATGAAGTATCAAGTTCGGAAAAGAACAAATTTATGTTAATCGTTACAAAATACTTCTGCTGCCATGATTTCGAACACAAAGATTCAGTCTTAATTGTGAGAAGGGGGCCTCAGCGCTCCCTTTATCCCCACGATCTACCCTCTTCGACTCGACGAAAAAACTCCCCGAACGATCACGCGAATCGCTCGTAACGCATCATCCTTCGGGAATAAATTAATTTTAAGTGAACCACCAAGACGGTATCGAGTTTTTCCCCGATTAAAAAAAAAGAAGCCTGCATTCGATTAGGCGTGTGTGCATTGACTTATTCATTGTATTCACGGTTCGTACTTGTTTCGATGAATCAGCGACGATAAGGTTGGCGCGAAATTCAAACCGTGATGGATAAATTGAGTTTTTCGGAAGACCAACTGCGCTTCACACTAGAACTACTAGCGCTGGATATTAAATTCTATGTTATATTAATATGTATAGTATCGTATAATGAATTAACGGTCAACAGACGTTCATGCAGAACACCTTTAAGATTGTATTACTTGTAAAACATGAAATCCAGAATTCGTTATTTTGACGGATTTAGCAGTTTTAGTGTTAATAGATAAGCCTCTAGTTATTAATACGGCGGAGCTTATTTCGACTGACCTTCCGTTCACGTCTATTATTTGAATTTTCTAAGCCATAACGGTCACCGGTCAGCGACGACGGCGTGAATGGAAAGTTCTATATTGGTCACCGGTGACCGATGCGGTGGTGAATGTGTTAATATTTCTGTACAAACTTATTACAAATTATTTTAGGTATTGCAGTTTGTAACCCTTACAGTTTAAATAATCCAATACTGTTTATGGGTATATTAACCTTTCGTAGAAAGACATATTTCTTCACACTCCGTAGGCAAACTGAGTTATGTCCAAAGCCTAATTTTTTTTTAATGTTTCAAGCTTTCTAAAAACTTAGAAAAATTCTCGGATACTTATCCAAGTCTCCACTATATTCTACAATAATTCGTTATGTCAAATGTTTAAAACATTTTTTTATAAAAATAAAAATTCGACAGAGTCTGGGAAAAATTAGTAATTTCTCTTAAATGGCTGGTGTTGCAAAATAAAAATTCTAGGAACATTTAATAGTATGGGCTTAATATTGTTAACGTATTAAAACCCTTAGTGCAAGGAACAGGGTTCTGTCCAATTTTGTTTTTTGCATATCAGTGCCCACAATTCTGAATTTGCATAAACATCCAGTAACCACTTTTCTGTATCTGTGTAGAGAATTCGTCTGCTCAAACGCGTAAGAACGTTTTGCTAAATTTCAGCCACATAATTCGAACGAATGGTGTTGATAAGCGTCCTGGATGCGTTAATGAACGGATTTTACTCGGACCGTCGGGGATATGTATTTGCTTTCACCGTCGGTCCTAGATGCGCAGCCTGTGGAGAAATTAAGTAAAACGGCCTTGAGAAATCGAGAATCGACGAGCACTCACACACATGCAGGACACATGCACCACCAACGACGCCGGTGCATCCGCGATTCTCTATTTTTAAGGTTTACGCGAAATATTTTTTCTCGGGCGACACGTGTTTCCCATTCCGGGGCCCGGCGGAATTCTATTGGGAAACGACACGGTGGGATGAGGACTGTCATTCATGAACGCTAGAATAAAACAACGCCTCGACTTCCTTTTTTCTTTTTCTTTTTTTTTTTTTTTTTTTTTTTTTTTTTTTTTTTTTTTTTTTTTTTTTTTTTTACACACGTATAGACACACATTTTACAGACGAAATGTGTCACTATATTTTCTGTAACACATTTCGTTCTGTACAAGCGCAACAGTCTTGATTCACAAGACGGCAAAGGAATGTATGATACGCTTAAATTAAATCTGAATGTAATGTCACAAATTGAAGGGGGAAAGGGTAGATTATTACGCGGAGATGAGAGAAATCTCGAGCACCGCGAATAGTAATAGACTTAATAGAAAAAAGAAAATAATGTGCATATCGTTCGGAATTATTTGCTGAATTAAAAGTACGAATAATTGGAACGAATGCTGCTGAAAGGAACACGTTGATTACCGAGAGTGTGAGAAATTTTTATGACCAGGCTAATTACAGAAGCTTGTTGTGAATGTATAGTGGAAATATCTACAGCATTTTAATTCGATCGTTCCATGTCTATGCATGGAAGTTGCTGGCGCTTCTGAGCTGATGCAAGTTGCACTGATCACTGGACTCCAAATAGGTATTCATGCAAATATAGTCAGAGACTAGTTCACAGACATGAATGTTGAACGGCAACCTGTTTTCTGTATTTTTTTATGTTAATAACGACCATTATACATGGTATTAATGTTACTATTTTGCTTATTAGGTGGCAAGTTTTACGTACCAATCACTTAATAACTTCTAATAGCGAATCCAGTTCGAATAATCGGATCAGATAAGCATGGTGCAAACTAGCTTAACAGTGTCTTACAGTTTAATTTTTTTTTATCACAACTTATGAACAAACCCTTCCCAGACCTGCGTTTGATCGTTTCCCCTGGGAGCACTCTGTAGATAATAATTACCCCCGTGCGTCGATACCAGCGTTTAATCGAATCGAGAACCGGAGCCCGATCAATTAAAACCGAATCACGGCCGAGCGACGTTTATTAGCTTCCTCGTCTCGGTTAAATTGCCTATGTCAAAAGATGCTAGTGCGCGCGTGCGCGCAGAAAATCGCGGGGTGATGGTTAGGGGGGGGGGATCAGCTGCGTTTGCGGCGAGCGTCTATGCTAATGAAGTTGTTGTCGGCACGTCTAATTGCGCCGTCCCCGGCTAATGAGAAACGGTGGCTTACCTGGATGCCGGTCTGACCGAAATTTTCACCTGAAATATTCGCGACCGACTATTCCCGCCGGGCAATTCAGATAGCCTGTAACACTTTTACCGACGGGGGCGTTTTTACTGTGAGCAACGACACGTCATTTGGGGCCATTTTCAGGAAAATATCTTTTAAATTAATTGATATATCGATATGGAATTTTAAAATATCAATGATGCTTTGATTATTATTTCTGCGTTACTTATTTATTCAAATTATGTATTATTTGAAGCACTTGTATTTCTCAGATTTTTTACACTTATTGTCGCGTTATGTTACGAATTTATATACATAGAAAATTTGCATAATTCACCTTTGTTTGATATTGGGGAAAACAGTCGACATGTTAAGAATCTTTGCACGTTTTACGGATAGGTATACATATGTTGTGGTCTTCTTTTTTGAAAAGCGCAAACTCGATATCTTCTCCTGACTTATAAGGGTTAAATATGTTATTTTTTTTTGCCAAACTGTTTTCAGTAGTTAGACATTGCGATGTGATCATTTCACATACGACGCTAATTGGCGTTCCCCATAGATGACGTACATACGTTTTAGTTAAGACGCCAATTGGTGTGCCTCGTTGCTAAAGTGTTAATGAAACCGTAACTCATTAACCCCTAATATTTGGTCTAATTTTCGATACAGACGTCTTCTTCGCCATGGAGTCGTGCATTGTAATGAATAATAAAGCCTCTATTCATCTTTCTAACAAGTAATTTGTGAAAATTCTCATCTTACCAGTTCCTTTGAGCGTATCAATGGCGGACTACCGACAAAGAGAGAAATCCCATTAAATCTTTTCTAAATTACACTAATATACATACCAAGAAACGATCCGTCGTTTATCAATAAGGGTACATTTATATTGGAGCTGCAATAAACGATTGGAGCGGTGATAAGAGCAAAGCGTAGAAATACAATCCGTTTACAACGGAAGTGTTTATACTTGCCCCAATTTTCGATACAGACATCTTCCTTGTCACGGAATCATCCACTATAATAAACAATAAAGCCTTTATTAATCTCTCTACTCTAGAAAGAAAGAACTACAAAAGGGTTATTATTAGTAGACTCACTAAAGAATTCCTTTTTAATAATTCGTAAAAATTCTCATCTCTCCGATTCCGTTAAGCGTACATCAATGACGGGACCGCCGGCAAAGAGAGAAATTACATTTAATTCCCTTTTAAATTACACTAATACCAAGGAACGATCTGTCGTTTATCAGCGAGGAGCTGAAACCGGCCGAGAAAATCGACGACCGTAACCGGGGGCCGGCCGAATCTAGATACAATCCTAATAGCCCAAGATTGATGTCTTGTAAGAGGAGGCCCTCTAACCATTAGTACCGTGGGGCCCCACTCCGGCAAGCAATTTCAAAAGTCAACAAAAGGAACCGCCGCTCAGCGTAATTATCCCACCGCAGAGAGAAAGAGAGAGAGGCTTTTTCCCGTCGAAATCTCGTGATCGTTGGCCAACGGATCTCTTGATCACCGACCGGTTACTGTTTCTGATCTCATTAACTGCGAACCCCCCTCCACTTCAACCCTGGGAAACGTATCGATACCGGGGTGCTGGTTTATTAATTTCCGCACGAAAACGGACAACAACACGAGGTTCGTCCAGGCTCATTAAATTCTCTTTCTGCGAGAGGCCCCCGTATACAGTGAGAGTCAAAACTAAGTGTACCCTCACGAGCAAACTCGGCTTCCGTTAGGGGGAAAAAGTGACGTAGTAGAAGTGCCTTCTACCACTTGGTAAATTTATTTCAAGTGCTGAAATAAATGTTAAATCGTTAATTTGGCGTCAATTTCAATAATTCACGGTACCAAATTGTATCCTTTATAAGCCCTACCCTTATAGAAACTAAAAAAATACCGAAATTTATTTCGGTTTTCGGTAATATATCGGTTTTGGGTACAGCTTTGATGGTATAATACCAGTATCAAAATCATACCGGTTTAGGTCCCTGAGAGCATCTTTGCGAAATGTTAGATTTTAAAGTGAGAGAAATAAATGTAATGTATACTCACTTTTGACTGTCACTGTATGTATGCACGTTATTTAACTGCTTTGTCTTTATCATTTCGGCCGATAATTGCCGCCGAAACGGAATGGGACGCGTCACGCAACCCATGGCTCTCGTGCGCCGCCATTTTTTTTTTCTTCCCGGATGCGTGCCGTGGACAGTTTTCGGTAGTTCTTTACGGGATACGAGTGTCATTCGAACGAGGAAACACGGCGATAATGGTAACGAGGGCTTCGTCAGATCGTTAACGTGGGAAATGAAACTGTTTCGGGGCCTTACGGGACCCGTGAATGGGACCGTTCGCTGGAAGTATGGTAAAAGTTATGGCACCTCCCGGAGCTTTGGGGAGGAGGAACTGAGCCGAGGGACTTTGCAGGATATTTGATTGGGTGTGCTAATTAGTAATGCAATGGTTGAGTCAGTGGGAACATGGGGATATTATTAGTCTGTTGTATACATTTTGTGTTTTATATCTTTTGATTAATCGTCTACAATTCCTTATTTGTCGTACATATTTCTAATAGGTTTTAGTATCTTATCTTTGAATTTCCGTTCTTAGGCTGCGGAAGTTTCTGCAAAGTTACAATTTCCGATAGCAATATCTATAAATTCATATGGAGTAGAATTTTGGAATTTATACTAGAATTATTGTATTTTCCAAGTTAAGAGATGTCATAAATGCATAAACATCCGTAGTCAAATTATAATACAGAATTGTAAATATTTAGATGTTAGTATCGTACACGAACGATGTCAGTTCGTGTTGGACCTTATGAGCATTTTAGGAGGAGCAATTTCTTTTCCGTTTCCTTGGATTTATTGGAGCTATAGGAGTTCACACGGTATCGATCCTCTCTGAGTGTTCTGTGCATTATTTTATTAACAATATAATACAATATCCAAGTTTTATATCTTCTTATATTCCGCAATTCGGTTCAATCGTCTGGTATCGGTGCTCCAGGTTATATTTACGTGGCCAATAAATATCGATAACGGTAGATATACCTGGCTCGCTGATAAGCGAGAGCGTAGCTTCGAAAGTGTACTCCGGTAGTGATTACGATCTTCTCAGAGAGGTAATTACAATTAACCCCACGATCAGAGTGCTGCTGCGCTGATCCGTTCTCCGATATTATCATCGGTGCACGATCAACTCGTCGTTGATGTTCCTCAATTTTTCAATCATTTCTTTCCTCAATCCCAGTTTCCGGTCGGTCCCATCGAGTCCATAGCCGATGGTCTCGCGAGAGACAGAGAGAGAATCTCGCCGCGGCGGCGGCGAAACGTTGAATGTCAGTGCCCTTATTTTCCGCGCTTTTAAGTAGGATTCTATTTACGCCCCAGCCGGCGGGCCAGTTTTTAGTTGCCGGCTATCTTTGTATACGTGAATCGCGCGGAACAGAAAGGATAGACGGGCGAAAGAAGCCAGGAGATGGAGCGAGAGAGGGTGAGAGAGGGACCGGACGAAGACCGACTCCGGAAAGGAGAGGAACGCCGTGGCAGGGGGAAGAGAGACAGAGACTGTCTTACGAGCGTCTCGCGTCTACGAGCGTATCCCGCCTTGCCGGCGCGTATCCAGGAAGTGACGTCAGCCGACGACGTTCTTATGAATTAATTTGCGGAAATCAAGCCCTCCCACCTACCCCTTTCTCTCCCGCGTTCGGCCGCGTACAGATCCTAATCCTTCGCGGTTGCGCAATCCTAATACCGCCTACGCGCGGCAAAAAGTGCACGCTACTAAACGCTTTGTGCCGTTCGTTGGCTCGTTTGGTATATCCAGACGGGAGAGAAGTAGGTGCCGATAGATCCTCTCGTACGTCTTTTGCCCGCCTTTTCCATCCGTTCCCTTCCTCTTGGTATATGACAGAGATGGGCAAACTCATTATCTAGATAAAAAGTTTCGAATAACGAATAAAAGATAACAAAAAAATTTCGTCGTTTTTATTTGTTTAAACGTGGAAATTTCAATTTTTGTAATTAAATAATAATCAGCGACGTGTTGCTCAAGGGAATGAATTTTCTAAAGGATCGAATCCAACATCTCTATTCAGGATCGACGCCGTCATCGCGATGTTTCGGGGAACGGTTGGGTACTGTTCCGTTTTCCCGTTAGAGGTAACCCACGTGGATGGATTTGGCTTCTGGGAAAAGATTTTTGCATTGGAAATCACGGAGCAGGCGCCTCCACCACTCGATCCTCGGTCCGCGTACCTAATCGATGATGAACAATACCTGGAGCCCAGAATGGTCGCTATTTTCGGACCGTTACCGAATCGAACGTCACCGTGCCGTGGATCCTTGGGGCCGAAAGTTCTGTTGGATCGCCTGGGTATGACTCTTTGGCCGAGTGATCGAATCGATAGACCGTTCTGGCGTGGTTCCGCGAGTGACGCCTACGCTGGTTCTTCCTAGCAGAGGCGGCCTAGGAACTCTGTGAGTGTAATTAGCAGAGCTGGTCGTTGAACGACTTGGCGTCAGTCGGACTGGACTGGCGTTATTTCGTACTTAGGATTTTAGCGTAAGTCTGGAACGATTTGGAAGCTTGGGAAGTTACAGTTAGTGTATTTGTAATTGATGAATTTTATTGGAAATCTGGAATGATCTGGAAGCTTGGGTGGTTGTAGCGAGTCCTGTGGCTGGGTCGTCGCTGGTCCAATCGGTTGCTGAAGTGCTGACCTTCGAACAGTGTTTCTCAACATTGGGCATACGCCCCACTGAGAGGCAATTTGAATAGTTTGAGGACAATTAGCAGCAAATCATTGACATTCGTCATCTAATCGGCAACAGTCTTATCTATGTGCTCCTTTTTATTTGAAGTAGCTACTTAATTTGTTGAGTCGGAAATTGGTGAAATTAATTACTCAACTTTAATATAATTATAATTTAAGAATATGTATATAACTTTTAATAAAATGAAATTGAATACAATTTTACTAGTTAATATAATATAGGTCTATTCGGTTTGGCTTCCGGAATACAATTGATAACATTTCCTTTTTACTAAGGTAATACATTTCTTTGTTCGTCGAGTGAATCATGTTCATGCCATGAAAAGTTATTAATTACATATATGACTCCACACAAAAGTGAAACTTTTTTCCGAACTTGGTTTAGTATTATGCTAGGTGGGCATTGAGATCTTTGCAATGTTGAGGTATCTTTTTTTTTTAAATAGACTTAAGAGTTTTCAACGGATGTGAACATAATCCTACGTGGACCCTAAAGGTTGAGTAGTCAGAGGTGTCCAACTGGTAGATCGTTCTAGTCCGCCGCCATAATACACATGTAGGTGTATAACGAATAGACCGTTCTAGCTTCTTATTGGGAGTTGGACACGTCGGACAAACGTAGGTGTTCAACGAGTAGATCATTCTAGTTTGTCGATCAGGATGTAGACATAGTAGTCGCACGGGACTGTGCAACTTCACAATATGTACATCGTTCTTCTTATTTTAATAAAATATAGTCAACAGACAGCAACCGCAAACATCCACGGTCTGCGTTTAAATTCTAGAACTTATACCTATTACCTCCAGACTAGAAGGTAGACATTGTACTAACGTAGGCAATCAAGTCACAGATGGTTCCATTTTCTGACTGGGATATAGATATCGTAGAGACCTAGATGTGCGATCCTTCAAACGCCCTAGCCTACTATTATCTTACAGACAACGTCGAGTAAACGCAACTATACAATTCACGAACCATCTTACATTCTTATCAGTATATGAATATGTATTAGACTTGACTGTTTAGCTAGGGTCATTTTTATCCAACCCAAATCTGAAAACACCAGATCGTGATCGTACCTAGTAACCCGAAAATATAAACAATCTCGTCGTTTTGTCCATTATGGCCCTAACGCAGTGTTTCCCCAACCTTTTCTGGATTATTCCCCACCATCTATATTTCATTGGAGCCTCCATACCCCAAACGAAAGCCAAAACATCGCCCGCAATCTACGTACATACAAATCTATCGAACCTCGATTCTAGGTCCCCAAAATCTTCCCCATAGCACCAGGGGGCCACCGTCGATTTCCTCGACATCTTCATTCAGCCATCACCGTTCTTTCACCCCCGAGAACTGGACCGTTCTATTGATCGTCGAGCGTGTCTCTCCTAACGGGGTGAAAGAAGAATCGAGGCGTGTTTCGAGCGGTCTGCGATCCGATTCCAAGACCGATAGCGTTCCTGTTGCGGGGAACCAGGGAGGGAAGGCAGCAGCACCTGGATCAATGGAGAAGAAACGGTGTGTGTGTGTGTGTGCCGTCCAATTCGTCCGTCTCTCCTCTTGTCGGATATAGATATTTTGTCCGGCGCATAACAAGCCGCTTGACGTGCAAAGATGGCCCTTAGGGCCAACGCGACGACGGAGGGGGGATGCCAATGCAGTTTAGGATAATATGACGAAGATCGGTAGCATGAGGCAGCCGGGGGAAGCACGGGTGGATGGTGGGCCAAGGAGAGAGAGAGGAGAGCCAGGTGTGTTTCGTGGGGCACCGTGGAACGGAACCACCCCCTGCCTGTGCTCCCTTCTTGCGGGGAGAGACCGCACGTTCCCTCTCTAGGCTCTTATGTATACCTCCGCTTCTTCGACGCACCCTTTCGATCTCCTTGTCCCTCCTCGTTTTTCCCTTTCTCTCTCTCTTCTATCCCCTGGCTCGACGACCTCCCACCCTGTTCTTTCAACTCTCTAGCTTTCGACTGTTCCTCGTTATACCGGGTGTCGCGTGGCGAATCCTCGGGTCCAAACAGCCTCGAATCAGCCGTTTGAACGAGCACTCTTTGCCTCGGGGGCCTTTCGTGTTGAGCCACTGTGGCTGGAGGATTAGGAGAGAAATATTGGGTTACCGTAAACGTTTCCGACCTTTTTGGAGGAAAATTTTTATTGAGAATTTTATTTTTTGTATTTTTTTAGTATTGTTGCAGGAGTTGCATTGATACTCGCTGTTCTTTTGGGTATGATATCTTTGGCTGGTATGGCGACTTTGGTGTATTTGGCGATCGGTTTTTACGGTTTTATACAGTGACGGCATATAAAATGTTCCTCGACTCAATGAATGGATTACAATTACTATTTTTCACGATTTACACTAATACCAGATTTCCTAATAATCATTCATAATTCATGAATTGTAGTACTTTGCCGAGGGATTTTCGGGATATCCGAGCATTGTGTCGTTTTATGCCATTTTTTCACCACTTTCGAGCCCAGGGGCCGCCGCTCCATGGGAATCCTTGTAGTCGGCTGATGGGACGATCTTCCGAGAAGCACGATCCTTAAACACGTATATCTCGAGCTGCGGATGTCCTTTGTCGATGGCCAATCGTGTGTCCAGGACCACCAGCGAGACGAAAGCCAAGTCTGTTACCAAATTTTTCGCAATTCGGAGGACAGACCGCCGCCCTATGTCTCTTCGAGGGCTTCAAAACTGTTCTGATATCGATGTACGTTGTCGAAACAGTTATGAAGAACCTAAATTTCAGACTATATCCGTATCAGCTCCCATGTCAGTTCTATAACTGTTATTGTTTTAGGTTCTATATAAGTTCCAAAACGGTTATAGAACCTATTTTCGTAATGATTGTACAGAATTCTACACTAAATGAAATCACAGTACATTCTTATCATCGGGCGAGACAGAATGGCCACACTGCCACGATTTTCTAAAGACACTTCGGACGCCCTGTGCACAACACGCTCGTCACCGAGCTCTTATTGATCAGTAAACGCGACGATGGGACAAGTACACCATTCAGTACCGAAACTCGAGTGTGTGTTAATTTATCCATTAATTGTTTTAACATCGTGCATACCACGTGAAATTGTTCTTTCGATCCAAACGTGTCACCGTTGTAATCAATAGTCAAAAGGTCCATTTTCTTGGAAACAGACATTTCAGATCGAACGAACACTCTTAACATGGCGTAAGTACTGATTCTCGATTGGGGAATGTTTTAGGGGGTTCCTGAGGAATGAATTGGAGTGGTCAGGATTTAATCCCATCTGTGCCAGGTACGTGGAGTAGTGATCAGCCACTTATTTTGTATAAATCCCCAGTTTCTTGGAAAGATCTTCAGAGGATGTAAAAGATAGAAATGTATTCAAACCAAAGAATACAAGACAATGAGATGTATTTTTAAAATTATTTTCCTATGGTATTGCAGCGTATCAAAAGACAAGTTCAAAATGTTTTATTCGTAAAAATCATGCATTTAGGGGTTAAACACTCTAATGCAAATAATCAAAGAAATTAGAATCTTACATTGCAGTTATAATTTCTAATTACCACACTAGACATATAGATCGTGGAGGATTTGAAGGATTTGTTCATCGGTCGCCGTTCCGGCCGGAATCGATCGGCAAGAGCGGCTAGAACGGGCGACAAACGCGAAATCGATATTCCGTTCTGGCGCTGGAACGCCATCGATCGAAGCCACCTGGTATAGAAACGAGCAACGGACACCCAAGAGGTAGAGTCCTAGTGGCCCGAGCCCTGTAATATTACACCGGCGGACTGTGCCATGTGCACCGGTTTGCGTTTCTGCGTGAGCGACGCCAACGACGCCGATCGTCGACGTCGACTTCTCGTCGTGTCGTTCCTCCACGTAGTCGTTGCAGCTTCCTTTCCATCAGTCCATCCTGTAGTACCATTTCACGTTAATATTTTTATGCTTATTTAATATACCAGATTTATTAAGACAGATGATAAGGATAAACGGGGTTAGTCCCCATTAGTGTACGAAAGTAATATGATCCAGGAGGTCCAGGAAAATAGGGATTCGGATCGTTTCGTAATTCCATCGATAGAGACGACTATTAAATTATGACTTGTGCTAGTATTGTAACCAATGACGATCAGGGTGGCTAAATTGCCGGCGAAATTAGCATGCCTGCCGGCAGACGTCTCGTCGGATGATGATATCATCTTTTTTATTGCGAGCTACGCTGACCTATTGCACCTCGAGGCCTCGTTATTAGCGGGACATTTCAGTGACAGTTCGCACTTATCTCGTGCCATAAATTATTAGATCCCTCGATTACTATTTTTCTAGATTCTAGATAATGTTTTAGTCTTTTATAGACGGTGCTTCTGTGTTCTTCGAACGGGCTTCATTAGGACCGTCAGGGTAGCCTTCATGAAACATTTACAGGGTTACAACTGTCTTTTTATATGGAACGATAACTATTAGCTCATTACATATGAAACGTCAACATTTTTTGGTAGTACTTTATTAAGAACTTCAAAGTGATAAGTTCTTGGAAGTGAATTATTAAATTTGTAACTGATTTTTAACTACTGTTAACACTCGTCCACTGTTTAATAAATTATTGCATTACTATTCCTTCACCGAATACACCAATCGATAAAAGCTACATATCGTCTGTTACAGTAAAATATAAATCTATCACAGTCCACATTTTTTCTAACATTCTCTGGGTTAGCGTAATAGAGTCGAAGAACGGGCATCCGTTGTTACAGGGTCAGGCAATTAAGAGGAATCACACGCTGGTTGTCCAGGTGTTGAAAACCGCCTTCGATGAATCTAACGTTCCCCGGCGAGATAAGGTTTAATTGCATCACGTGCGGAGAAGCCGTTCATATGCTTTCGAGTTAACACCTTTCCCATCAAATGTGGCGTTCCCCTTCGGGAACAAGGTATTTCGGGCTTTCGTCCGGCTTACAGAAGTAAAGATAAACGTTATCGTATCGAGTGTCTTTAAATCCCCGTTTGAACGTTGCCGAAATCAAGCTTCTCCCGGTTCGTTGGAATCGTAGGCCGCTTTCTGAAAACCGATCGGGGAACAGCGTGCGATTAAATAGAATCGTCGAAATCGTCCGAGTGAATCATGATCCCGATGAACCATCTGATTTGTACAGGGTTGGTCAAGGAAAATGGTCGATCAGTCTTTGACATAGTCTGTACGACAATATTGACGAAAAATACCTAATTAGAAGTTTATTTAGGTAACAATAGTATTTACGAAGTCATTGGTCATTTATATTCTACAGGGTAATTAAAAAATGGATTGAAGGTTTTTCATGTTAAGATGAAAGTTACCATATTGGTCACTAATATCTAATACACAAAGTGATTTCGACAATCTTCAGTCGTCTAGCTACTACAGGGTGATTAAAAATTAAATCCTGTTATTAACGATTCTTTGTAGTTTTAACCATTTTAAAAAAATAACTGAGCTGAAATGTAGTATTATAAACTAATACAAGAAACAGCCGTTAAAAATTTAAGAGTCCTCTCGCGACGTATCAGTTCGTAAAAAGTAATTCCCGCTCCGAGACAACCACCATTTTTATCTCATCCGAAATAACCAAGTTTTCCCTGTTTCCACTTCGTATCTTTATAATATCGTATAAAATTGCATCGACCTGGAAAGAGTATAATCTAAAGGCGACACTCTGCTCGACCATTATTAAACATAACCCACGATTACGTTCACACGGATCGATCGGACGCCGTGCAATCGGGGACATTTCCTTATCGCGTATGCCCTGTCGATCACGATGTCCCATTTGCGACGGTGTCGCGCAATTTTCCGCGCGCGTTCGGGAAACGAGTCGTTACCCAAGAGACTCGCGACGCGTTATCATCGGATTCCGATCTGCGGACGCGCCGAGTCGTCGACCGGTTTCAACTGTTCCATTTTCTATTTCGGAAATAATACGTCACTTTGTCAACCGAAGGCATTCAAACATCTGGAACTTCAACAGTTTTCCACTGGGTGGTAATAGTGAAGGAAAAATTGAAATTCATAACCACAGCCAACGAACTGTTTATACGACGACAGAGATCTCGATCATCTCGAGAATCTGGAATATTTCGAGGTGTTGCTATAAGTCACGACTGACTCAGCAGCCAAATTTGATGGTCTGTGCACCAAGGGTTAAATTAATATTGTAGATGATTGTTAAAAGAGTGTGTTCATTTCGTAATTTAGAAAGATTTGATTTTCTGAGGGTAAATTTTTGAACTTGAATGGAATTCAGGTGATATTTCGAGTAAAATTGGCGAGACTTAATAATTTTTGAACGATCCAATCGGAGAGCTCGGCTTCGATTGGATCGCGAGCGATAAAGGCGAGGTCCGAGGTGAGTTATCGATGCCGGTTCCTCGCAGCCCGCTAGAAAATTCCAACATTCTTCGGGCTTCCATATCCATTTCGAGTTTAGCGAGAATCGATATTTGGCGTGGTGGCCTTCGTGGTCCGGACAGGGTGCAGGTACGCGTGAGGTTTGCAGAGTTTCTTTCTTCCTGGCTATTTTAACACGTAATGTTCACACGTGTTCTCTGTATTTCCAAAATATTGTTAACAAAAGTCTAAGTACAGTTTCCATCATTGAAGAAAATAATGGTAATCACGGAGGGTGTTTCCTTTCTGTCGACCCACTGAGAAATATGGAAGGATATTCATTCGCATATTTCGAGTCGACAATCGAAATGAAAGAATCCTTACATTAATATTACTAATTGCCTTGTACCTGTTAATTTTCAAAAACGATTAACTTCACATAAAATCTAAAAGATCAAGTGCTTTGGCAATAAAATTTGAACAAATTCAAAAAGTGGAGTTGGTCACTTTAGCCTGTGCTTATATATTTGTGTAGTGGTCAAAGAAAGTAAAATATACTGTCTAATATGTGAGCCCTTCTCCCTTCGATTGCTTGTATAACTATTAAATAATCTTCTGTCGATTTGAAGGTAGAGGCCATACAATTCGACGAAATATAAAATTACCGTGACTACATGCTTTCGATCATGAGAACTTGCGAATCAACATGGCATCGGTAATTAACGTGTATTACAATCTGTCGACAGGTGACCATATTTCCTCGATTTGATCTGAACTGTGATTCAGTTTAATTTACGGAGCAGTAAAATACTAGCTTTCTGAACATTGCACGAGGGTTAATCATCGACTACACACAGTACAAATGAATTTCAGAACGGTAGTTATATATCGTAATATACGAGCGATAACACGGTAATTCCTCGACGTAAATGCAGTCACGAAGGGCTGATCAGCGGCACGGGGAGGTTAAATAGGGGGATAAGGTGTTTCATTCTTTCCTGAAAAATTGAATTCAGCCAGGGGAGGATGGACAACGGTAAAAATCGCCGGATCTCATCTCTTCGCTCATAAATCCGTCTCGTTGACGTGCCTTTAACGGACGCTGGACGTATCGCCTTCCCTTCTTTAAATTCGTAATTTATCGATGTCCGAAATCTATGAACTCTCTATCTGCCCTTCGTTCCATCGGGTCGGGAACGTTCACGCAACGACCGTAAAAGCCCTGCGAACGTCGCTCACCGTGCATAATAATAATGATAAAAGAAAGAGAAAAAAATGTCTGCATTAGCCATCGACACGAGATAGATTTTCGGCCGGAGATAGGGGAAATTTACGAACCGGCCTGTCGTTACCACGCACACCGTTATTGATCCGTAACGGAAAACGTGCAACGCGGCCCGCCTCGGTGACGACTATGTTTCGAATAAATCTCTGAGACGAGTCGACTTCGAGTAGAACTGGACTGTAATAATCGATTAGGAAACGAAGTCACTTCTATGTAGGGTGAAACTAGGCAATATGCTCCAATTGATAAAACATCTTACTATGTATTGTTTTACGTACAAAAAATAAGGATACAAACGACACGTTCGATTCTATCTCAGTTATTCAGAAAGAATGCTAAAGTATAAGTGTCATTATTATGTTTCTTCCAAAAATATACGTATATTATGTTTCTTTTAAAAATAATCGAGTAATTTTGATTGTCAATAAAATAGTTACGAATCGTTAAAGAAAATCGACAACATTATTCCTGTTTGCTGAATGCAGTTTCGAATCGTCTTGACAAATCTAACACGAAATTATAAGAATAAACGGTTAATCACCCGTGGAATGGTGTTACTGATGGTTGAGAACTCCAATAATCGAGGTTTTACCGTGGTCCTCTCGCGTTCCTCGTCTCGCGGGCAAAAATGCCCGGATTTCGGGCGGCATCTGATCGCCGCGTGCATTCTCCCGGTCTGCTCGCGGCGGCTCCTTCATCCTCTCGTTACATTTATAGACATACGGAGAAGAAGACTCGCACGGCCGAGACACGTCTCCCTCTCAGGGGGGCTCACGCGTGTCTCGCGCGCGTCGCGACACGAGAAACGACACGACGCGACTCACATATTAGTCACCGGCGTGGCCCGTATATCCGATCAACCATTCCGTCCGAAACTGTAATTATGCATTAGGTGGTAGCTGGAAAAAAGGTCCAGTAGGAGATATGTAGCACAGGGGTAGGATGAGTACTCCATTTACAAGGGAAAGCACGGAAGTGTCCCCCTCCGATTTTGATGAAACTTCGTATGTCTGTTAAACAGTCAAAAATAAGGGATACGTATTTTTTTTTATCGGCTGAGACGCGACTTTAAGGGGTGAAACTACCCCTCGATGTTTCGACCCGAAAGTACTATCTCGAAAACCAGAGATACATGAAAACTTCTAATGGACGAGGTTTGCGATTTCTTATGTAGAATAATATGGTGCTAACAAATTGTCCAAAATATAATTTGTTTGTAACAAAAAAATTTCAGATCGAAACTTCGGATGGTTTCACCCCTTCAAGTCGCGTCTCAGCCGATACAAAAAAATACGTATTCCTTATTTTTGACTGCTTCACTGCAAACACGGTCCATTAAAAATCGGAGTGTCACACATACATATGTGACGCCTGGTAGCAAACATGTTGAAGACCTCGCGAACTAATGGTCATACGTGGAACTGAAGCAGATATCGTTCTAAGCTCTGTCACCGTGCTAAATCTCATTAAAAAGTCCACCGTAACACCTGAGGACCTATCCTTGTCGGTTCTACATAATACACGAGTGGAGGGGACACACGAGATGCTGGGAAATGTGTGCGTCGCGAAACCACCGGCGTCGACCAGGTATATATCCCTCTGGTTGTCCCGCCATGGCCGGCACCCATTAACGCAACTGGGTCAATGACGTTTCGGCCCGTTTTGATTTATGAGCTTCGGCGGCTTCTGGCAAACCGTGGGCACGGTCGGGGGTGGAAGGGAAGACGGCGACGTTTTGGCCACCCAGGAACAAATTGAGGGGGTGCGAAGTTTTTCGGGACCCAAACCCGGCGACCGTTTCAACGAACCACGCGATACCTGTGGCCTCCCACGAATTTTTTTTTTCTACCCGGTGATCGTTAACGATTTCTCGAGCTTGGACCAGAGGGGAGGGGATTGGCTTGTTTCGGGTTTGACGGTGGTGTTGATTTGAGAGGTCGTTTACGGGGTCCTCGGCTGACTGATTAGAGGGCCTTCTTCTGTTTCGTGAACGGGGAAATATTGTCCAACTTCTTTTCTTTTAATTCGTATACTTACGATTGAGGCATCCTGAGACGAGTATTCTGGTTTGAAGGGAACTTTGTGGGGTTGTGGAGTGAGAAAGAATTTTCTTTCATGGAGGTTCACTCCGAAGGGGTAACATCAACCCTACTATCATTGTGTTTCTTCGTTTTTTAAGGATGTAGATAGATGGACGATTTGCCGAATAATGTAGACTGTAATTGCAATTTCAACAGCTGTTTTGTTGTTGTAAATAAATATCTTCAAGTATTAATCTCAAACGTCTATAAATTCAACAATTCCGTCATTCACTGGAGTCATTCAACAATTTAAAACAAGACCAACGGTCTCTATTAACTAAACGCATATATTTTCACTCATTTATGACTGAAAAAAAAAAATAAAATGTGTCTGGCCACATACGTCCTTTTTCACTGTGGCCGTCATCGCGTTAACGAGGCTCGCCATCGTTTTCATTTCGTTTCCAGATTCACGAACCTCTCAATCGACAAAAGAAAACATATTGTTAATAACTGGCACCCCAATCGCGTCTGCAATCTCACAATTAGACACACGACCCATTACGCCATTCCATCGAAGGAATAAAGTTACACACCTCGATCCACGGTACAAGAATATCTTCCGTGAGAATGTTCTCAGACGGTCAACCTTGTCGTCGTTAATTTATGTAAAATCGATGCGGGACGAGTTGTCGTTCGACGGTGCCGCGCAAGGTCCCGCGAACCGTCGTCGGTCTCTCTTGTTTAACAGAGACGAAATACGCGGGACCACGAGAAACCATAATTTTCGCCCGGCGTGTTATTAATACTATCGTTCTGGCCGGGGGCACGGTCATTGCACAGGAATTATAAGATCTGCATCGATAAGGATTCCTCGGATTATACACTTTCGGGGGTTAATATTCATGAGAGCCTTTACGCTTGCCCTCCCCTTCGTATGGGGAATCGAGCTTAATCTTCCCTCGATCGATGATAAACTGGTCGATTCTACGCTAGAAAAAGAAAGGTGAATGTCGAGGGAGAAAGAGAGAAACCAGTCCCCCGTGAATGCGGACAAGGGGGGGGGGATACTTTGTATTCTGTGAGTGACAATGAGTCACGGTGGACGAGCCTGTTAAGCGCCTGCTCGTACGCGCGCCACCGATTAGTATTAATCCGTGAACTGCCCTGGGAATAATTTCCTTCCCCCTTCCCCTGCTGGAGAGGAGCCGGTTTTAATAGGATTTTCAGGCGATCCTGAAGAAGTCATTTTCGACGACCAGTTCCCTGCCCTCTTTCTGGGTAGGATGTTCGACAAATTGGAGGGAAGATGTTCCAGGTCGATTGTGTGAAGTTGGTGTGTCTAGACATAGGAAGTATTCGTTGTATGAAATGTGTAATGGAAAAATGGTATACAATGGTCCATGCAGCTGTTAGAAGACATAGGTCTTTTCTATGTGCAGTTAGAAAAAAAATATATTGTAAAAGTATATTGTTTGTAGAAAGAAGGGAACACCACGGTATCTGTAATAATTCGCACAGACCTAGTAGCGTGAATTGAAAAACGAAAGAAACTAAATATCCTTGCAACCAATTAGTTCATAATCTTGATATCCCAGCAATTTACATAATTATCACCTTCATTAGAAATCGTAATGCGTCACTTCCTATTTATTCCCACGTAACTGCAGCTGCATGGCCACTTTTAGAATAAAAAAAAAGGTGACGCAATTAACAGATAGGTATCATTAGCATATCATAGATATGTATACAAATCCGCATTTCTATGAACAATCGTTCAAAAATTCCAATGAATTAAAAGCTGGTCTCAGAACTTAGAAAACCGACCAGAAATTACTGAAACAAGTCTAGTATATACTTACCTCGAAAAAGCGAACGGTCGATTATAGAGTAGTGAGTGAGAGAAGGAGAGAGATAATCCGCCGAAAATTCCAGTTCACTTTCCGCCCTCCCGGGACCGTTCTCATTGCAGACAGTACTTTTAATTGGACTTCCGAGAAGCGGGTTGCGAGCCGTAGCAGCGTCTTCTCGGTCCACGGTAATTTGCTTCTCCTTGTTCGGGTTCCCCGAGCGTTTGACGCTCGTCGAGAGGCCTGTATAGTTGCTCGGTGGATGATCCTCTGGTCCGCGGTAGGTTCCGAAGGTACGAAAAGTGTTTCGGAACGAGATAGGAAGAAAGGGGGGACGGGGAGAGCCCGTTAAGGACCTAATCTCTTAAAGACAAGGCGGATTATTCCGCCTCGTTCCGCTCGCTCCGAAGAGTCAAGACTCCCGGTGGCTCCCTTTAATTTTCCCGCCGTCCAATTATCCTGGCATGGACGCCGCCGCCGCCTCGTAAGCAATATCCATCGACGGATCTACACAACCGACCGATCGGACGTTTCAACGACTCCACCGCTCCCCTGTGCTTCTTTTTCTACGCCCTCGATCCGAGGCTGGATCTCTACGACGAGTAAGTGCATGTATCCACCGTGTTTTCTGGCCTTCGATAAACAGCGTTTTCGATGAATCGACTCGTTATTTCGATCGACGGTGGAATAATTCTCGAGCACAGTGGACTCTTTCTTGTTCGATCTACGTTCCAACCGAGCGTATTTCGCGATCGTGATGAGGTATATCGAACGGATTGATAATTCATCTGGCGGTGATTTAGTCGTGATAAGGTGGCCTGATTTTGCTTAGAAAAGGAATTTAGATCGTGACCAAGGTTACAGAGTTGCGCAGTGCAATTTATAAATTATTAAATGATATTTGCGATAACTCACGGTAATTCGTGTGTTTTGGGACTGGTCGATCATTCATTTATCTAGATCGAGGTAGATTGTACAGGAATATTTTAAAAATTGCTGAAACTTACATTAGTCATTTCGATTTTTTACGAACTGTTCTTTTTTTAATCTGATCTAGAGTAAAACTAGGTACTTCGCCCCGGTAATATGTTTCTTCTAGAAATATACAAAACTTTTGATTATCATTGAAACAATAATGTTTTGTCAAATCAAGGTGTATTAGCTGAAAGGACCATTGCAGGTAGAACAACAGTACTATAATAAATAGTATTATTAGTATATACTAATAAATAGTAATATTACTATATATTATAAATTACTTAGAACAATATTCCACCAAAATTCGTCAGCGTTTCTCGTCTCTAACCACTCAAACTCCCAGAGTCTGGCGGCAAGGAACGACAGAAAACCCAAGACTAGAGCAACCGCCGACAGGGTGATCGCGTCATTACATCGCAATTACCCGGGAAATCGGTAGAATCCGCCCCTCTTCAACGAATCGACCTGTCGTCGTTCCACTCGGACGACACAAAGACGGAAGCAAATAAAGGAAACCCCCTATTGAGTTTAGCGATTCTCTGATTTTCCCATGTACACGTTACAGTGTATCCTCGGACGACCAAGAATACCAGAAAAACCTGGACGAAAGTATATCGTCGACTCGTAGTAGTCCCGATTTACCAAGAGAGAGACAGAAAAAAAAAAGCCTAAAACGGAAAGTAGATTAAGTCTATTGAATTGGGTTACGCGGACAATGCAGGGAATAATAAAGCGGGCACACGCGGGTCAGGACACTCCTCGAGCCTGTTGGGCCTCTCTCTCTCTCTCTCTAGCAATCGGCAAATGAAACGGAATAAGAGGATTGGCTCGTCGCCAGTCATCCCGAACAAGATTGGCCCCAGACCATAGGGGGTGGTCGAGGTTCTAGGGAGAAGGGGGGGGGGAGGGTAGACAACAAGGGTAGACCCCCGAAAACGAGATGAGACGGGACGAAATAAGGAAGATTGCCTGTCTCTACCGGTCCTTCTCTCTCCTCCTCTTTTTTAGACGGTGGTCCCACTCGCTGGCCCTCCCTTCCTTCATCTCGACCGTCTCTTTCTCCTTGTGTGTGTCCCGCCCGGTTCCTCTGCATTGTCGTCGGGGCCACCGGACCCCCATAATGCTGTCGTTTGTCAGTTTGGCTCTCCGTCCTGTCCAGGGGGCTCCTCTTTGGACCCGTGTGATTAGCTCGCGGCACCATTCAAATTCGGGGCACAAACGTCATCGTGGACTGATCTGACGATGGACTACCACGCGATTCCACTCTGGACCAATTACCATCCCGACAATTCGGACCCGAGTCCACGGGAATGGACGCTCTCTGTCGTGTACCAGCCCTGAAACCAGCTTACCGTCGATTTGCCTTTGAGTTGTGGTGGTTCTCGATCTAGCTGCGTCGCCTGGTACCCTTTCGATCGAGTTAATAGGGCCCAACTATTGTGGAACGGGGTGGCGTATTGTCCGATTCTTCGCTAATGGCTGAGTCAACGGAGACTCGAGAGGAGGAGGACTGTGAAAGCTAATTTTCACTGAGATTTGGGCTTCTGGGTTCGGTTTGACCGACTTCTGAGCTGTTGGTACTTGCTCAGCCACGTTTTGTGGGTTTAGCACACGGAGAGGAAGTAATTGATGGATGGTCTGTTGGAAGCTTTAGGCTTTTCTGTTGGGGATTTTTTTTTCATTGTTGGATTGAGAGTTGTATGCATTTCGGGGGAGTTTGAGTCTGGAAAATGCGACGTGATAAGAAGCTTAATGGTATTTGAGTTATCTTTTATTTGCGAAAGGCTTGTAGGTCGTGTAAAGAATAATCGTTCGTCGTCGTAATATATCGAGGGACCACAAATACATCTGCTGTTCTTAGACCCTCGATCGAGAGTATTCCATTCGAAAATTCGTTCCTAGTTCGTTGGATCAAAAGTGGTTTTCGATTTCTCCACGACCACTAATCAAGTCATTCCCCCGTCAGCTAGCAAATAGAGCAATAAAGTAGACTTTTGCATCATCCAAGATCCATCAGAAGCGTTCGCTCGCCGTTTAAGGGGGGCTGAAAGAGGACCCAGAGCAAAAAATGGAATAGGATTATCGGCAATTTTTCGCCGTGGTTTCGAAGCCGCATCGATTCTGTCCGTTGGACTAGGGCACGTTCTTCAAAAGTATTGCGTCGATGCATGGAATATTAAGGTTCGTTCTCACTCTCGTGAATTTCGCATACTAGACGACATTTCTGACACGTTGAAATGTTCAGAAACAGGTTGGCGTTGCAGAACCGCACATCCCTCACAAAACCAATAAAAAATCGCAACAATGGAAATGCATCTTTAGGCTGGTCTCACGCAAACTGGTTATATTTGGACGATTCAATGGGACACGGTGTTGCGTTGTTGGTTTCACACGTACCGATCGACAGATTGCACCCGGAAACGTTCATCGACCGGCCACTATCCCTGCGTTGGAATATGTAGTGACGTGTGTAATCGATGAAGACGATGTCGTTGCAATGCAGACCCCTGACAAACGGGTCCTATTATTACATTGAACCACTGGACAAAATACTTGTCTGTTCAATTCCTGTCTTTCAGAAGACGTTACGGAAAACAGCATTCCTGTCTGTGCTACGATGATTCCTTCTTGCGAACATCAGTTAACCGCGGATTTTTATGTAAATATAGAATTGTATGGATTAATTTCACGAAATTTGAAAAAATTTACTTAGTATATTAAGAGTTCTGAAGGTAATATTCCAGGAACCGAAGGAATTCTGTACCAATTGCAATTTGTGCATTCACTCGGAAAGTTAAATATTAATACCAGTAACAATACTATTGACTCGATGAAAATGTATAATATTAATATTCATGAATAATATTCAATCCATTTTTAAATCTATACTACAAATGTGACTCAGTCTTGCAAATCAAGGGATTACAAATTGCACGTGAAATGCATCATCCTGTATACGAAAGTAACATTTACACATTAATTATCGATTAATCGCAATTTCGTCTTATTATTCGTCAGAAATTTCTGTTTTCTTGCCACGAGAACCAGGGCTTGTGTGAAGGTAGCCTAAGGTGAGCGGGGCCAAGTTAACGTAGGAGCCATTCGCGTTGCAAAGGGTATCGTTGGCAGGCGGCACATGGTCCGCATCATGATTTTCGTAGCCGCAGATGGTTCCTTCTGCGGCACACGATTACGGTTTTTTGTCAAGCATGCCGGGAGCAGGCGGTAGGGCACCTTGTATTTCTCGATCAATTTTCGCCGCAAAATTGACGAGCGACCGGCCCCTGAACGGCCGGGAAACGACCGAGAACCCCGCGTTTCAGCGCGACTCTTCCCTCGGTTCGCGATTCCCCACGATGCATTCAGACACTTCTAGAAGAATCTGTAAAACAAAATTAAAAAATCATACCTACTGGAACAGTTTTCGTGTATCTGGAATAAAAATTGCGGTAAAAAAATAACGATAACATAATTCAGGCCATAAAGGGTTGAAGCCATAACAATCATTACCAGAAGCATATTCTTCATTCTTCTATATTGATTCGAATTCCGAAGGAACTTTTCTACGAAATGAATCCTTACATAATTCTGTTCACCGTGAAAACTTCCAAAAGGATACATATTCATGAAAATCAACCCTTAACTGTTCAGACACAATCGGAGAAACCCCGTAAATATTTTTAGAGTCTTGTATTCCTATTCAATAATTACAGAGATGCTTGTGTATTTCGATGTTTTCTCGCATCAGAATGCAAAACAACTATCCGTGTAATAAGTCATAAGATTTGTGTAACAAGTAATAAGATGTCCACGTTATCAGTTAAGGGTTAATCTAGAATGTTAAGAAGCCCATTCCCATCCAGAGTGGTTGAACCGCCTGGCGATCGAACGATCTCGGAAAATAAAAACCACGAGCTTATCGTCGCCGAGAGGCGGCTTTCGTGTTCACCCCGGGCTGAATTGGCTCATAATTAAGCGTACCCAACGAGCGGAGTCGTGTACCTACCTAAAATGTGCGGGCGCTGAACGGTCCCCGAATCGTCTGACGACACGGAATTCTCACGACAACCGGGCTCGAATCAACGCGAAACACTGCAATATCGAGCGCCCCGCGATAGAGCCCCCTAATTAACGAGGCGGATGCAAATGGTTTAATTAGCCCGGCGCCCCGAATCGTTTTCAGTTCCCGTGTTTATTTCAGCTGCAAGGTACGATTTTTGGTCGAATTTGTGGACGGAGAATTTTTCACTATGAAAAGAACAAATTAGTTGTTGCTTTGGGTCGGGTAACAACGAACGCAATTTGTACACTGACGTGCAAACTCGGCTTCCGTTAAGGGAAAAGCAGTGTAGAAGGTTGGTCTCGGGAATTATTGAAATTTATGTCAAATTAACAGTTAATTTAACATTTACTTCGGTACTTGAAATACATTTACCAAGTGGTAGGAGGTTTTTCTTTTACTCCACTTTTTCCCCTAGCGGAAATCGAGTTTTCGTATGATATTCAGATGCTTTTTCATAAGGAATTATTGAAAGTGGTGTCTTTCTGGTGCATTTCCAGAGTTTCTACAATTATCGTGAACGACATATCTCTTTAAAAGAAATACATATTGGTATCTTCAATATTTGACGATAAAAAGTATCATCGTCTTACATAAAACTTCCGTCTTAATCTCCGTTTGGAAACCTTGGGACCATCCATGTGTGCATTAGAAATCCTTCACTGATTGGAAAAGGCTCTGTAAATACAATAGAGTAACACACCTGTGTTCCCACTTTCCTGATACGCTCAACGTATCCGCAGGTGAACCGTTCGGGAAGGGTAATTACCTTGAAAAATTCCAACAAACACAACCTGTTTCGAAGGAATTTACTTAAAGACTTTACTCTGACAATTCCAGAATTGAAACGGATAAAAGGTGAAAGAAAGTAAACAAGATTTGTCGTTTTTGCCCACAACCCTGGTTCGTCCTATTCCGACCACTGTACAACGTGAAACGCCGCAGTGAATGTCGTACCAGTCTATCTTGTTTGCCCTGTCCACCTTGTAAAATCTCCGTGTGATAAGCTATCGGCTTATCGGAGCCCCTCGGGGCTGCAGGAGAGCGCCACGTGTCGCGGCACCTGTCGCCCTGTACAGTTTCGCTATTCAAAAGGAAGATTGCGGTTGCCACCGCGAGGGTGGGGGTGGAACAACGAGTCCCGGTGTCCTCCACTGAATTCAGGCGGGAACAAGAGACTCTTCGTTCGAATTATATGGTTTGCTGTTTTCTGTCCCTATCTATTTTTAGCCTTGAGCAATAATAATGTCTCTGTTGGAGCGTGTAAAATAGGTAGGGGTGGACGTGTTTCTGCGACGATTACTGGGTTTTCAAGAGTAACCCTGAATGTAACGAAAGGAAATAGAATTTAAATGCAATAAAATATAGAACAGGGGAATGAAGCATATAAAGGGCATGAATGAAACATACCGTTATTCTTGTCTCGAATCACTCTATAAACCCACAAAGTTCCATTCCAATCCGCGAGTCAGCGTTCGTGGTGTTCCCTTGTGAGTACTATGAATTCTATATGAATTCCATCACTATCGATTGATTCATGCCGCCTGACAGCCGCACCGGTGCACATCGAACCGGCAAGAATCATTCGCGCAATCCAACACCGATTCCATACCCAGGACCCGCGGGGCCAGTCCTTTTCAGCCGAAGATAAAAGTCCCGATTGTGCCTGGGTCTGGCGTGGCCGTTAATTATGTCGCAATCCGAAAGAGGCCAGAGAAACTAATACGCCGTGAAGTGTAGGGAGGGAGGTGGATGCCAGGGGGGGGCGCCTACAGCCGGCAATCTCGTCCCCCATTGTTTCCGTAGGCGCGTAAGAATTCTTTCGGTTTTTCAGAAACTCATTGTCCCGTACGAAACAGAGAATCCGAACCGCTATTCATTATGGCGGCCCGTTTCCACAGATTCGCGGACAATAACCGCAACTTCTTTTTTTTTTTTTTTTTTTTTCCCTCTTCCCCCTTCACTTAGTAGGTAGTAGACGCTTTGCGTGTAAGTAGTTTCTTTTCTGTATTTTGGATATAAGTGTTTGTGGTTTTAGGGGTGGGATAATTTCGGCGGGTGACTGGTGGACTAAATACGGATTTTTCGGGGAATAATTTGCAGATAATGGAATTATGGAGAAATTCTTTTAGCTTATTATAGTCGCGGATTGAATGAGAACTCTATTAATGCGTTTATTTCCTGGATTTTTGTTATTGGAATGGTATTGTGATTAAATTCGTCTGTTGAGTTTTAACTGTGGAGAATGTATCATAAATGTTTGGATATCTTGTTAATTAGATCATTAATTTACTTGGACAGTAGAGCCTCCCGTATCCGAATACCCTAATATCCGATAAATTTCTACGATTCAGCAGCCAAAAAGAATATTGGATCCCTAAATATTTAAACCCTCAATTTTCTGTGATCTCTATTTGAATAGGTAAAGCTCATAAAATTCATAAAACTAGGATTTTTAATTACTAAATGTGTACCTCCTCTGCGTTAAAATTTCCAGGCTCAGAAATATTTTGAAATATCATTGTACTGTTATTAATATTTAAGAATTATTATTAAACAACTATATAAACTTTATATTTGATATTTGTACAGCGGTAATTGAAAGGTATTATGCTTAATTGAAAGTTGCCGAAGGGGGTGTGTTCAATTCGATGGCAAAAGAGGCCCTCGTGTTTCGGTGGTGCTTATAGAGAAAAAAAGGACGGTAACGTTTTTTGGCACTTGTACTCATTCCCCGAGGCGAGGCCTCAATTGGTCCGGTATAATAAGCGGAGTCCTTTTTTGCTACTCTCATACGACGCATCGCCGCGATACTGTATGAGTGGAAGCCTTATTGTTTCCCTTAAACTCGAGAAGGGCCATACACGCATTAGCCGCGTTTCTATTTCACAGGACGCCATCGTTGCCTTTATCGTTTATTGTTCGCCAACCATCATTTATTTACGTTTCGCTATTTTCATCAATATAGTTATATTTACGTATTATTATAGTTATTATCATGAATAGACTTCGGATGTTTATGCATTTGTAGCATCACCTAATTCACAAGGCTTGGTAAAATAATGATTTTTACTGGAATTTAATACTATTTAGGCACTATTATTAATATATAAAAACCCTTAGCACAGGAAATAATATTCTATTGACATTTAATTTTTACTCGACAGTTTCGAAAATTGTCTATTTGCATAAAAATCCGCAGTGTAATGATGATCACCAAATTCGTCCCAATTACATAGGAAATAAAGAAAATCAGCGCTCTCCATCGCGGTGATTTTCTCCGGATCGATTTCGTTCTGATTCGATCGTCTCACGTCAAGATAACCATCTTCGTTATCAATATGGATATTCAACCATTCTTGGTCATTCGGATCTGCATATGAAAACAATTCCTGAATTAAAAAATCTATAATTAGAATTTCTATCTTTTTCCACGTTCGATCGACTTATTCTCCCAACAATCATTCCCGATCCACCAGTTTCTTGGCCATCGTCGGGAGTGCTCGGACACCCGGAAGCCTTATTATTCCGTTGGAGTGGCCGGTCGAGCCCTTCGGCACGCATTTGTCCCGCCTCGATTTCGGGGTGTATTTCGTTCTGCTGGTCCGTTCGTCCGTCGTCGTCGTAGGGTGATCGTGCGCGCGCGCGTTCAAGCAGTGGGCGCGTGCCCAGAGACCCGGGGCGCAAACGAGCGAGCGTTGCGAAAAACAGGTAATGGCGTTGAAGTGCATTCGGCAGCTGCGCGCCATGAATACCGGGCATGAATACCCTGCACGAGGTGAGGAACATGTGCTAGCCCGTCTTCTTTTGGACCCATGCCCGCACACACGACGTGCCCTGGGCCCCTGGCCCACAGGCCTCCTCGAGCCCTATCAAGTGGAAAAGATACGTCCTGCTAGTCTATCCGCCCCGGGTATTACGCTATCGAGAGGCTCCATTGGTTGCTTTTTTCTCTCTCTTTTTTTTTTTCATATATATATATATCTCTTGGTCGATCGATCGAACCGTCTCTTCTCTCTTCGTCCCGCCATGGCTCTCGATCACACTTCCTTTTTTACGGGGCGACCCTTCGAGACCACCTCGTGCAAACGCCTGGATCCTTCGTATGCTCAACAGCCGTATAATGTTTCCTGCTTTTGCGCACGCGGAAATTCTGCCGGGCGTCTCGATCCGTCGATTAATTCGATTCTAGTTGGAGCCACGAGGTGCTCTTGGGTCGAATCCACTTGGACTCACCTGGCTACCTTGAATCGATTCATTCAAATCGACTTGAACTTACCTAGCTTTCTTAGGTCGATTGATTCGTGTCTACTTGGACTTTCTTGATGTTCTTATGTCGATTAATTCAACTCCACTTGGGTCTGTTCATGACTTACCCCGGGTTGTATTGGTACGCACCTTTGGTCGTACAGTGATCCCTCGATGAATGCGACACGAGCAACGGCGTTATTTCCACCAATAGGGGGTTCCCCTTTGAAATCAATCAAAACAAAATAACCAGAGACTGGGCTTCGGGTAAAAAATAAATTTATAAAAGGCTGAAGACCCCTTCGCCTTTCCATGAATGCTCCGAAGCGGACACAAGTACGTCGCACTCATCGAGACATTACTGTCTTCAGTTAGAGGTATTATTCTGTCTTTAGATTTAAATACATAGGCTTCTGCCCACAAATTGGGGGACTCTTCTACCAATAGTTCACCCGAGGTTAATGAAAATTGCCTTCATGCCATCCCCAACAATTACTTTCACGTGCCACCCTTTGTCTAAATAAAAAATGTCCCACCCTGCATGTTGTTGGATATTCCCATCTAGTTTCAGAGTGCTGGAGGTCAGTCGATCGGTCTCCCGAGGATTTATTTATCGATAGATGGCTACTTTCAGGATAATTGGCGGATCCTTTGCGGAGGATTCGGTGTGGAATTTGATTAGGGACGCACCGTGCGCATTCAGGGGTTTCCAGGGCGGAGAAGTGAATGGAAAACCGTAATCGGCTTTAATGGGACGATAAATGTCGCCGGTGGTTCGTCGACCACCGTGTCTCCTCTTCTTCGTCGTTTTTTTTTTCCTCCATTCTCTTTGCCGACGCGCGACCCCTGCGCTTCAACCCTCTCTCGACGCGTCCCTTTTTTCTCTTCTTTATATCTCTCTAGTGGGCCACCTCGTTGATCTTCCTACGGTGAAGAGGCGTGTAAAGCATCCCTCTTGAGGATAATCTGCGCGGTATATCGGGATCATCCCCGTCCACGGATGTTCATATTGAATGAGACAGAATAATACGGTTAGCTCGGACGAAGAGAAAGTGGATCGCTCGGGAAGTGCTCGTTTAGAAGCATTAATCGATTACGGTTTGTTTGTTGCGGTGAATTATTATTCGAGGAACTTGCCCATAAAGTTGTTTGAATTCAATTAAAGGATAAGGTTTTAGCGTTATCGCGTACTTTTCCAGCTTTTTGCGTTAAGTGTTTGCAATATTTAAATTCTACATACAAATCTATAACATCGAATATTTCTGTCCATTGCTTCGATAACATAGATAAAATTCGCTTCGTTGCTTTTGCAGTATTGAAATAATGCCTCTGTATATTATTATTGTTAATTTTTAAGGAAAGGTATAAACTGTAATCCCCTTTTTTGCGAGTTCCTAAAACTACCGAATAATCACCAGAAACTGCTGATCTTATGCATTTATCTTCATTATTAATCATTCATCTCTCTTTTAACTCGATAAACATCTTAATTGATGAACTAAAAAATATTCTATCAATGAGTTGGGATCGAGGTATAACGTTCGAAAACAGTATCTTCTATACTTCAAGAAGTGATCCATGTTACCTCCTCAGGATACCCTCTTCGGAAGATCCAAAAGACAAGGTATCGATGACTCCTTCTGAGTCTCTTCTTTCCACTTGATACCATGCCCCTTCCTTTCCTTCACCTTTTCTAGTGGGCCACCTCGTCGATGTCCTCAAGATGATCCTCGGATCGCGCCCCGTTGGTGGCCCAAAGGATCTCCCTTTCAATATCCGTTCGGTCTATCGTTACGAATCTAGTGCCCCGATATGAATCATGTGCAACCACTGAAAGACGAGAAACTTGTCGTTCGTACAATCGAAAAATAATACAGTTCTCCCTCGTATAATACGATTGAGCAATTCAGACATCTTAGAAGTTTAACCATTTCTGTTAATCGTCTACTGTTTGTTTCAATTAAAAAAGATTCTTCCGTTCAAGGAACATACTTCCACGCTATCTCTAATTAATTTAGCCTGTAAAAAATATACGCGATCTAGCGAGAAAACCCGCTGCGCAGACTATTTACGAGATTCGAGGCGTGAAACTCCCATCGTTTCGCAACAGCGGAGCCATGACGATTTTATTGTCGGTTTTAACTGCATCTTAATACGAAGATACCGAATCGATGAGCACGTAACGGACTGATCGGACACGGGAACGATGGAAAATGCGCCTTCAAGGTCGACTTCTTGAAGACGGAACGCGTGTGTGCGGTCGATTCACTCCGCATCATCTCGAACGCTTCGTAGGATGATGGCGATCTTTTGTTGAGATCGATCTTTTTAGGGGAAACAGATCGATCTTTCACCCATCTATCTAGGATCGATCCTTTTTTCCTTAGAATGGATTAGTGCTTAATTTATATAACATATAAACTTTACCTAGCTCTAAAAATAAATCTTTGTTCAATTGCTAACAAGATTATACCATACACTTTTTTCCCACTCATACCTTACTCTCAAAATATACATTAAACTTACTTTAAGTATTCTTTATGAGGATCGATCTTACCACCGAACCTTCATAAAAGATCGATTCGTAGGATTGATACGATTCTCGTCCAGGGGTGCGCGTGATGAAAGCTCTCGCGAACACCGCGTGAAAAATTGGGGGTTGGAGGGGGTGGGGATTAATATTGCTTGGGTTACGGCGATTAACCGGACATCGATTTCTGTAGATCGTATCGAGACCGACGCGCCTCACGATCCATCCGCCAGCTGACCTAGCCGGCTGCCCCGAACGACCAACCCTCCCTCCATCTTTCAATGCATTAAGAATCGCGATACCCAGTTGGCGGCGCAGTTTTCACTCTTGTTTTGGGGATTTTTAATCGTTCGACCACTTTTTTTTTCTGTTCGTTGAAGGTTGGGGAAGAGAAATGAAAAGGGAAAAAAGTTTGAGGGTTAAGGGTGACGGAGCTACGTCTATATTGAACATCTGAGGGGGCTTCTTAATTACGAGGCGGTTTTTGTGGCATTTTTTTTCTTTTTCTTTTTTTAAGGAAAATATAAGTTGGACTTTATTGAATTTTAGTTTTTTGTATGTTACGATACTATGCAGTATTTGTGGTGCGTTTGGAGTTTTTCTTAACATCCGTTGGGACCATTATGCATCATTCTTTCGAAATGCATTTTTAAAGAAATTGCTTTCTGTTTGTTTTAATTAATATGTACAATTACTAATTTGAAGTAGTTATCGGAAGTTGTTGAATTGAACAAAGTTCTTATGAAACTCTGGTCAAAATGACTCTAGTTGTCGTTCGAGGGTTAATGGGAGTTCGGTGTCTAGTGGCTTAGCATTGGAGACGAATGCATTATAACCCCTTGAACCTGACCTGAAACTACTGATTCAAGGTAGATTATAGTCAGTATGAATTTTTTATCTGTCCTAGTGTATACCTACGATTCATGTCTTCAACTCATTTCTTTAATTTTTTGCCTCTTGTGTCAGCCTTGTATTAGGATCTCCCGAAAGTAATTGCTCAGCGTGTCAACCCGTTTATTTTTCATTAAGTTTTTACATACGAGGCAAAAATATAGAATCCTTAAGTCTTAAAATCCTCAGTTTGTAGATACTGAGTCATCCGGATCCTCCAACCACCATCACCCATAAGCAGAGATGGGCAAACTAATTATCTAGATAAAAAGTTTCGAATAACGAATGAAACACCCTTAGATACTGCTGCTTTTCATTGTGTATTATTCGAATAAAATTCTGCCCATAAGGGAACTGTAGCGCGTATTCGGAAGAAAAATCGTAAGATTAGGGGTGTCTGATCGGACAGTTTCATCCGTCCAGCCAGCCGTTTCAATAATCCCCCACAGCCATCAATATCACCCGACCACACGTCATCCGAAAAGCCCGACACCCCAAGAAGAATCGCGTTCCCAACGGAATTCACGTTCATCCAAAAACCGTGTCAGAAGATGCCACTCGAAGATCGGCCGGGAGGGCCCTGTGGTTGCCACCCCGCGACGACCGCCGCGGGGCCAGCTGCCCCTCTAGGCGCTGAGCCTGCCTCTGTCCGGATACAGTCTAGGGGAGGCATAGTAATAGAAGGAACGTTGCCAGGGGAGAGAGAATAAGACGGAGAAAAGCCGGAGCCAGTGGGAGGCGCGGACTTTCATAACGTTTTGGACGACGATACAGAATATGTTAAGTGTATACACGCTATTATTCCTTTGACTATTGAAAATGCGAACGTAATAATGCGTATGAATGTAGTTTGATTTCATGCAACACCCGTGTCTGAGCTAAATAGGGGAGAGTTGCATATTTTGGACCACTTTTTTATTTTTCTCTCGTACACACGTATAGAACATCGCAGGATGCAAAGAGAAATGGAAAAAAGACAAGCGTTATGCGTAGATTGTATGGTGTATTGGTCGTTTTGAAAAAATGTGTGATAAGAGTAATATCTTAAAAACAGTAAACTAATGACTTCGGTCCATTCCAGGTAACTCGTTTCTTAATTTGGACCACCGGTTTCCTACATTGGACCGCTCCTAAAAATTAATAAAATTAAATCTACAATTTAAAAAAAACTGTTCCACTGTAAAAGACCACTCGTCTTGGAGACGATTTTGGATTTTCATTCCACTAGTGGAGAATCTTAGGAACTCTGACATTTGAGTAGCTTCAATTAACAGTAAGTGGCACACTATTACCAAAACGAGAAAGTACCACGTCTGTTGGTTGGTAAAAGTGATACAAAGTGGTCCTTATTGGATTATTTGTCCTTGAGATGGGTCGTCTGTATTCAACACTAGCTATATCGATCGGTCGATTTCGGAAAATTTACAAATTTAAAAATTAACTAATTTCTTTGCTTTCATATCGAACAAATAATCTAACATTTTCATCATCGCTATAATTTAATATAATTTAGTATTCAGCGGGTACAACACGAATTACAAAAGATTAATAAAATGTTCTTCTCTTCTATTGTTATTTACATACATATATAATTCGGCAAAAAAAAAACGAGATATAAACTGCTCGAACACCCTGTAGATGTTACACGCGGTATATCGACGGGGGTAGAGGGTGGAGCTGGGCAGAAGGAGAAAGAGCGAAGGAAGGTGGGGGAGCAAGAGGGCATATTTTCATAATCTTTCGGTACGATTTGGCTCGAGCCAGCAGCAGAGAGCACCGGTTCACCACGGGCGTATACACGTACACGCATATGCCTCGACCGTAGAAAAGCGTGGATCGCACATGCTCGGGGCACGTCCCATTCAGACGGTCGCAGCTGCCGAACTCACGGGACACGTCGGCAGGCACGCGCCTCTTGCCTCCATAACCTGTTTTCAAAATTCCGCTCCCCTCGAGGAGAAGGGACCCGTGGCTCAAGGAGAGACTCATTTCTTTCCTCCAGCCACCCCCCTGACCCCACAGCCGCGACCGATCTCGCCCCCTTCATTTTCGTTACCCTCGCCTTCTTTCCTCCCTTGTTCCCTTCTTTTTGGATCTTATTACTCTTTAATATTCCTCCTTCTACTTTTTATTCGATGTCTCGGGTAACGCGTTGACTGCACGGACGATTAGTTGGATTAGGGATTTGCATGGGGGTAAATTGCGAATCAAGAAGGAATTAGTGAAACGTAGGTATCGTTTGGAGTTTCCTCAATTTTTGGTGTAATGGATTTCAAATATTCGTGTGTGGTGCAAGTGAATAAAATCGACAGTGCAAATTTGTAGTGGTTTATAGACTTTTTTGCGGAATTTGTGTGTTGATGTGCTGAGGGTGTATCGGTGGAGTTGTCCTTGATATTGGTTTGATAAGGTTTCAATAAATTCGAATACAATTTACAAAATAACCAAAACATTCCCGAGCCAACCCTAACTTATTAACAACTGTCTCTGTCTCTGTCCCACTTAAATGGTCATCACCTCTCTTTGTTTATAAATACTGACTCGATTCATTGGATGTGCTATAATATAGAATTTAAAGTTCCGTCAAATTCGAATATTTATAACATTTACAATCATAGATTTGCATAAACAGACAAAGGATCGTACACCTTTTCTAACCTACCCTATACTTAAAAAAAGAGGAAATTCTCCACCTTACCCAATTAATTCTTCCTTCCCCCATAGCTACCCTCTTCGCCGACATTCAAGTCTTTCCGACCTTTCGATTTTTCCCAGACCAGGTTCGAGGCAAATTGTTCGGAATTGAGTATTCCGCGATCAAACGGCGGCACTCGTGAGTCTCAACTAGGCTCGATGATGCGGCAATACGTGAAGAGCGTTTCAAGAGGTGCTTGTGTGCCTCTCTTTCTCGATCCGTGGATGCCCTCAGCTGTCGGCCAGGAGGACGCACGCGGTTAAATACCTTCGAGCGCTGCTTTTTAATTACCGGTGCCTCGCCCCCGCTACCCCTATACCTCCGGGGTCCTCGTCTCTCTTTACCGTTGCATTATCTACGAGAGCCCGGCAAGGACGAGTTGTAGGAACGTTTGAATCGCCGGACGATTTGCATGCGTTCCTGTCGTCGTCGCCGCCGGGGGTTAGCGTCCTCCTGGCAGACAGCAGCTGCTCCGTGTGTCGCCCTCGCCCCCGAAATCTCTTCGACCCCCAACCAGGCCTCCTCCACCCTCGATCCTCTCTCCTCCTTTCTACGATTCTTCGTGGCCTGCATCTCCACTTGGAGTTGCTCTGAACTCGTGATCCAATTCAGACTACCTATCGATTAAACATCATACTGTTCAGAGATGGGCATTATCTAGATAAAAAATTATTTAACACTAGAACTACCAAACAAGTCGAAATCACTTGTCAGTACACTCTTGCAACGATGATTAAAATGTTATAACATTACATTTTCTTAGAACTTTTGCAACTTTTATTACGATATGAAAGTGGAGAAATTAATCAATTTATAAATTTGTAAATTTTTAAAAGTTTATCATGTTTAGCGACCGATCGAAATAGATATGCGTTTATCGTCGGTAGTTCTAGTGTTAAACAACTGTTCGAATAAAAGATACTTTATCTTTATTCGTTATTCGTTAAACTGTGTCAAATTGACACAAGGGACGAATCAGGGTTAATCTTCAAGTGGGAAAATCGGACCCCATACATCCTATTGTACAAACTGTTTATTCTTCGAGGATCATTCTTGCTCCTAACTATTACATTACACAATTTCATAAAAATAATATTGCATCCCTCACCGTAATTCCCAAACCAACTGTAATCTCAAAAATATCTCCTCAACTAGATTCCATCCCCCATCAAACCAACTCCATCAGAATCGCACCGAACAATAACTCACCCCCGTACCGCCCCCCATCGATCAAACATAAAATAGTCGAAGTGAAAAAAAAACTCGATCAAAGGATCAGTCGATCTCCTTCTGGCTTCCCAAATCGCGTGAGGATGTGGCCAGGCTGTTTCCACTTCAGCTGGTGGGCCCACGGGGGTGGAGATTGCACCGGGGTTAGAGGTTCTAGAGGGGTCCAAGATCGTACGCAGACACGTTCATTTTTGTCCTATCTCGTTCTGCCCCCCTCCCCATTTTCTCGGCCAGCAGGCAGAAACGGTTTTTTTTTTTTTTGGGACGCAACAACATACGTACTCGGACTTATGAATTTCCGTGTTTAAACGAGGCGCAGCTGATACCGGACCGGTCCCGGAAGGAGCCAGGAGGCTCCTCTAAGCTGGAAAAGTTGTCTCCCTCTCTTTCTATATTCCCCCATCTTTCGCTGCAGCTTTCCAGGGACACACGTGACCTGACACGCCCAGAATTTCTTGTATAATTTCGAGAATCGCTGTCGGTGCTCGTCTCGATACATTTGTCCCCCCTTCCGTCTACAGGGGGTTGGCTGCTGGCTGCCCTTGAACAGAGCGCCTTTGACGAAGCTGTGAACCGCTTAACAAATTAGGACTGGAAAGGAATGTTCCTTCGATTATTTCCACCCACAGTTTTTTTTTTTTTCTAGTAAAATATGACTAGGGTGTTTAGGGAGGATTTCGTGTAAATCCTTGAAATGGCCTTTTTTTGGTGGTCACGTGCCGGTTGGGGTTGGACCAAACAAGAGATGCGCAAACTAATTATTTAGATAAAAAGTTTCTTTAATTATTTAAACATGGAAATTTCTGTTTAAAGTACAGAACGACACTCTTAGATACTACTGCTTTTTCACGGTGTATTATTCGAATAAAATTCTGCCCTACTCTGGACCAAATCTACGAACAAGGGTAATTGGAATAATTCTGTGTATCTTCTATGTTCGTTTCGAGATTGTAATATTCATCGGTGTTCAGGCTAGTGTGTACAATGTACCTATCGCTGTTCTGTAACGTGAAAATTCCCGTTTTCTAGAACGATCGCGTGTGTTTCAGGTTTTTTTCCGTCGTTCTCCTGGAAACGCACACCTTTCCTTTCGTCCGACGAAAGCGGATACGCGTTTACGCAACCGCTCGCTCGCGCCACGGACAATACGCCGTGTTAATTTTGCTTTTTTGCTCGGAGACGAAGTGTCGTTAAGCAACAGGACACCGACACTTCTTGGGTCAGAGGCTTTCCGTGAATGTTTCCACCAACAGTTTTTTGTTCATGGAGACTTTAGGAAAATCACAAAGTAGTATTCCTGGCGGTGTTCTTTGCTAAAAACGAAGATTATTTACTTGTTGATGATGATTAATTTATTATAACTCATTTAAAATATAGAGTACATTATTGTTGAATCAGGGTCACTTTGGATAAAGACTTAACTTGACATTGGGTCGGAGTCAAAAGGTTCCACCCTTCTTTTTGTCATCTTTCCTGTGGTGTACATTTTACACAGTAAAATTGCAATGTTACCACAGAGGTTACATCCAGATAATGGTTAATATCTAAATAAACAAAGTCGTTAATAATCAATAAGAGGCTTGTCTGATCAATCGATAACACGAACACCCCGTACACAGCTTCGAATCGTCACGGATGATTCGTTTCGTCCTTTCCAACGATAGTGCACGTATTTGATCCCCTCTACTATAATTGATCCTACGTAAGACGCGTTTTCACCATAAAAATGAAAAAGAAACGTTCCGCCAGAGAATAATTGCGGTCGAATTGCCCGCTTATATAACGGCGAATCAATCGATATTTCCTCGATAATTCTATTTATACGCGGAAATTTCTCAACACTTATCGACGTGTGTCCGTCACTTAGCTGGGGAGCTGTCTCGAGGACTTTTTTTCCCCTTTGAAACTCGCGGCTGGTGCACGCGTACTTGACGCACGTCCTCTCCGAGGCTATCTGACGACGAATTTTCAAGGCGTTAACGCATCGCAGACCGCTGACGACACGAGGTCCGCGACACATTTATTGACACTGTCGCGCGCGTCCCGCCCGTCCCGTAAGACCAAACAAATAAGTTCCCGCGGTGAAACGGCCTCAAAAACCGCTTACAATTTCGACATACGACGAAACGGAAACGAGGGCTCTCAATAATGACGAAGTTGTTGCTGTTGCAGTAAGACTATGCGATAAAGAAAAGGCGATATCGATTTTTCGGTGGTATTTTTAGCCGATTATTCATCGTCGGATAATTTTTTTCTTTATCGAGAATGTCTTTGGAATAGAAGGTCTTTCTAGTGAACGCAATTTAGATGTCATTCTAACATCTATTTTACTGTATTATTTGTTACTAAATAGTGATTGGTTCCTATTAATCCGAATCTCAAGCGAGATTTTTTTCTTTGTTGAGAATTTCTTTGTAGTCAAAGGTCTGTTGAATATCATTCTAATGAATACAATATAGATGTAATTTTTACATTTATTTTACTGTATTATGTATTACTAAATAGTGGTAGGTTCCTGTTAATTTGAATGTCAAGTGAGATGGTTTCAGTTGTGGAACGTTCGATCAGCTTAACCAGTAGAATGCGCAGTTCTTCAATTATAGACATTCAGAGGAATATATTATAATTAAGGATGTGTAAGACTTGTTTAAAGCATTGTTGTCCTGCAGTAATTACGGCTACGATGTATCATACTGTGATATAAATAGCATCATGTAATCGACAACAAGAATCTACAGATACACGAATAAAGACAGTTCAGAATCACCGGGAAACGTACAATTACAGAAGAAAATTGTATTCACACATGGCCGCGTCTTGCTTTAAATTGCTAATGCTATTTCCAGTATAAAACCAACACAATGAAATTGTTTGTGTTGGATTATGCTTCAGTAGAATCATAAATATAAGACTAAATAAGAGATAGAACTTAATTTAGATAGAACTATAATCTGCCGTTTTACATGATAAAAACGTAAACATACAACTTCCGGCTATACTTTGAACAGTATCATCATTCTAACAAAAATATCGACCCCTACTGTGGGCACCAAAAACTAATTCGTCTTCCGAACATATAAAGATCACTGACCTAAAATCATTATAAAACATTTAAAAACATCATCAGAACCAACTTGAATCCTACAAAGATCACTAAATGTAACAAACCATCGGATATAATCTCCAAACGAACGAATGTACTATCGGCGAGAGCGTCCCGTTTCCACTCACGTTCGTCGCCTGCGCAGGCATCGAAGTCTCTAATTACCCAGCGGCGCTCCGTGTCGTGAGCCGCGGTTGAAAACGCGCACGTTCGATCGAACGATCCCGATTCGCTTTCGTGATCCGTGTTCTCCAAAACGTGGACGGATTAAAAAGGAGGTTTCGCGACGGGGAACAGAAAGAGAGAGAGAGAGAGAGAGATAGAGAGAGAGAGAGAGAGGTGACGTTTATTTTCTAAGTAGGTGACACGTCGGTCACTGGTTGCACACTTACGGGGCCGGGTCGGTGCGGTTAAAGTGCCCCCGCGGCCCACGTGGTCTGCTCTTGATAATTGGCCATTTCCCTCCAACGGCCCGCGGAGCCCGGTTAAACGCGCTTCTCCGCTCGCTTGGTCTCCTCGCCTTCCTGGCGAGAAGATCATTCCTTAACACGAATCGCGAACCGCCTTGAATTTAGGTTATTTTCTAATTGCACGCACTTTACCGTAACTTCCGGTCTCCTCCGGACTCACGAGGCGCGCGCTCGCTGTTCGCCTCGCCGCGCGCCACCGGCAACGACTTTTTTCTACGATTTTCGTCGTTGGGGGAATCGTGAATACAGTCGAGATTCGGGTCAAGATAGGCAGCGAGGAAACCGCTTTGAAATTTTATGCTGTATGTCGTTCCGATAGCGATACTGATTGCTTTCGTCGCGACGGAACGTGACTGTGTTGAGTGATTTCTTTGGAAACAATTTACAGTTCTGCGAAAGATCTCGATCTGGACGGTTCTCTGAAATTTGTTGTTTAGGAGCCTCTTTTGTGTGTTGTTATTAATATTATTATTAATTGAGGAGTAGTCGTAGAAGACAATTCACATTTTTCTGAGTGACAAAGAGTACAATTAGTAGTCGAAAGTCATGAAAAAAGGCCTTGTAGCAATAAATGCCATCAACGTTTCATGGAGACGTGAATCTGTGTTTCTCATCCCGAAGGTGTTAATATGCGTTCCCATAGACGTTTACCTTCTTGACAATTTTACGTTCTCCTCGCACAGAGATGTTAATTACTCGACAGTTTATTATGTACACGACCACTGTAAACTATGTGTATGTACTTACAGACTCGTAGGAAGGATTGACCCGTTTAAACACACGTTCTGACTAATTAGTACTCTCGATAATGTGAATCTCAGGACAATGAATATAGCACACACGGTATACAAGTATAAATAGAACGTAATGGTTTCTTCTATAAACGTTTTTTTGTTCAAATCAAAAAATTCATTCATCCTGTAATAAAGGATATTGCCTTCTAAAGATCAATTGGAATTATTAAACACATTTGTCTCGAGTAACAAAGAACTCCGACTATAGGAACCATTGTGACAACTATGAATTAAAATCCCAAGTTTCTTTTATTATGCAAATCGAAAAATTTCATTCTTACGCATCGTTTCGGTCGTCACTGTCATTTCGAGGCACATCTGTCAAAGGACATCATTAGCTCCCTTCTTCGTATTGTCGGTTCGGGCTCGAGAGTGTGAACGTTTCAGCCGACGATTGACGTCACATTTGACGCAAGACGTCAGTTTTGTGTGTCGCGTTTAATATGCTAATCGAACGGGAGCACAGACACCACCGGCGAGTTCCGTGAAAATGTTGCGATACTTAAACGGTGCTAATTTCCCTCGGCAAGGAGCCTCGACGCGTCGATCCTCTGAATCATCGTGTGGCCGGTGCACGATCGTCGCCAACGGCGGAGCTCTGCCAGTGTCATCCACCTAGAAGCGACACAATTTACAGTTCTATTTCAAGTGCCTATTGATCCATGAGTTCCACTCAAGCGTTAATTCACTGGAATTTCGTTGAAGTTTATGGAATTCGATTGTATCCACGGAAAACTTAACGTCGTATTTGTTGATTTATACTTATTGATTCTTTTGATAAACGCAAATTAAGAATGTGAATCATATCATTCTCACAGAAACGTTCATTTCACGAAAATCAAGTCTTTTTTCATTTATTTAATAGAAAGCCTACTTTGCATACGATTTGTGATGAAGTAACGTGTCTATTCATTGCTTTCTGTTTCTACTTGTGTCGTCAGTGATTTAGTGTTTTCTGTTTTCTAGAGATCTTATTATTTTCTAATTACTAATTTACATTGAATTATTATTAACTGCACGTAGTATTGCATCATCACCAATATTCTTATTATTGTTATATCTCACCTAAACTCCATTCGATGATTTGTTGTATTAATGTGCCGGAACGGTTTAATCACATATTGTAAAATAAGGGTTTTCACCCGTACGAATTAAATTAAATATTCACAGATAACTATATTTATCTATGAATAACAATATTTTTTCGTATACTATAATCTACATTCTATCTTGTATATTTATTATTTAAAAAAAAAAAAAAAAAAACCGACCCGAATAAATCGATAATTTTAATGAAGATCGATCTAACAGTGAACGCGTCAGCTGCTCAAGTCACCGAGCCGATTTTAACGATCTTATTGGGTTAATTGACACGTATCATAGCGGTCAAGTTACATATATATGCAGAGTTTTTGCCCTCGGGGGAAAAAAAAAGACGACGAGAAAATCCACGGCAATTACGACACGGCGTTTAGTGGGACAAGGTCTTCGTGAAATCTGGAATGTCTTCTGAAAAACAATTCCGGTTATAATCGTATCGCGACGGTATCGAGAGTTGTTTTCGATCTCGAACGCGCGGCTCGGTAAATACGGCGATTTATGGGATCGGTTAATAAAGTCTTAGTTTGTTTTCAATCGTCGCAAGGAGAAACAAACAATTTGTTTTAAAACTATACACGTACAGAGTTATGTAATTCTTCTTTTTCTCGAGACGGGAGATTCCTCTAAACTCATTAAGCTTCGAACACCTGACGCCTCAAGGTAACATCTAGTCTAGACTGTAATATTTTAAACTTTTTTCGGGGATTTTTTTTTACAAAGAAACAGTTAGGCGTTGTTGGTATTTTGCAGGCATATTTTTTTATGTTTCAAGAATATTCACTATATTTGTTAAGCGAAAATAACTAAAATGAATTGAATTATAAATCATCTAGCGCGGTCCCTCAAATAAAAGTGTCATATCGGTTGACACGATTCGAATTGAAAACAAACCCAACATTTAATAATTTGATTATTTTAATAACTTAACTTCCCCGTTTTTATATATAATAAAAAGGGGAGTTACGAGGTTTACTTATTGTCACGATATGACGTTGAGGTTCCCGACACAATGGCCAGTTAGCTAATCGCGGTCCAAAATCTCGCGAAAAACTAAAACGTGCGTTCGACGTGGCGCCGCCGGTTGGAATCTGATCCAATCACAGGGGTGGTGACTATAATCGTCGCCGCGGAGGGTGGCAGATGGTTTTAAGGGAGTCCCCCGACCTCGAAAACAATATTTCTGTTCGCGGCAAATATTTTCCCTGCAAACGGTACGGCACAATGGACGGGGGACACAATGGGCCCGTGGTCCCAAAAGGGAAAAACCGGTAGATTTTTGGAAACTCCGTTGACCGGCGACTGGTCCACAAAAGTATCGCGTTCGCGTGCCTCTTGGTTTACATACTACCCCCCACCCCTCTGAAATAGGCGACAACCCCCTCAGGCCAATCCGACAATATTTACTCGGGAACGTTTAGACCAGGCCCACTCGACGTTTGTTCCGTCCACGAGTTCGTTGGGGAGTTTAGTCTGTTTTCTGTGTATTATTTCTGGAAATCGAGATCCTCGTGCCGATTCGGTTATACAGGATGTGTAGAGGGTTTCCAGTTTTGGGGAATTAATTGATGGGACAGTGTTTTTTGGGGACACCCTTGAGTGGATGTTGTGTGGTTAATGACAGTGGAGGTTATGTGGTTAGTGACGGTGATTTATTTTATTTTTGTTATCACGAAACTGAACGGTAAAATTGAGTAAAATAATAGTATCAGATTTTTAGGATTCTATATTCAGGTCGAGTCGATGCCTTTAATCGGGTCCTTCAGTAATCTCGCGTTTTTTGTAGGATCGTATCACACAAAATTTCCTGCTGGTATAATTAAGGTTTGAAATTTTGGCGGTGCATGTGGATCGAAATAATAGGGTTCTGCTTTTGTGAAGTTTCATATCAGGGTCGACACGTCACCCTGTTCCTTATTTTAGTTCGAATACAAGGCATAAAGTTATGAAAACTCCTTGCATGCAAGAACGACATTATTCGATGTCACAGGTTTATCGTTGCTCCGACAGAAATGTATATTTCATATTCAATACTAAATAGGTTAATACCGATTGCTCGATAGTGGATATTTTTATGGGAGGGTGGTGGACGATGAAATAGGGTAACTCGTTCAAAATGATTTTCTTCCGACCCTTTTATTACTGTTTCATACCTCTCTACTGAATATAATTAGCATGGAACGTGACGCATATAATTCAGGTTATCCTTTGTACATTTGAGATAAGTCGAATGATTCTGGAATTGCATGAAATATGTTGACTTTCACATGGTTGACGTTAATCCTTACGATTTTTTTACGACTCCTCACGACCTCTAAACAGTTAATGACATCAACCCTTATCCGTCCCTTGTGCCAATTTGACATATTTTCCTCCTAAGAAATGATGTTATTTAATTAATTTTATTAAACAGTTGTCATGTGTAAATAAATTTAGCTGAGGCTCCGTGACTTTTATTTTAAAGAATATGCAAATTCAACTATCTATCTTGTCAGTATATTAATTTTTTACCACCGTGTCAATTCGACATCAAGGAGAAAATTAAGTTGGGAAAATAAGGGACGGACGAATGTGAAATAATTGCTCAACAAAACTTTGAACTTCTACGTACAATCACTCGACAACACGCACCGTACATTTTCATCTTCTATTCGTTACTCAAAACTCTGTATCCAGCTAACGAATTTCCCCAACTCCGCCGTCAATACATCCCCATTTAACCCAGAAAATCCACGAACCACCAAAAACTCAACCACCCCTTGAAACGAATTCCCCCAAAAACCACCCCCTAAACTCCCAAAACTCAACCTGCCGGTGCGTACGATCGCCGATCATCCGAGAAATTCTTTTGAAAGCGAATCCCGCGGGGCGAAAGAACGAAAGGAGCGAGAAGAAGAAGAAAAAAAAAAAAAATTTCACGCGTCGCATGGCCCACGCGACACACAAGAATCCCCACGCGGTGTGCGGATATTGCAGGGTTTTGTGGGAGGCAGGGGAGGAGGTTTGGTTGCCGGCCGGTTGGCCGTGGCGCGTTTTAACTACCCCTCGACCCTCACCACCCATCTGTATGCGTGTACATTAAATGATGCGTGTATGTATGTACGGGTGCATGGATCAGCCGGCTAGATCAAGTAGAGACCGGCCGAGATAAAACACACTGTAAACGGCCGGGTCTGCCTCGGATATTTGGTTACAGGGAGGCGGCGGCACGTGCGCCGGAGCTCGGGGCCAGGTGGTGGAGCTCGTGCCGTTGAAGAAACAGAAGAGGCTGCTGCTGCGGCTGTTGTGGGGGTGGGAGAAGGGTCCGGCGTCGATGGAAGGGGAGTAGTAGTAGTAGGAGGAGGATGCGAGACGACGGTAGGAGCGAGCGTACTCGAGGAGGTCAGTTCACCGGTGGCGGATGGCGAGGTCTGCTGCGGCGACAGCAGTACCACCAACTACCACCGACCACATCACCTCCATTATATACACCGTCGCTACAGTCATCGTCACCAGCAACAGCAACAACGTCACCGATGTCACCAGCGAAGGGACAGCGTGCAAGCAGCGGCTAGCGACGAGGTACTCGTCGTCGACGAGGAAGCCGACGATGAGGCTACGTGTCAGAGCCAGCCAACGGACGCTCGTCACCGGGACATACACGGGCTGCATCATCACCTTCGTCATCATCATCACCATCACCACCACCACCCTCACCACCACCATCATCACCATCATCTCCACCGTATACACGAACGGCTACGGGACGACCGACCTCCGAGCGATCGAAACCGCGAGGACGTCGAGGATCATCGCTATCCGCGAACCACCGACCGTCACGCGGATGGTACGACCACCACCGATAACCCTGCCACCGTCACTGCCATGACGAGAGGATGCAGGATCCCACCCTACCTCGCCACTCTACTCATCCTCTCTTACACGCTCTTCGGTATAGCAGGTTAGTGAACAATTGGTTTTACTTTTTATGGTTTTTAGAGATCGTTGCGTTTACTTGTGATCGACGTGGCGATGGTACCACTTTGGAGTTTTGGTTTATTCGGAGTGGATTATTAATTGTGAACTGTTCTCGAATAAGGGTTGGTTTTGTTATTGTCAGGGACGGGTGAAACGGTTGTATGGAGGATACGTGCGCGGTATCGATGGTATTTCACGTGTGGATCGTGCAGAAATATGGATCCCGATGAATCGTGATATGTGAATCGAAGTTGTGGTCGTGCGGAGGTACGACTTATGGTAGTCCGCCGAATTCTGGGATATTTTCAACCGATTGCTCAAGCGGTTAGTTGCCCTAGAGTTGGTACTTGTTGCTGTAAGGCGGCAGATTATGTGTGTACTGGCAGAAATAGTGATGGTTGAAGTTAATGCGAAATTTTTAATACAAAATTTTTAGGACTGATCAAAATTACCTAGTATTTCGCGTGAATAGTGCTTTGTTAGGATTTATAGGAAATAGATCGTCCACTTTTCACTGTTTATTAGTTTCTTCGAATTTTATTTCAATCGTGACGAAGTTAGTAGTGGGTAGGGTAAACCAGTGAATGACCGAATTGTTGAATTTTTGGAAGTTTGAGATTAATACTTGAATGTATTTATTTATAACAACAAAACAGCTGTTGATATTGCAATTACATTCTTTTTTCTTGAAATCTTTGTAACAGTAATTACTTATTCTTATCATAATTAAAAAAAATTAATTATAAAGTGCAAAACGTGTAAAAGCCCAGTAAATGAATGCTTTATTTCTGAAATATTTTTAATAAGAATTCTACCTATTAATGTTTGTTTAATAAGCTAAACTAAAAATATGTGATATTGAAAATGCAACAACGCTTCATGTATAAACATTTAATAATTTGTAATTTTATAATTTACATTTCTTGCCTAATGGTCATTCACTGGTATGCAGTCAATTACTGGTTGGTTTACCCTATAGAAAGCGATTCCATCGCAATTCTCGATGGCACGCGATTCTGTCAGTTCGTCAGGGGGGCGATAGATTGCGAGACGTGTGCGCGACGTTAAAATGTCGATGATCCGCGATTACGTGGCGTATAGGGGGCCCCGAATTATTTTCCGTATATCTAAACATGTAGTGCTCCGGGGAACCCTGACTCGAATCGATCGCGGAAGGGGACAAAGGACACGGCCGTGAAGTAGTACCACACCTCTCGGGGAAAAAAGGGGGTCGCACCGACGGTGGACGCAATAATTTGTTCGAATTACGAGAAAATATATTGTACCGTTACGTCCTCGAAATGACTAGGTGTCGTCCTCTATTAAACGAAACAGACCGCTCGCGCATGGCCCTGTTTCCGAGAAGACGGTGAAAAAAAACGACGTGTTATTTAACATTTGCAATGCTGACGGGCCCTCATTCTTGGGCCCATTCTGTAGCCCCGTGTGACTCTGAAGTCACATACCGATATATGTATTGATATTTTTTTGGTGTAATTCAATTTTCTGCCGGTATTTGGCGTACACTTCGTGTTCTAGAACCTCCCTTTGGTAACCGATAAGTTTCTTTGTAGTGATTATCTACTCTAGCTTGAGATGGAGTAACGATAAAATCTTTGAAAATTCTAAATTCATTGTCAATAATCAGAAAAGTATAGTACAATTGGATTTCATATTCTGTTTTAAACTGGTAATAATTTTAACTTTTGACGGGACCACATAGATGATACACTAATAATATCAGTTGAGTAAAATAATCGATTGCTAAAAGACGTATAGTGCACACTGGATTTTGTCTTTTCTTTATAATACACATGAGTAGCATATTACAATGTATTTTGTATTAATATTTGTAAAATCACAAAGATACAGCCGTTTCTGTGCACACGTAGAAACACGATAATAACAATCAGAAAGAAGTGTTTATGAGCGAAAAAAATGTCCAATGATTTTGTCTATTTTCTATTGTCCTTCAATTTACATTAGTACGTGTAAAATTACAAAGATATACAGTGCTTTTCGTGAACGCGTGGAAATGATTTTGTCTCTCCTTGTTTTTTATTATCTTTTAATTAAATTTAGTACGTGTAAAATTGCAAAGGTATGATGGTTTTCGTACATACGCGGGGATAATGTTCCGAGGTACAAAGGGTGGCAGGCACGCGCAGAATTGCTCGGGCCCATCAGGCCCAGCCGCGTACGGCAGATTGCAAGACTTAGAACAGGTGACAGATAGCGACGTGCTGCACGGGCGGATGCAACGTTGCACCGGCGGCGTTCCGCAGAGGAACGCCGTGTTCCTCTCCTCGGCTGATGAGGCCCTCTTGCACACGGGCATCTGCGGGAATTTTTCCGTAATTTCGGAGCCGTTCGACCGGGTGCACTGATCATCGTCGAGAATTTCGCGTTCCTCGCGTTCCTACGGCCACTTTTTGCCACGTCTGACCGCCTCTTCGGGGCGTTTGCACAATTTTTCGTCGTGAGTGCAACAGGGGTGGCTGGAATGAACACCAATTTAATCACGATAAGAGCAGAATGTGGATTTTATGTATGCGAAATTATATTTAAACTTTGAGTGTAATGGTTTTATGAAATTTTCTAGCCTAAACTTTGCAGAATATTCGATGGTGGACATTTTTGGTCACGTTTTTTTGCCTACATTTGATTTTCAAAGTTATCAATTCACGATCGTTATGGCTAGTTTTACGTTAAAATATTAAATGACAATCTACTGAAAGATATTTATCATTTAAGATATAATATATCCACAACTCTTAAAGAAATAATATAATGGGGTAGATTGGATTACCATCAGTTTCTTTAACATTTAACTAACCTTCCTTCAAGACGCTAGAACCGTTACCTAGAAAAGACAACGTTTGTTTAAACAAGGCAAATATCGAAATTAACGACGAACGCATCGATGATAATTCCGCTCGAGCAAATATTGAGAACAGCGAAGAGTCTGATAACGATAAGAGACTGACACGAGAAACGATAAAATCGACAAGAATTTCAAACATTCTGATTAAACATTAAACACTAGAATTTCTGTCGGCTTTTACTCTTGAACAATAGCTACAAGACACGTTCGACAAATTTTGACACACTCAATCTGTCAGTTTGCATTGCGAAAAGTCTAAAAAAGTCTGCATATTAAAATATTTAACATACTTTCATGAGGTTATTATGTTAATTGAAGTCTGATCGAGCCTTTAACAGAGTAAACAAATTTCTATTTGATTCCTGTTCCTACGAACTGGTCCATAAAAACATCAATTAAATTTAACTACTTCCAACTTAAATAAGAATTACCGACATCAATAAAGATTTAAAACGTTCGCCAGCCAAACGTTAATAAAAAATATGTTTCGTATCGACACAGGTCTAGAAAACGGAGCCTAAAATACTCATGAAAAATAGAATCACCAAGAAACGATAACCAATGGATTACCACGAAATCATAATTATCGATGTTTTCCTTGAACACCAAGCTCTTTCCAAAGAAATGTTGAGATGTAAAGCACACCGATCGCCGGATCAGTTTGTCCGCAGCCCTAAACACGCACAAAAAAATAAATCAAAACGTCCGTCCATCCGTCGAAAGTATGAAAGATGCCCTAATGGGAGGAGGTTTAACATAAATTAGCGACGAAATGGAGGTCACAAAAGGATCGGGGGCGATGTGGAGCCCCAGGGCTTGCTTCCGAAAAAGAATCGTATCAGGGAGTTAAGTTTTTCGGGTGTGCATTGGGACACACGGGGGGGTCGGAGGAGGGTGGAGGATCACTTAGGCCGCCCCTGGAAATACGGCCGCCCTTTTGTCCTCCGGTGAACCTGGAAGCCGTCGGAATTTCTAAAGCGGCAAGGGGGGGGGGAGATTCCGTTCGACAATTCCGACTGCCGCGGCGGCGGTTCGTAACCGGTAATGGGATAAATGATGCTTGGCCTTTGGTCGTTACACAATTTAATCGAGCAAATTCGCCGTTCGTTCGACGCCGCACTTTTATTGATTCACGGTTTTGAAAGACAATCGACGATTCCTGACTGGACAATGGGATCCCTTTTTCTCTTCGACTATGTTGCACTGGGACCAAATATTTGTGTATACAGTAAATCCTCGATGAGTGTTCGAAGGCTCCTCGGCACTGACAAAGAAAGATGCCCAGGTGTAAGGCTCACTTTTTCATGATGTTTAGCACAGTGATAGATCAGTGATATGTACACAGTGATATGGCCATTACTTTATGAAATATTTAACGTTCAATGCCAAGGATCCTACGAATACTCATCGAGGATTTACTGTACTGTTCGGGTCGTTCGGTGAAATCGATTTGTCGAGCTTCGAAGTGTAATTATAATTTTGTATTATTTCTGCCCACAGACGCCTGTTCGTCGCGGTCGACGCCAAAGCCACGGCCGCCGACGCCGACGCCTCGACCGAACATCACATTCCACATGTACACGTGTCCACCGGATTATGCGGAATGGTACTGCCTGAACGGTGCCACATGTTTCACTGTCAAAATCGTCGAATCCCTCCTATACAATTGTTTGTAAGTACAACACGATTATTTTCTTCCTTAACGCCTGTGCAATGTGTGCCCGTTGAAACCGAAGCGTTAAAGGCACACCCTCTAGTTAATCAAAATCTGTTAGATTCTTTACTGCTCGTCGATAAAGAGTCGACGCACTTACGGTTAACACCGCCGCCATATTTGCTGCTCCAGTGGCGCGCAATTGCGGACAGTTTAAATCATGTCGTTCGCCGTTTCGGGTCCGTGTGTTTTTCGTGGCCGATAAAACTGTCCGCCGCGCGATTATCGGTATCCCTGACTGTTGTTCACTTTAGAAATCCACCCGTGAATAAATAACCGGGCGCGTTCCCATCGGCCGCGCGGCCTCTGCGAAACGGTATTCGTTGTGTCGGCCTCTCGAACGGTTAATTTATGCCGCCTCTAACGCGATCGTGACGCGCTCGAAATGTTAACGCTCGGAGCACCGCCAGAGAACCGATTTCTCCGGTTGTCGGCTATTTAACAATGCACCTGGACTCTCTATGGGAATGTTGATCAATCGGAAAATTGGATCGAACGTTGTTGTCGATCCCTGGGCCACTGTGGACCCAGATATGTACTATTTACTATACAGAGTCCTCAGAACTGGTTTTTTATTTTTCAATACAGTGGATTTGTAGACGGATTATTTGTAGATTGATGCAATATTAGATAGAAATATAATTTCCTTTTAATTTGTGATAAACGATTGCTATTCTGTATTTGTTTAATGGTCGACACGAGATAGTTGAGGATTTGAGTTTCGCAATTTCTTCGTAATTGACGTGTAAACGATCCAGAGTCGAGGTAATCGGCGTTCTTCCGCAAGGTTAAACAATTTGGATAACTCGACGCGGAGTCGTCTCGGTTTAAGTATAGTTTAGTGTTGTTTTCGCTGATAGCCATCACTCGGTAATCCTCACGATCTGGAACAACGTCCAGGTACTCCTGTATTTATACCTGTTTAGACTCCGATTCCGGATTTCTTGACTCGAGGTAGATTTACGAGCTCGTAAACTTCTGTGTCCATTAACGTCAACTTTTTGTTGGCTTATTTCTCCGACGATGCGATTTCGTTAATTGCCGACGTGTTGACCGTCATAGTTGGATATGTAAAAAAATTCTTGCAGATCCAGAGTCCATTTCTTTAGCGACAGGAGAACTCTGTGATCCAAATGGGTTCTTGCATTCATATCTCTCTATACTAGTTTCACATTTAACGATGAAGTTTTTACTTGTAGATCTAAATGGTTCTTATTCGTTGATGGATAGTCAGTTAAGTGACACGTTTAGTACTGTAGAGATAGAGGTCGTTGATGATCAATGATGAAATTAATTACGATGCTTGCATCGACGAAACTTTAAATCCACTTTTGCACAAAGAAAATCATATCTACTTTTTCACGATACGATAACACGACCTTCAAGTTTATTAGTCTTCCGAGAATTTCACTAGATTCCTGGTGAAACTGGACCTGCCAAAAGTAACGATAGTTTGTCCACGATAAGATAAAGTCATTCGAAACAGTTTAAAGAAAAAGAACTGTGTCACGATAGTGGAATTACCGATATCTTTGTATTATCTCTGGAATTTCAGCGTCGCGAAGACGCTTCGGGATGTTACGTAATGAGACACACCCATTGTAAATAGGAGACGGTCGGGCATATTACTCGAAAATATACGACCGGTTGAGACAGCTGGGTATATGTACCTTCAGAAGGAAATACGAATTCCATGATCATTTTTTAGAACCAAACGTGTGTGGAAATAGGTTCGTAATTTATTGTTAATTGGATGGAATCATCAGACAGTAACAATTTGATAAAAGCTTTAAAAAAGTATCCAAAATACAGGATGGTCGTTGTCCTAAACACATTTAATTCTATTTGTCCAAATTGGTCATCGCCTTTTCACAATTCAATTCAAATATTGGTAACTATTAATATCCCACTAAACAAAACCCTGTAAAATAAAGTTGATACGAATACAAAAAAGGTCTAAGAAACGCCCAGAGAACGTTCTCAGTACTTAACAAGGTCTCCTCAGTCAACAATTCTAAACTCGAAACACAGCAATTCAAATTTCCCACGCGTCGCGATCCCAAACCTTCACCCGCAAAATAACCTCAAAAATTGCGGCGGTGATTACAAAAGTGACCAAAGTCAATCGAATCTTTTGCAAAAATGCTTCCATATAATCGCCACGTAAATCTCTACCGTCGAATAAGTGTCACGTACAATTTTCAAAAATACCTAGACCACTTTCATACTCGCCGCCACAAATACAAGATCGATGATTCCTCTCGTAAATAAAAACAAGCCCGCACAATGCACCTGTGCAAGCGAATATTCTCCGACACACGATCCAATTCCACCGTGACACGGAAGAGACTTCAAATGCCCGTAGTAAATCCATCATTCCCAGAATTTACGAAATATCCCGAACGGATGCCCGCTCGCGTCCATCGTTTCAAAAGGGAATCACCCTGGATCCCGTGGTGGTGGGGGTGTCGCAGATTACACGGAGCCGACGTTTTTTTTTCTCTCCGCTCACGCGCGGCACCCCTCCGTGGGGTTGAATCCGGCCGACGCGCCGCGGGGGTAGGAAGAATCGTGAGCGATCCGACGGGCGAGAGAGGGTCGAAAAAAGGGACCTTCGTCCCTGCGTTAATCCCCGGTTGCGTGCCGTCGACACGTTCCGTTGAAATTCCTACGGGACGCCCCCGTGGCCTGCAACCACCACGAGCTTCGTCGATTGTATGCCGATCGGACCTTTTTTCGTTTCCCCGCCGATCATGGACCGACACGTACATACCCAGGGGCTACTGTCTACGGGCCGATCGTGGCCTTCGAAGAGACAGAGACCATTCAGCTGGTCGATTGATTCCTCGAAAGCTGTATACTGACGAGACTTGGCCAAGGGGGTCCCTCGGAACGTTTTTCCGTAGATTCTTCGTGCGACGCTTGGGAAAAACGGTGTCGCGTCGGGGAAAATGGTAAATGGTAATTGGAGGATCGCTTGCGGGGTGGAAACGTGCGGTGAATTCGTGACTCGAGGCTCTCACGACCTGACGGTCGGTTGTTCTCAGGTGTATGGCCAGAGTCCTTATTGGGGAGAGCGTTCCTACGTTGCATCGGTATTGCAGTTACGACAGGATGGTACAGGTGTGTACCGTCTGGTGATTCGATGTTAACAGTTTTGTTGCTGTGGGCGTTTATAAAGATACGTATCCATTTGTATCGTATCACTGTTACGTAGCATCGTATCGTATCACCATACGATGTATTTTCATACGCAACGATGCAACGCTTGTCCGTACAAATTATTGATACACAACGGTGATACGATACGGAGGTATGCAACAAATGGATACGCACCTTAAGCACCTGAGAAAAGTGGATTATAGTCTCTGGAATTGGCGCCTATTGCCGTTGAAGGTTTCCCGTGTATGACGTACTTTCGGAAAATTGTCTGGTATTGCAGTTTAGTTTCATCAGAGGTCGAATGACATACCAATGTGTGGTGATTCAGTGTTAACCTTTTCATTGCTGTTCTCTTTCCTATTGACTCCCAAAGAAATTCTGTCATAGAATACTATTAGTACCGTGTTATTGACAACGACAGCTCGAAGAGTGACAACTGTGCGGCTCCCAAAGTTACTTTAGTCCATAACTAAAATATACTTATATCCATAGCCATTTTTCCTAAACTTTTATATTAATAATCTATGGTAGTATAGTATGTACCAGTATTAGAATATTCTATTTCCCTGTCTCTTAAATATTCTGAAAACTATCATAATATATGGCTCTTATTGTCGAAGAACATGCCCACCCTTAATCTATTACCTGCTGCGTAAATGATTCTTGCCGTTGGTAGCCAGTCCTCTAGCGCGCCAAGCGGCAAGAATCATCTGCTTAACCTGTGGCGCAATGATTTATCGTACTTTCAGCCAATGTTTCCTCGATCCAACCGACGTCCTTCAACTGTATTACCCAAGCCGTATCTACGCTTAATTATAACGATATATATAGGTGTCGACGATGAAACGAGATTTATCCGTGTCCGGTAACCTTAAATCTGGTTTTCCCGGGGCGATTTCTCGGCATTGACGTCACCGTGATCGACACATGCGTGCGCCGTGGTCACGATTACGCAAAATCTCCTCGATCGCCGGCAGACAGGTGTGTGTCCACGTTGGATACGGCCCACACCGGGAGACGCGGGAAAGTGGAAACGCTTATTAATCCCAGCACTTTCCACGGCCGAGAATTTTCTCGTTCAGGTTCGCTTCACGGAATCCTCTTTGGCCGCGCAGCGCCGCGCAGAAATTATGGGAGCGCAAACAAGGAAAAAGTAGCACGTACGGTCCCGCGTGAGAAGACTCAGCCTTCTGCGACAAACTCGGCTACCAACAACGCTTGCTTGCAGCGTTCGAGTGGCTTTAATCCAAAGACATTTTTCACCTATATATTGATTAAATGACTTTGTATTTCTAGACGTTGTTTTGGAATATCGATACAGTGGATTGTTGTTTCGATCATAAATTTTACTGCACCTCCTGAATTTTAATGATTATCATTTAACAGATTTGCTACCATCAGAAAGTTGAGAAGAACTATTTGTACCGTGTGATAGCCAATATGTATTTTATATAGCAGAAATTAATTACACACGAAAAGTTAGACTAGTGATCCAACCTAGGCGATGGTCCAAATTTGGAAACCTTCCCCTATGCATTCATGTTAAATATTCAAAAGAACAATCTCTTAGATTCTTAGGTGAACGGTTCATACGGCTCCTTAGGCCATTTGTAAACGCGGTCTTTCAGGATCGTCGATATTAACGATCCATCGCGTAGGAGTAACGGAAGCGTAGCTCGAGCGGGTTTGGTTCCGCCAAGCGGACGAAAGAAACGATTAAAAGAATATCGATCGAATCGTTCGGTGATACGAAAACGCGTCGTTGATCTTTCTGTATCTGCGACCTATATACATGTCCAAAAAATAATTAGTCCATACCTGGATAATTATTTTAATTTATCGATCAATTATTCATCTCTCGATGTCACCGTGATTCCGATTAATTATTCCGTTCGAAGGGCAGAATAATGTTCACGCAGCACCGTTTGATGAAATCGGCCATGAGAATCTTTTTAATTATCGCGTAATTGCGGACCCCTCCGTAACCCCCCTCGACATATTTACAGCCTATAATATGCGTTTTCCATCGCGACTACCTTCCAACGTTTTCCTTTTCTTCTTGTCCGCGTCTGTTCGTTTTTTTCTTCTTCTTTTTGTTTCTTTAATAAATAATTAACTGTACTAATTGGGTGGTTCGAGCGACGACGTATACCTATCTGATTAATGCCCGATACTAAAAGCAGTTCGTGCCTAAAGAGTACGGTTTATAACTTCCGGGATTTCTCGCGGCGTTTTGCGGAAGTACCCGCAGGAACAATAAAACCGACGGCGCGTTCCACTCGCCCCCTCCCCCTCACACCTCCCCCACGTTTTCTACACGCTCGACACTACACACCGATCTTATATGCTTGTTCTTTTTTTGTTGCAGATGCGCCAACGGTTATATCGGGCAGAGATGCGAGTTTAAGGATTTAGATGGTTCCTATTTGCGTAAGTATTTGTTATAGTCGATCAATTTTGTTAGTTAACTCTTCGATTAAGACATCTGAGAACTTCGTGACCACGGACGCCATTCGTGACGTTTAGGTAGCAAATCCTTGGAGACATCTTGATGAAGTTAGCTTCCAGTCACTGTGTTCGTCATATTTTCAGCGTCCAAAAATCATTTAATGTGCACTCAAAATAGATACCTAAAGTAAAATAAGAAATTTACAATACGCCATTTGGACGGGTTTGATAGTTCGAGACTTAAGGAGTTTTTTAGTAGTTCAATAATTGAGTACTCAACATGTGGATATCTGAAGAAAATTTTTCAAGAACCTCTAATGTGTAATCAAACGATTTTAAAAATCTTCCAATTCCACTCGCGCGGTTATAGCGAATTTTCTTGTATTTATGCTGTTTTGGGCATCCAGATTAGGTTAATTTCATTCTAATGTTATACCTTACTTATACGCTTACGTCGAGTATGTTAAAGAGGTGGCGTCATTATTGTTAAGTTCGAGAAGGATTGCGATCCGGTACCGATCCCGATCGCGACCCGGAAGTCTCGAAACGGTGTGGTCCAGTTAGTCCTCGTTTCGTGAAACGGTAGTCAGTTGGCGCTCTGAGCACATACATACGTGGTCACGAGGACACACAATTAGTTGTGCATTCAATCTCTGGAAGGCATTAGAACGAGTCCTGTGAAACAGGAAGCCGTGTGTGCTAAGCTAAGAAGCCGATCTTGCGTTACAGCTTCCCGGCAGCGTGTAATGCTGGAGACAGCCAGCATCGCCGGCGGTGCCACGATAGCAGTATTCCTCGTCGTTATCATTTGCATAGCGGCTTACATCCACTGTAAGCGAAAGCAAAAGGAATTGCGGTCGAGGTACGTGTTCTTTCTATTCGTCCTTTTCCCGTCTTTATCCCGCCCGAGTGTCGCGTTCGTCGGAAAGTTCTGTCCATTGAAATGTTGAATTTCCAATCGAGAAACCATTCACAAATTCTCGAGAAAGGAAAAAAAAAAGTTATTGAAAGACAGTCATCGTGCTTGAAATGAAAAACTGTGTCCGTGCTTAAAGTACTGTTACGCTTCTGTTTATTCGAATTGCTGAAAATAATCTAACTACATACTATGTCCCCTTTGATAAGGTGTTCACGTTATCGAAATCATTGTCTTATCTCCGAACGGAACAACGTATAAGCACAGCTCGCAGTTAAATTGTTACAATAATTATTAGATTGTTACATAATGAATGCCTTGTCTTATTATATAATAATCAAATAGATCTCTGAAATTAAATAAGGGATAGAAAATGGGACAGACCCTTCCGATGGATCGTTACGAAGGAATATTTGTTGATTTTTGTTCTGTCGAATTTTAACATTGTACGTTATTTTTGCGGCAACAGTAACTGCGTCGACACGGTAGATGGTCCTGGCCGAGATCCGGAGCTGAGGCCGTTTAGCAACCGCAGCCGCTCCCTCATGATCTTCATGACCAAGAATCCTAATAGCTCGGTAAGCGAAGAATACCTGATATTAATATCATTGTTCGTCTATACATCGATTTCAATTCCTATTTCTGTTTCTTCATCCCGATCGTAGACCCTATTCCCAGAAGACAAACTCTTTCGTAGATCACCATTACTCTTAGAGAGACTTATACGATTAAAACAAAAGTTATCGTGTAAAATATAATATAATAGAAGAAATATTGTAATGAAGTTTACCGTACACGTTATGGGTCTATTATTGGAGAAAATAAGTTTCTACTTAATTACATGCACTGTCTACTAACAACGGTAACATAAATCTAGCACACATAAATAGAAAGAATCGTATAGCAAGAGTATTAGAAAACGTCTGTTTCATTTTTATTCTGATTCGTTTAGACAGGTTTTTTACACCATTTTAATTTGTAACGATTTCACATCGTTTAGAATAACATCACATTTTGACATCATATTCCGTTACGTTTACTTTCTTTCTCTTCTCTGTATACATATTTATTTTCCAATTTTTCCTGTGCTCACTCTACTTTTAAACATAATTCCATCCAAAGTCTCCCATTAACAAACTCCTATCGTTATTTTCAATTTAATGAACCCCCCAGTAGCGTATGCTTCTGCCCAACGAAAATATAATTCGCTCGAGCATGTCGCGTCGGCTCGCGAAGAAACGAATCGAGTCGAATGTAACCGGTAACAACGAGATCCTCCCGATCTGTTCTCAGGCGGCGATAGAGCAGACGAGAATGCCCGGATGGAACTGCCCGGAAGCGGAGTCGATGAGAATGGCGTCGATCAGCGAGGGCAAGCATTCGAATCAATAATAGCCAATCTGGTGCCTAATTCCACGACAACAGAGAGACAGAGAGAGAGAGATGGAGACACGGGTCGAGGCGGTCCAGGCGTAGATCATCGAGAAGAGACACATAAAGCGTCCAACGGAACGAATTTAAAAAAAAAACGCTTTCAACAACCTCCCATTGCTTTCTGTCTTCGTCCAATGGACCACGTTTCGCGTGATAGCGAACGAATACTCCCCTCCTCACGATTCCTCCGGAAACGAGAGGGAGAACGCCAATATCGTTCTTTCACACCTGCCCAATGCGGCGAGGATCAAGATCCAAGGTGGAGGAGGAGGAGGAGAACAGCAGAAGAAGATCGAAGAGGAATCGGCTCGAACGCGCACGACGCCGAGGTTATCTCCCGTGGAAACCGACGTAGGATTAAAAATGGAAAGTACGTAGCTTAAACTTTAAATAGCTGGACCTTTCGGAAGAACAAAGGACGAGGAAACGTGGAAGAAAAAAAAAAGGGGGATGTTTAAAAATACAAGACCCGACGGAACGGGGCGGACACTCGATAGAAGTATTAGAGAGTACACCCGGTAAATCACTGTTCCTATCCCGGAGAAATGAATAGTTTAGATCAGACAATAATAATAATCGAAAAAGTAACACACACATACACAATAGCGGATCGATATAGCGTGTCAACTACGTGAATCTACGAGTTAAGCTTTCGTGGTTTCTTCGGTGAACCGTTTAGAGAATTAACTTGGAAGATATTCTTTTGGTTCTTTCAACTCTTTTTTTTTTTTTTTCATTTCAGTTTTACGGCTTTCTGTCCTGTTTTGTTTCGTTCTTCCTCGATCGTCGAAGTGCCGGGAGTTAAGCAGAAAGTTCCTTGTGAAAAGAATGAAGTGTGAAATAGAGAAATTGATCGCGGGTCGAGAGTATCGTAGAATCGAAATTTCGTGAAAGGACCACTCGTTCCACTATCTCGTCGAGTTTCTGTCCGGCTTCGTGTTCGCTTTCTTTTCTTTTTCTCTTCTCGTGTTCGTGTCGCGTTTCGATATTCCTAGGCGGGCGGACATCGTCTGCATCGCGAGCGTTTATCACTTGTGAATGTATGTACAACGCGTGGCTGTCCGCTCAATACAGACGTTTATTTATTTATTCGAGTCGTCCTGCGTGTTAAATGTACGTATCTTTATCCGTTTCGGTTCAGGGAACACGCGCCTCAAGACGGAATAATCGGAGGACCACGGACAATCAAACGTTCCTAAATAAGGTTAATACCCGTGAAACGTCGTTTTTCGATGCATCAAAATCGTTAATCATTATACAACGTTATTTTATTTTCTCCAATTTTTCTTTGACCGATCAGTCTCTGAAGAAGCTCGATCCTTTAGTACTGTAGACATTCATCGAACTGATGACAACCAAATCATGGTCGAAATGGAACTAACAGTTTCCATCCTGTCGAGTTTCAAAGAAGCCCTATGGCAAGGAAAAACGACATTTCATCTACTGTGGCTGAAGAGAACATTCGTACACCACTGTCAGTTATCCTCCGAGAAGCAATTCTACCGCTACTACAACACCAAGAGACAAAAATTATTAACTTCATTCGATAGTTCAAGAGAAAACCAATAAAAGAAGTACCTACAGAAAATCCTAAAAATTACAATAGCAACGAAAACAATATTAACGAATGGAAAGCAAGAATCAATGGTGTACGAATACTTCTTTCATCGTGCAAGAACAAAATGTATAAAGCAAACCACAGAGAGAGTCCACCGATTACTTCAGCCGCCATGTTTGTTTCCCGACAAATGTTCTCGATCGTGTGTGATCGAAAAAACGAAGAGGCACGGCGTTACCCGTGAACGATCAGAAATTCTAAAGACGAAAAAGGGACGGAGAGAGAGATTGGTGGGTCGTAGACACGCGGGTAGTTTCGTTAGGGGAGAAGACGACGCAGTGTGGTCGCGACCACGGGGCTCGAACAGGCTCTCTTGCCGCGACACCCCATCCCGTTTTTGTAAATAGTAAATTATCCGTGCCGGGCCCGGCCTCGCGACCCTCGTTCCCCGCGGGATTTGTCTGACGAGACAGAGTATGTAATACACGCCGTTTGTAGCGGAGAAACTGCAATCCAATGACACGCTCGGATCAAGTCTGGACCCCTTGTCCCTAGACCCCCCTCCCCCCACTCTCTAGATGTGTGTACCTACCTATTCGAGACTGCGTGACGTTTGACGACAAATAAATTTCGCGGGGATACGAGACGAGTCGTGTCGCGTAGTGTTGGGTGACGGGGGGTCGTGCGAGAGTTCGCCCGGGTCGCCTGGTTCCATCACCGAAAATAACCGTGCAGCGGCGGCCGTTGGTATCGAGCGGCGACCGAAAAGAAAAAAGAAATTGGGGAGAAAGAGGATATATACCATGTTCCGCCTAGAAAGCGACGCCGTCCCTGGAAGAGGTGCGCGCGTAGGATACACGATATTTTGTTCTTTTTCCTCGTCGTTCGTACCTAAGCCGCTTTTAACGGAGAGAGTTAGAGAGAAAATGAGAGATAGAGCGAGAGTGAGTGCGATGTCTATCCGTGTTGAACGGAGATTTGTATATTTGTAGATACTTGCGGAATGAAGAGAAGCTTCCAAACGCGCTCTAAAGATCGTCTGCTCTTCTTGTACCTTAACGCGTCGCGATCAGTCAGAAGCCCCCCCCCCTTTGCTTTCCACCCGCATTCCCCCCACCTAGTGAAACTAGTGTTTTTCCTTGTTTTCGACGAGTTCCGGAGAATAGATCGTCCGGTGGAACACTCGAATCCAGGGGGGAAGGGGAGGGAGCGAAACGAGAGTAACAAGAATTGGAGACGAGTTAGGGGTCGTGACTAGAGAGTGAGGAGGCCTAAAGAGAAGTGTCTCTCACGGGGAATACCCCGATTAATTTATAAATAGTCCTAATTAACGTGGAGAAACGGCGTAATTCTAATTTAATTTCTTCCCCGCAGCCCAACTCTCTCCCTCCTCCAACCCCACTTTCCCAATATTCCTTCCTTCCATCACGCAAAATCCTAACCTCACAATCGTTACGTCTCATACTTTGTACTTGGTTCCTAACTTATTCGTATTTTTCTCGTAATTAATTAATTGTCACGATTTAATTATTATTACTAATTACGATCATTAGCTTACGATCGATTAATTATCCATTCGTTTTTTTTTTTTTTTTAATTATTACTATCGATCGGCAACGTCGATTAAATCAGTTATTCCTAATAACTAGCTCCCGCGTGTTTGGTTAACGGTTACGTGTTAGGGAGAGCCGATTTATTATTTATGAAGCGAAACAGAAAGAGCAAGAGATGCAGACAAAACACTCGGAGGCTGCGATCGAAGAACAATTGCGCCAATCGGGAGGGGTGGTTGGGTATTCCGCCATTTTTTCTTTTCGCATTTGAATAACATCCGATCAAAATTTATCCAAGAAACAATCAGTGACCAGACACGATACTGTACGGTTACACAATTGGTTGAACGATCCGTACAGGAGATGAAGAACACTCCTCGATCGTTAAATCGACTTCGAACGTCTTGTCACAGACAAATCTTAGGTTCTTTCAAAAACAGCTTCCAATTTCCGAGCAACGATGGCCAATTGGTACATGCAATCGGTGACGTTTTCGCGAATATCTGCCCCCCCCCCGTGGGAACCGATTTCCTCCGATTTTCCATTAGACGATAATTCAAGGGGGAACAGCTTTTAAAATTTTCGTTTCTCCGCTGTGTTTCGTTTCGTTCGTTTTTTCTTTTTGTTTGTTCGCTCGATCACGGAAAAAGAAACCGTTGCCGTGCACGTGAGCGCGCGCGCGTATGTGTGTGTGTATGAATGCGTGTGTGCGTCGCGGTCTAGAGCAATGACTCGAGTCTCGCGATCCCTAGGCGATCGTTTAAAGCGTACAGACACTAGTGGTGGCATTTTAGTACATCAGACAGCGCCGTGGCCGTGTGATCGCGCGCGGATCAAGACCGAAGAAGAGAGAACCCGAGGAGGTGTGTGGGGAATGGAGGGAACGAAAGAGAGACGCGGAGAAAGATTTTTCGGACCGCTGTTGGGCGCAAAAAAAAAAAAAAAGCGAGCGGTCTCGAGTCGAGGACGAAAGAAATTCGAACGATTTTCTTTGGATCGAACTCTATCCTGGAAGTGGAACGTGTCGGGGGTGTGGGTGGGATCGATCGATAGCATTGGATCGATCGGGATCACGATCCGGGGCTGCTGGAATTTTGAAATTCTCGGTCGTCTCGATCGTTTCTTCGATCGACTTCCGGCTCGACCGTTCTCCCCTCTCATCCTCTCCGCCCTTCCCGTCCCGTTGCCTTCTATTTTTCTCCTGTTCGTCTCTCTCTCTCTCTTTCTGACGCGTTTCCCGACATTTCCTCTCTTCCTCAGTTTCTCCTTTCCTCGTTCCGGAATACGCGTTTGTTTTGTCCGTTCCTATTTTTCCCCTCGCCCACTTTTAATTTCCGGACGGAGGCCCGTTTTTCGCGCCCGGGGACACGCGAATGGTCCTCCATATGTGAAATTTCTTTCGTTCCCTCGTGTGAATCGCGGTACGCTTTAAACATGACGGCGGATGGTAGGTACCCCGTCCGACATTACCAAATCCGTACTCTATCGCGCGGTATGCTGTTCGTTGTAAATGTACCAAAGACAATGTCGATTAACTGACAAATAAGTAGTTTATTTAAATGCAAGAGAGAATGTGTGTATGCAAGCGTGTGTGTAAGTGAGTGAGAGGGCCAGAGAGAAAGGGAGAGAAGCGTGAAGCGAAATCGATGAGCCGCGAGAGAAGTTAGAGATTAAGAGTGAATAGAGGAGGCGCCGCTCCCTTGTAAAAGGAAGCGAAGATTAAATGCGGGACATATATATAAATATATATATATATATGTATATATATATATAAATAATATACGAAAAAAAGTTATCTATCCAAAGGAAGCTGCTAAAGTGTCATTTAGCTAGACGAGATTGATCACTGGATCCGCAATGTTGCATCGAAACATTGTTATTATTTTTGTAAAGAAACCATGTACATGTATTAACTTAGCGTGCTCTGCGTATGGAAGCTTACGATATGTTGATTATTATTATTATTGCTATTATTATTATTATTATTATCTATTATTATTATTATCTATTATTATTATGAATATTATTATTATTACTTACACGTTATTACTTTTATAACTTCATTCGCCGTTTTCCGACCTTCTCTCTTTCTCCGGTAGCGATACTTGAAACGACGACGGGTTGTAACATATTCTTTCGAAAGCAGTGAAATACTCGTGTAGAATCGGTATTATTGGTTTTTGGAAAAAAAAAAAAATACACAAGTCGAGGTGATACGTTCCCTGTGGATGACGCAATTCGATATTCCTTGACTTGATCTGTGGACGATAGCAAATTGCGTTGCGAGTCGTTTTATGTCTTCGTTTAATAAAGAATTGAAAGTAGAATACAACGACAAATTTTTGTTGTCTCCGATGCGATTGACAAGATGCATCTAAGAAACGAAAGAACGCACCAGTTTTAAGGGTTGATGTCACTCCTTTGGAATGAGTCTTTTGTATATGTAGTCCAACAATGCTCCACAGTCCCACAAAATTAGAATTTTCGGGCTGAGATTCTGTCCTCGCTACAATTCAATATTTGACAATTGGATACGTCAGATTAATAAACAAGCTGAAGTCAGACTAGAAACTACTATTGAAAAGCTTTAAAATGAAAAAGAGACTGTCGTTTAATTTTTACGTTTTCCATATTCTTAAACATTTACATTTGAGAAAAAGTATCATCCTTCGCTGATTTGTTGGTGTAATTCACGGTTAATTATGTCGTATTGATAAAACACCCTAAATTGCGATTGCAGCGTTGAAGTTGTCAGACTTCCTGCTGTGGGTCAGGCAAACGTCCGCGCCATCCCGGCGGAAATCGCTGAGCTATGTAAGTCCATGCACCTGCTAATTACTATTTAATGTTCATTACTCCGATAATGAATACTATCCTGAGTCCGGGTCAATGGTCTTGTTCATGCGATAGACCGGATTCTCATGAATATTCAGTCACCTGCCCGACCAATGTCTCATTTCACCGCCGTAGATTTTCTCCGTTCGAAAAATGTAATTAGAATTATGTTTTACATATGAAATGCACAAAAAAAGTTTTTGCACGGATCTACAGGTCAATGGTATCGGAACTATACAACAAATTTTTATTTCAATAAAACGGGCGTGCAAAACGACTCGACCATTTCACGTATTTCTCTCAAGATTGGAACACCTTAAGTTTATTCGTAAATGAAACGAAAAGTTTTTCCTAAAGGAATCGATGGAAAATAGAAAGGATTCACATGAACATAATAGCAGCGAGTTAGAAAACCAATTTTTCTTTTATTGTATAACAAAACGATGTTCGTAAATGTCCTGACTCTCCGTCCACAGACATAAAAAGTAAAAATATTTGAGGCTTAAAACGCAAAACAAATTCATTCGTAATACAGGAAATGCTTCGAAGTGTGTTCTTTGGTTTATAAATTCACCAAAGTTAGTCCTTTTTATGCCTGAAGCTCTCCGTAATATAATACATGCACATGAATATCTACATAAAAAATTAATTGCGTACTAAGTGTATCATACACTTCAACGAATAAAGAAAGGAAAAGAAACTGCAAAGCAATAGTTGTCAGTATATTGTTAGCATGAAAAACATACGTTCCCAGTTCGAAATCACTGAAAGACTGACAATTCTTGCTCCTATTGTGAATCAATTAAGGAACATTTTATGAATGAATGGTAAAGAAATTAAATGTTAATGGAACGCCAACGTAAACGTATCAACTTTTAAATAATACATATAAATTATTTTCTAAATAAATATCACAAACTTCATGTTATTCGCAACCAAAGACTTGTACTGTACGTTTTACGTTGTTGACGTTTTTACGAATAGTTTGTTCGTTCTTAAGTAGCCTTTCCAGAAATCTGGGGGACGCTGATTAAGTAGTCCATTGATTTGTTCTGTAGTTCGATCATGAAGGGGTGCAGTGGGGGTCCATTTTATTACGTTTTGCACCACATCGTCGAATTTGTGCCTCGACAAGCTCAATAGCGCTGAGATGATACCTTCTTGTTGCTCCTCTGACACTAATCGAAAGTGCAAATTTTAGATTACCATTATTTTAATATTGTGTGTGGAACATGGATAAAATAAATTATAAGAAAACATACCTTCACCGGAATTAATCAAATCACATAATTGTTCCACAATTTCACCGACTGAATTATTCTTATCCCCAACGGGGAACACACGCATAAGATTGCCTGGAATCATATAAGAATGATAAAGAACGTTATAACTTAACTGATGAATATGTTATAATATCAATACCAAATCAGCTAAGGAGTAGTAAAATATAGAGTATTGAAGTTGTTATAAGTGACAATAATAAAACAATAAAAAGTTCTGTTTAAGCTAGTATAGACATATCTTGGAGGAACCTCTGAGAGTAGTTGAAAAGTAGTTACCGAGTAAACAAAACGATCTATACGCGCTGGGAAGTTTGTTGTTAATGATCATTGGTAACAATGCGCCCCGAATGATATTTTTATACGTCCATGCTGTGCCTTCCCTCTTTGCTAAAAGTATAATGGCCGCTTCTATTTCAGCGTCAGATTTCTCTACAATACAGATTGATTAAGATCAATGGAACTACGTATATGAAAATTATGTATTTCAATGTTTATTTACCTTGAAGGGCTGATAAAAGTTTGTTCAACATGTCCTTGGATATAGTTCCTGTTGGGTATTTATAGAACAATGACACCAAATTTTTTAAAGCCTTAAGCTTAGGATAGTCGACGGCTTGTTGGGTCATGATGAGGTGAGCCATACATTCCGGTAAAAGTTCTGTGAATGGTATATAATAATGTTAAAATGTTTCATCGATGTTAACGTCATTAATAGACTGCGAATGTTTATGCAAACACAGATTTTTATGCATCGCAACCTACCTTTATTGGTTTCATTATTTGGAAATGTCTCTGGCCAACAAGTGAATACTGTATACAAAACAAGTATTGCATTAACTCCCAAACAATAAAGAGCATCGCAACAAAATATCCTTACTTTTCCTCTATCTTTCTTAATTCGTGCTAGAATCGTGTACATCCTAGCAAGTGATTCCACAACCGATCTCTGGACACATAAAAAAATATTAATCAAGTTACTAAATTTTATACGACAGACTAAAATGATTAATATGCGAACCTCTATCTGCTGATTAAGTCTAAAAAGTTTATACTCAATGCCAGTTTGAACCAACTGAAAAATCATTGGATTTGACTTTTCTAAGTCAATCAACAATGCTGCAATCCTTTGTTGTGTTTGCGTCATTAAAGGTGCAGGTGGTGTGTGACTATTATCCAAACTTTTGTTGCTTTGTTCTTCTGAACTGAAAAAGTCTACGATGCCTCTGAAATTAGAAACACCGATTAAAGTCTATTTTTATCAGAATAAATAATCACCAATAAAAATATTCTGATTACTTTTTGGTACTCACTTCGCTATAACACAGGGAGTACACGTAGTTTTTAATTTGTCAATCACGTCCCAATGTACAGCACAAACCTTCCAGTCGCAATCCACGAGTCTTTGTAACTGCTTGTTTACAAACTTATCTGAAATGGGTACAAATATTTATGCTGTCATACTTCTATTATAGTCATATTTCTTTCTGTTCAATAAGTAGTTAAATCTAGAGGTAGTAACCTTACCTGTTATCAGACTAATACGTAAAAGATTCATCGACTGATTATTACAGTTGGTAGTTGAAGATTTATTTGTTGAAGCAAATTGTCTTATTCTTGCAAGCAGGGACTGTGACTCTAACTTCGATCCTGCATTAGAATTAAGTTTCGTCGCGTAAACTTTTGTTATTTTATTTGTATCATTATCTTGAACATTCATTAAATGTATATCCTCTGAGCTCACTAATGAACCGTTGACGTCACACGACTGATTTCGTACAACTTCTTGAACGTTTCTCTTACATACATAGACGTCATTTTCAGTAGTACTTCCATTTCTAGAGGAATTATCATTATCCTGATAAGGTAGTGGGTTTAAATTATTACTCAATACAGCATTCAATGTCGACAACTTGCTAGATTGATCAGTTCCATTTTTGCTCGATTCATCATCAAATTTATTTGTATTATTGTCAGCTTCAAGAATTGCATTCTTTGAATGCGGTGAATTATTTTGATACTCCTGTTTAATCTGTTTATATTCATTAGTTGCTTCAGTCTTTAATTCATCAAATTCCATTAAGCCTTCAAACGAATCATCAAGACTAGACATTGTAAGGTTTGTAGAATCTCTAGAACTGTTCATATCTACCATCGATAAATTTTTGTTTTCTAAATCATTGTCAGGTGAATGGCTGAAAGGTTTAATATCAATAGTAGACATTTCATTAATATTATTATTCTCTGGGACGTTTGTTGTATTAGAATGCATTGAGTTGGATGAATTCGGTTTGAGTTCATTTGTCCTGTTGCTACATTTATTTTCTGACCCTACATTACTATCGCCTTTCACCATTGTCTGAGTAACAACGGACTCGTCTATATCGATACTATATCTGTCGGGTATTTCTGTCGATTGTATTGTTATGGTCGTATTTGCTTCGGCACTATCAATAATACTGTCTCGCGGTTTCACTTTTCTCTTTGTTAAATCTTTTACCGTGTACGTCTTAACCGGTGGATAATTATTTTGTTCTACTGTTACACTCTTGGGTACATGAGCTATTCGAGGTTTCTTTTTGGGTACGTAATCATCGTCCTTAATGTCCTCGACTTCCTTCTCGAAATGCTTTTCACCCTGCAAGCTATAAGAAACGTGACTCTCACAGTTTTCTATTTCCTGGAGATCTGAACTACTTTGCCGGATATTTCCAACCTTACAGTTCTTTTTTAAATTTCTTATCTTCTTTAATAACCCTTGACGACTACACTTCTTCACGTCTTGAAGTTCACTGATCTTTCTCTTTCTAGTAGGATTTGTATTATTAGAGGTAGTTGTTTTAGTCTGAGGAACTGAACCATTGAGGTCTATCTCTTCAATCTGTTCATTTGGCTTTAATACTTTTGAATCAACTACTTCTTCTGTCAGCCTACTCGTCTTAATTAACTTTATAGGAGATTTCTCTTTGGATTGAGATCTCAATATCCTGAAGCTTCCAGTGAAAGCCTGTGTATTTTCCATGGAACTCTTTTCATCTCTCGCATGCTTACAATCTGTTGAAACAATACACGAATCTAGGTCTCCTTCGAGTTGTATTAATTTATTAGATTCCACTGAGTCTGACAATATTCCTGAGTCGGTTTCACCTCCCAATGATTTTCTAGACTCAACGGAGTTTCTTACTCTGTCTACAGTCTCGAGTTCATCTGTGTCTGTAGACTGAGCAGAACACGTTGATGTCTTCGAGCGATTGTTACATTCTAAATTAGTCGTCTCTACACGCGATATATCTTTAGACTGTACGCTAATATCTGATTTAACAAGAGTAGCACTTGTAAACAGATCGTTACAAGAATTGGAATCCGAATCGCTAATCGATGCTTCTAAATCCCCTAACTTATTTGTAGAAACGTTAGTCTTACTGAGAAGCATAGAATGCCTGTACTTCCGTTTCTTAGGCCTTTGTCTAACAGGACTTTGCTCCGGTTTTGTCACTATCGTCTCTACTTCCCATGTGCAAGCAGGCGCGTTCTGCAATCTTTTTACGGATTTCAACTGGGACAATTTATGCTTATTCGAACTCTTATCTCTACGCTTATTTATATTGAGTTGCTTCTTTTCCTTGCTGTCACCAAAATCAGTCACTCGTTTAAAGAGTTCCATAAAATTGAATTGCATTGAACTGTTAATGTCGTGCATGCAGCACGGATTTTGATGTGTACGCTGCCAAAGATTGCTGTTCTGTTCCGAATTCTTTTTGTTAAATTTCTTCTTTACCTTCATCTCTAATGTATCGATCCGTTTTTGCAATGAAGAAATAAGTAATAGAGAGGATGCAAGCGTTGACGCTTCGTCGCAGTGATTATTCTGACTAGTTGTACTCATATTTGCCAATGATAATGGATTAACCGGTGTTGAACCAATACAATAACTATTTTGATTCATTAAACTAGACGTCTGCGGAAAATTGTTACAATAATCTGTACGACTCAATGTCATTTGTTCATGTGATGCTAAAGGATTCGTAGGAATGAAATGAGGATCAACGGTCCGATTCTGTAAATGTGACGGCTGTGTTTCCGGTAACACTGTTACATTTTCTGTTTTACATCGTTCATTGTTCATACCTGAAATCACATAACGTTAAAAGACTGCACTTTATTAGATGTACTGAAAGTCTAAACGATTACTCACCAGGTGATATTAGTGGAGGTAAAGTTACTTTCTTAAGAGGGGATGAAATTTTCTCTATCAACTTTGGACATGATTCTGTCATGATTTCGCAAATTTTTTCTAGAGGGGTAGGCTCCAAAAGAACCTCACATTTGGCACAAAATATAGGATACATGTTGTCCTTCACATTATAAAATTCGTCGGTCATTACACATTTATCTGAAACTTTTTGTTTCTGCACTATTTCATCCATAGTAAGTGTTGTAATGCTTCCAACGTCTTTCATTTTCACTTCTATAAAAAAAATAAACCAACATTTAGCACTAAGAATCACATCTAGGGTACTAGTTTGATTCCTATAACTTACTATTATTACATATGTTACTGCTGACACTGGTAGTATTATTACTATTATTACTGTTTTTTGTAGGAGTCTTGTTCTCCACCTTCTTCTTCTCTTCCATCTTTTTTGTCTTCAGGTCATAAGACTTTTTTACATTTTTTAATTCCTGTTCTAGTTCTTTAACCCTTACTGGAAACAAAAATAGTGCATTTATCATAGCAATAAAGGTACTTATTAGAAGTATTTTATCTTGGATTATAGGAATGTAAATCATGCATATGAACAAAAATAAATCATTAAATATGCAAAATAACAGGAGTTACCCATATTCTAATTCTAAACAAGTATTGAAATAAATGTGTACATAACAATTTAATACATTGTATTACTTACCTTCGAGAGAAGATTTTTTTAAATCATACTGCATAACTTTATCATTGTGTTGGCTTTCTACATCCTTTATTTTACATATCAGTTGTTGGATATGTTGCTGATCTGCAGCTGCTTTTACTTGACGATCATTCACTTGTGTTGTTAGTGACTCTATATTTTTTTTATATTCCGTATTTTGCTAAAAAAAACCATGTAATTCATGGATGTATATATCATACTATACAAACATAGATTTCTGTTCTCTTACAATTTTTCTTCTGTTCCTATATTTTTTTAGTAATACTGACATAATAACAATGATAGTTTTTACTTACAAGTTCTAATTTAATAACCTTAGCTAACATAGAATTATAATTACAGGCCACTTTCTTTGCTTGTTTATTTGTTGCATCTAAATCTGTCTTCAAATGCTCACATTCTTTTAATTTGTCATTATATTGTTGAATCACTTCACTAGAAAAATATAACTCATTAAACTTTCTTATTTACTAACCATAAACAAAATGAACATATTCTTCTAGAGAACTTACTGAGTGTCACAGATTCTTTTCTTCAAGAGCAAATAGGACTGTGTTACATTCACCAAATTGGAATGATCATTCTGCAATAAACAATTAACATATAAATTCAGGGGTCTTGTTAGTAAAGATTTTTAAATTAAAGGGTATTAGATGACACATGAATCATTTGCGTAAATACAGAAAGTAGGTCTTCATGGACACATTTATAAACGATATAAAATAAATTTAACACTATAGTGAATAAATAACATCAGAAGACATTCATATAAACATTAATAAATAATCTAATGAGAAAAAATAGCATTTGCAGTCATATAATCATATTTCTGTTATAATCCATCGATGAGCTTATAGTAGTTACTGTAACCTCAAAGTAATCTAGATGATCGGTATTGACAAATTCGATTCGAAGAAGCCTTAAGAACAAAATACTTACTTGACTGGTTTCGTTTGCTGTCAATTCGGGAAGATTAAAATCCATGTTCACTAGAATGACAAGAAGTATTGTGTATTTTAAAATTATATATATTTTTGAACGTCGATTAAAGAACACGTTTGCCCGGCGCTTGTTTAATGTTTACAGTTCCGGTTGGGGACAGTTGGGCATATAAGGTTTAGTCAGGTTTACCCAAATTGAAAATTGGTAAGCTCCAACCATACACGGTCTCTGGCGCCTCCTCCGGGGGTTCTATGACCCCCCGCTCCAACCACACGGGGTCTCTGGCGTCTCCACCGGGGGTTCCATGGCCCCACTCTCCAACACACGGGATCCCTAACGCCCCCACTGGGGGTTCTATGACCCCACGTTCTCACCACAGGGGGTCTCTGACGCCTCTACGGGGGTTCCATGACCCCACGCTCCAACCATACGGGATCCCTGGCGCCCCCACTGGGGAGTTCAATTTAGATTCCTACTATTATATCAGAATTGGCCGATTGGTGCAGCACTTGCGTCGGAACAACGAATTCCCGTGCGTAATCTCTCTTCTTCTCTGGCTGTAGGAATTTCATGATATAATGTTGCTAGAAGTGTTGGGAGTCATATGGGGGCGGAATCGGCGGTTTCGATCCATTTGTGTGGGAGGCGAGTCCGAAGTGCAAGGAATAGTTCAATTAGAATCGTATAGTAGAGAATAATTTATTATTTTAGTTGATACGTAGCAAAATTTAGAACTTCTATGTGTTCATGTCGACAGCATTTAAATTCTCCATAACTGTGTTTCCAAGATTGAAGTGATGACCGTGATACTTTGAAATTTTTTAAATTCGACTCTTATCTCTTGTAGCAATACAAAGCTTGTTTCGAATACTTAATTACTTTACAAAGTGTTCAGAATTTATCATCATGACGGGACGTTCATCGAGCTTTATCACGTTAAAGAAACATATCTTCCTGTTTCTATTTATGCTGAGTCAAGTCTCAAGTCAACAGGAAGATGCTGTACACACTGTGCAGTACAACAAGGACAATTTTGCAACGGAAATTAAGAAGAAAAATCATTTTGTTATGTTCTACGCGCCTTGGTACATTTACTCTGTTTTTATTTATAATAAATAAGAGAATTTGTTATTGGAGTAGAAATAATTTTTAAGTGTTTAAATGTTGTACACAAATTGCGGATGTTTATAACAATTCACATGTTTAGAAGCAGTGTTTCAAAAATGGAAATCACTGAAAAATTTTATTTCTTTATTAAAGATTTTATTAAACTTAACAATTCATTTTTGGTGCAAATAAAGTATTATAATTAGATTGTTGATGTTACCCATTCAAACTAATATAGATTAAATATAAAAAATGAGATATATAGAAAGTGGTCCTATTGTGTTAAATCTCAAGTTATATCTTTAATGAATATTGTTTAAGTCATTATTTTATTGTATTCAATATATTCAAATGCATTATAAATGTATAAAATCTGTATGTACACATATCTTCATATTTGGTACTTACGTAATGAGAATTGTTTATTTTAGGTGTGGACATTGTCAGAGGCTTGAGCCAACTTGGGAGCAATTAGCAGAAATATCAAACAAAGAAGATAACAGTATAAAAATTGGTAAAGTTGATTGTACTACAGATAGCAGCCTGTGTACTGAACATGATGTCACTGGTTATCCTACGTATGTATAATGTCAGCTTGTTATATTTTATTGCTGGGATAAAATAAAATATACAATTATACAGTTATAAAAACCATAGTATTAATTATTTTGTAGGCTAAAATTTTTTAAAGCTGGAGAAAGCAAAGGCACTAAGTTCAGAGGCACGCGAGACTTGCCTTCTCTACTTTCATTTTTAAATGATCAGCTAGGTACCACTCTTGGGGTAACTATCATATATTTTCACTGTATTATAACTGGACTATGGGTACTTATGGATACATAAACATCTGTAGTCTAATTATGTTATACATGATTCAATTATTAATTTCAAATGTTCCAATTTAGAGTGCAGACACTGTACCGTCTCCTCCTGAAGCAGTAAATGGTCTGCTGGAATTAACAGAGAATACTTTTGGCAAGCATGTGTCCACTGGCTATCATTTTGTAAAATTTTATGCACCTTGGTGTGGTCATTGTCAAAAATTAGCTCCAACATGGGAGGAATTAGCTAACAGTTTACGTAACAATAATTATGCTAGTATATCTAAAGTAGATTGCACACAACACCGTAGTGTTTGTGGGCAATTTGATATAAAGGGATATCCGACGTTACTCTGGATTGAAGATGGTAAAAAGGTGAAGCTTATGCATATATTGTTTTTTACTTTTGTAACTGTGACTGTACACTTTCTCTATAATCCCGCTTCGACACTCTGTATGAAATCACGGTGGTATCCTCAGTATTTCTGAACATACAATCAAAGATGGTTTCCTTTTATCAGCCATGCTTGCACGCGATTGAACGCGTCGACATTTCATTCATCGATCAATACATCTGTCTCTAAACATGCTTACAGTACAGAGGACCGTATATATGTATAGACACAGCATAATGTACTTCTTTTAAGGACAACTTGAACAATCTTTTAACGAACTTTCAGGTGGATAAATATTCAGGACAGCGTACTCATGAAGAATTGAAGGCCTATGTGTCAAAAATGCTTGCGAAGAGTAACGATCAGATGGACGTTAAGACTGATAGTTCCGACAGTACAACTCACGCTGTGCTGAGTTTAACCGGCGACAGCTTTAAGCACGGTATCGAAAAAGGAATCTCATTTGTTAAGTTCTTTGCACCGTGGTGCGGTCATTGCAAACGTTTAGCACCTATCTGGGAGGAACTCGGAAAGAAGTTCTTCGGCAATGAGAGCGTGAATATAGTAAAAGTAGATTGCACACTCGACGCGAGCAAAGATTTGTGCAATGAACAAGAAGTAGATGGTTTTCCTACTTTGTACTTATATCGCGATGGACATAAAGTGTCTGAATACAATGGTGCTCGCAACCTAGACGATCTCTACGACTTTGTGTCGAATTATCTCCAACCACACGACGAACTATAATTGTATATTCTTCTTATACTGAATTTAATTCCGCGACGACAGCGATAAGTTAAGCTGCCTCTTAAACATAAACGTGTAGTACCTAATTTAATCATTATACGAATGTACGAGACAACATACGAAACAAACCCCGTGGTATCCAGGTCGTATATTTTTCATTTTTGTATAAAATATCGAAACAAAATGTTACAAAACTATTATACACAAGTATTAAGAACTACAAAGATATTTTTCCGTGGACAAGTCGTATACTTCCAAAATACATTTACAGAACCAATAATTTTATAATTTCTTAATCCCTATTCAATTCCTTGTATTTTTTATATATATATACTTATTGAGATATCTGAATTTTTGTTTCTTATATACCGTGTTTCTGCTATTTAACTGCGATTATTTACAAAATTTACATGCTGCCAAGGTAATCAAGCAACTTAAATCCGCACAAATTGGTTTATCATGTTATTTTACAAGTTTCGAAGGACCGAAGTCGATCCTTTAATTTTTCAATGTGCACGTTACTTTTGTTACCTGTTATTATATTTAGCCAACTTCTTCGCTAAAGCGTTGCAACGTAAATATTCGATTAATACTAAAAACCAGACAGAGTCGCGGCCGAAGGATAAAAAGAGCGTAACAATTGACCCCGCTGCTTGTCTATAAACAATGTTTTTCTTTTCACGACAATTTCACGTTCAAGGTCGCTTCTAGCCTTCACCAGACCAGCCTGCGTCTCCTCGGCTCGCTTCAATTCCGCCAACATGGCGGAGGTGCGTTCGTTGAGCATTTTCACTTCTTCCACGAGGCTGTTTAAAAACATGTAAAAATCATGATAACTGCATCTTCAATCATTCTTCAATCAGACCATAATACATATATTCTGTCTCGTTTTCATTACCCTGCGCTTATGGTGATTAGATAATGGCCGACTGATATAATACTTACGCAAATTGGGGTATATCCCGACAGCTTTCAACGTTACATCGTTTCAATCTCTCTGCTAATCGTGTTTGCGCTACTTTCATTGCACAATCGAGACCCCTCGCGGAATGACGAAGCTCCTCGATCGCTTTTTCGGTATTCGCCAATTCATGCAGACACTAAACAGATTCGAAGTTTTTTTTTTTTCTAACATTCGGGCACCTTTGAAAATATACAACAGAAACACACCCGAGGAAATAGCTGACAGTTATAGTGGGTAATATTATTTCCTTGGTAATTTGAATATTACGATTCTGTTGTATATTTTTATCTTTTTCACATGTGTAATGTGTAAAGATTGGGTTCTCTTGTAATCGTAATACAGATAATACTAATATGTACAAAGTATATCGTGACGATAAGACTCACGCGTAATAATTCCTTTTCCAATTGTACACGGACTTCCTCCGTGAGCTTGATCTTTGTGCCAAGAGCGAGATCCACGCGGGTCGCTTGGTCACGGAGGTCCTTGATGGAATTCGTGTAAATTCCGTCCAAGGTTGATCTCAAGGTCACTGATTTCTGTCTGGCAATCTCGGCATCGGTTAAACTTTCACGCGTGTAATGCTCGTAACTCTCGGGAGTCGATTGTCTGTTGAACAACAGTTAAAAATGTCATTAGGCTGTTGCATAATAATCATAAGAATCGTTTCGTAAATCATTGAATATGCTAACAAGAAGCTTGCAACTCGTTGGCAAGTGTGCGTTAACTCAGATGGTGTTCACTTGAATTTAAAAACCGTTTTCAAGATAAGTTACAATCATCCACCATGTGCCGCAGGAAAACATCAGTTATTATGTAACGACCCGATAAAAAATTTTGGTAAAATGTTCCTCATTCAGGCAGATAACACGTTTTATTAAATTTCAGATGAGAGTGCAAGTGTTTATGCATACTTCCGTCTGGTAGGTCAATTTCCGAATCTGTGACGATTGGTTACAATCAAGAAATCCAATTTTAACCAAAACCATTTTCATTCTGGTAGTTAAGTAATCAAACACGTGACGAAATGACGTTTCTGTTTACTCCACGTGATGCGGCAATTATTCGCAAATGGTAGAAAATTTTGCAAGAAATGTTACGAATCGCTGGAATTATAATTACCAAAACAATAACACTTTGTGATAACCGCGAAGAAAAACCGTCCTCGGCGATCGAAATGGCACTTAACATTGTCAACTGATGAGTGAACTACGCTGGTATACGAATACTGAATTAAAGTTTGTTACATTCAACAGCTTGTTACACACTCTGCTGGAAATCTCGTGGCGCCAAGTTTCCACAATATAACAGGAGAATCATTTTTCAGCTGCATACAACGAGAATCGATGCGATAAGCATCGGTCTTATCGGACCAGTCGACCTCCATTCTTGCTTTGGCTGCCTTCAACTCGATCAGTTGCACCTCGATTTGTTCCCGTGTTCTGATAAGTAAGTCCCGTATCTCCGAGCAAAGGGCAACTTCCTACGACAATTAAGAAATATGTACTTATGTATCATCGAATGCGACGGAAACTTTGTCAACGGTTATTTTCACGCGACGTTCACCTTCGTCAACTCCTCTTCAACTTCGTCGCGGATTAGATCAGACTCCAAACGTTTAGATCGCAACTGTAAGAATTCACCGGCGATCGATTCCGGAACAGTTAGGACCGACAGGGAGAGTTTCACTCTTCTTCGTTGCGCCTCCAGTAATTCGATTTCCTTGGTGATCTCGAATATCACGTGTTCCAACTCGATCTTCCAACGGTGCACATCGGCCGCTCGTTTCTTCAGATGATCCGTCGTCTCCAATTGCGTCTTGTCCGCTTCTCGGTACGATCGATTGACGCATTCTTTCGCTTTGTGTATCGCGAGCCTGCGATATCATTGTTTTATTTCGTTACTTTTAACGCGGTAAAAGGGACGAAAGTCCGGATTTTTATCGAGGAACACGGTATTTGCTCCGATAGTGCTCGATCCTTAAACCTGGACGGGCAGTACGGAAATATGGTATACTTTTTGGGAACTTGGCGATGTCTTTGAGAACAATCGGATGAGTATCCTCCACGACTGAGAATAAAAACTTATCTGCAAGTGAAACATGTGGGGCGCTATCGGAGCAAATACCATTTGAAAATAAATGTTCGTCTTCTACTGTGCGTCACGAATCTTCTCGCTCGACTGCTGAAAAAACTTCAGATTGTGGGCCCTCCATTGTGGCGCGCCAAATTGGGTCACAGAATAGCGGTCGTGAACGGGTCTCACGCCTGTTAAACCATCCTTTGGCGTGAAAGTCACTCGGCCGGTGGCCCACGGACCAATAGGATCCATGGATCCTCCCGGTTGCGCCGGAAGTTCGTCTCCTGGTTGAGGAAGGTAGGGAGGTGGCCTGTGTTCTGGTTCGCCCTTGGTGCGTTCCATCATGGGACAGGGCTGACGAAAATTAGGTAAAAAGAGAATTATCCGGGGAACGTTTGTAGATAATTCCAACTGGCGTGATTAGGCATGGAATGAATTGAATCGTGGACGATTTAAATGTAAACTAAAATTTTGTTACTACACTTCTAATGCCTGAAGAATGTCAGAATGACGTTTCTAGCAGTTACTGGTAATACTTCTGTATTCGTTTACTCGTTAAAGAAGATATACAATTACGAAAGTTTAAACGATTGTGGATAATGATTTCAATGTTGCTCAATACAACTTCATTTCATATTTTAAGAAATATTAACTCTCTGATTCGTCCAAATGATTGTTGAAGTTTTTTACAACCACGGCAGTTTGTAGTATTCATTCTTTAAACTTTGCTTGTACAACTTTTTGTAACATAACAGTTGTGTGAATAATTATATTGAAATTAATGAATTCACCGCATCACCGGTTCCACTGTGCAGATGCTGCTCCAACGGTTCCCTTGTTGAGTCCATAACAAATACTTCTTTCGATTAAAGGGGATTAAATTCGATAGGACGCCAAGGACGTCTGTCTACGCAGATAATCTTCTGAGACAATTATCGACACAATTTTGTTTAACATGCAACTCGAAATCATATTTTAAATTCTTTCTCGGGCAGTACAAAATTTCTCGATTGAGACCACGAACGATTGCCACCAGCGGTGTTTCCTTGAGAAGCGACACCGGGATTCATCGATTTAATAAACCGCAGCAACTACGTAGAATGGGATTTTTTAAACCTGATATGCTACTTTTTTTTACTAATGATTTAAAGACACAACATTACAAACGTTTCGGGTTATATTTAACAACTTTCGTTATACGCTGAACCTTGTCCTTGCTCGCCTTCATGTTATTGGTTTTTGTTATCTTCTCTTCTTTTACCATCTATTGTCACCTTTACAGTTCTTGTTGTTTTATTTATTACTGTACATACAATTGAGACGCGTGTAATCATTATTATTGGGCTGTATGTACGTATGAGAGATATTTCATTAAAATATATTGAAGTTTGTATTTTCTTGTGATTTTTAATTTATAAATAATGTACATTTTTATTCAAAATAATATTGCCAATCGTATATAATTATAACTCCTATTAATCTTTCAATAACTTTCAACGTTTCTAAATTCGACGTAATGTTATCAAGTGAAAAAATTCTGTAATGTCGTTTTTGCCGCAAATCGGACTGTTTAAACGGACATGGACAAACAAGTACATATTCTCTCAATTAAAGTACATAAGCATTGTATGTATATATTTAAGAAATTGCGTCTGAACTTAGAGGTCGTGATTCTGAACGTGTATTAAAAGCATATGTATACGTGTACACGTGTATATATTTTCCTTTATGGGATTGTTTGTAATTTTCTACATTAAATGAATATATGGAGTTTAGTTTCAAAACTTTAAAAGCTTTTATCTTCAATAATTGTAGCAAATGTGACTATTCGACGTTCTTATTTCGCTGCTTCTCCCTCCACGTGCACTAATAATGATAGGATTATTTGTATGTTAAACTAAAGTCACTCGATATAACATTGCACGTGTACGCGTGTACTGAAAATGATTATTTACGACGTAAAATCTTCCAGTCAGTTCGGTTCGATTCTGCATCCTTTCTGTTCCGAAATATCCGATTAATCGGATTCGCACGACCCTATAGAAGATACGCATCCGTCGATCTAAAAATAACGAGTTATACAAACAAACATATTATTACATAGCTTTATCTGCTATCAGAAAACGACGGTGTATTTAATGCCGTGTTGCGAACGTATCCCGGATCATTTGTAAACCGGCCGGCAAACAGAGCGGACGCGAAGATGACACGCAAAGTTCATATCAAATATAATCAGGTACAAGATTACTGTTTTGTGAGATTAGATTTAAATGTTTTTTTTTCAAGTGTTTTTCGGGACAGATAATGAACATATTGTAGTAATACTCGTATAGATAACAACTATAGGTATCATGTGAGTTTTGTTAATGCCAAACTTGTTTATAGTTGTTCATCAACAACGAGTTTGTGGATGCTGTGAGTAGGAAAAAGTTTACCACTATAAATCCAGCTGATGGAACGGTTATTGCTGAGGTAGCAGAGGGTGACAAGGTTAAATCATACTTTTGGTTTTACTGTGATTCTGTGGTTTTCATTATATCAATCAGTTTCACTATGTATTCATTATGTGTTACATAGGCTGATGTGGACAAGGCAGTTACAGCTGCAAAGCAAGCATTCAGTCGAGGATCAAAATGGAGAAACATGAATGCATCTGGACGTGCAAAGTTAATGAACAAAGTATGTTTCTCTTTGTATAGTTTCAAAATGCTTACAAGAAGATCTGAGTATGGCTTATTTGTATAGTCTCTTACTATTATTTTGTAACAGCTTGCAGACCTTATGGAACGTGATGCAGAATACATTGCTACTCTAGAAACTATGGACACTGGTAAAACATTCACAAATACACTTCCTGAGGTGTATTACTCCGCAAGTGCGATACGTTACCATGCTGGATGGTGTGACAAAATCACTGGTGATACCATTCCAACAGGTACATTTACCCACTTTCAGATCAATTACTTATAACTTGGTTGATCGTTAAACACATTTTTAGAAAACCCTTTAGCTTGAGTTTTAATTCAGTTCAATGAAAAATATTACTTTTAATGGAACATCTCATACAATGTCTGAATGAAACTTATTGCTTAGATGGAAACTACATCACTTTTACACGGAAGGAACCAGTTGGTGTAGTAGGACAAATCATTCCTTGGAACTATCCCTTTGCTATGCTGGTGTGGAAATGGGCCCCAGCATTGGCAACTGGATGTACTATCATTCTGAAACCGGCTGAGCAAACGCCGTTGTCTGCGCTTTATGCCGCTGCACTTGTTAAGGAGGCTGGATTTCCTCCAGGTGTTGTAAATGTTATCACAGGATATGGACCAACTGCTGGTGCAGCTATTTCTGAACATCCGGACATTCGTAAAATTGCATTCACTGGATCCACAGATGTAACTAATTGTCGACTTCTCATTTAATTCTAAATTTAATTGAAATTACTAAAAGTGTTTTCTTTAGGTTGGTCACTTAATAATGCAAGCTGCCGGTGGGACCAACCTCAAGCGCGTTAGTCTCGAGTTGGGTGGCAAAAGTCCTCTGGTCGTTTTTGATGACTTTGATGGTATGTCAATGACACATTTTAATGTAATTTATTTGTTTTACTTTTTTTTTTAGGTGTACTAATTATCTGTTTTTACATTTTTACGAAAAAAAATATTGGAAAAATAATTTGAATTTACGCTATATTGCCACCTTATTAAAAAAGTAGTAAATTACTTATTAATGCAATGAATAATTAAAAATGATTTGTAGTCAAGGAAGCTGCAGAAATAGCTCACAATGCTGTCTTCGCTAACCATGGACAAAACTGTTGCGCTGGTTCGCGTACTTTTGTACATGTCAAGATCTACGACGAATTCGTCAATCACGCCAAGCAGTTGGCACTTCAAAGGAAAGTTGGCGATCCTTTCAATTCGGAAACACAACAGGGACCACAAATCGACGAAGAAATGTTCAATAAGGTCTTGGGATTGATTCAGTCTGGAAAAGAACAAGGCGCGGTCTTGGAAACTGGTGGGGAACGAATGGGCAAAGTTGGCTACTTTATTAAGGTAGAATCGCACATCCCAATTCTTGTTAGTTTAATGAACTTCTACATAAAATTTTAGAATTAAAGTTCAATATTGGTTACAGCCTACCGTTTTCTCTAACGTCACCGACAATATGAATATTGCCAAGGAGGAAATATTTGGACCTGTTCAGTCCATTCTGAAATTTGAAACCATGGACGAAGTTATTGAACGCGCGAACAATACTAAATACGGCCTTGCAGCTGGCGTGCTCACCAAAGATATCGATAAAGCATTGGTGTTTGCTCAAGCAGTGGAATCTGGCAGTGTTTGGTAAGGATAACGAGCATAAGTATTCTGTTCGTTAAGTATACGAATTGCAGAAAATTTGTAAATGATGTAAATATTTGACAGGGTGAATTGCTATGACGCCATTGCAAATCAAACTCCGTTTGGCGGATTCAAAGAGTCAGGCATTGGTCGCGAACTGTAAGTTTGAAATTGTTTGCTGAGTATAATTGCAAAAACAAGACATTGTAAATCTTTATTGATATGTTTCTAGGGGAGCTGAAGGAATAAAGGAATATCTCGAGCTCAAGACTGTGACTATCAAGGTGCCAACACGCAACTAAGAAAAACGTGCGTGAACATTTAAATATACTGTTTTGTTATGTTGGTTTTAAGTAAATATTCATTTTAATAATTTTGTTGTGTATATATATTCCTTAATCCTCAGTATTCTTTTGATTAAATCAATATCGAATACTATTATGAATTATCTAATAATGCGTTTTTGAATAATTGTAGCACTTTCCCAATAATTTACTAAAACAATTTATTTTGGGAAACAATATTTTACAAAGAAGTTAAGTATCACGTGCTGTATCCTTAGTGGATAGTCAGTTATACATTTTTGGGTGCAATGATGGCTTTATAAGGTACTTAAAGCCTGTGATACTGTATTTGTAAAGAAAGTCTACCTATATTGTTTATTTATTCTGGTGGAATTCCTAATTCCTCATCTGTCCAATGCTCGGGAATTGGAGCTGGTAGATGACCCTAGAAGTAGGAAAAAGTATATTAACAAAGTAACTACAAGTGTGTGTAGATACGCATAGAATTTTAATGTTTCAAACTAATTTATTTGTTATAATTTCTTTATCCGTTACAGTCAACTTTTCAATTTTCTACTATATTGAGTTTTTTAATGTAAGAATGTAAAGAAATAAAATTAAGATCCTAAATTTAGTTAGGCATCACAAGTGTATGTGTATGAATGTTTGACCTTAAGAAGCAATAGATCTTATACATCTAATAAATCACAAACGTAACTTGCCTCAACAAGAACCCTCCAATCATGCCACAGATTCCATAGTACCCACCACCATAATACTGCACCACAGATTTCTGATAGTATTTTATCCCTTGCAGGTGGATGTTTTACTTCACGGTACATCCATCTAACAAATTGTAAAAAGTCTTTATAATAGTATGATTGTATGTCCCAAGAAACGATCAGTGACAAAGTTGAATACTAAGTTAGATTTTATATTTCAACATAAAATTGAAGCAATAAACAAGCACTGATTAAATTCAAATTAGTACTCGAAGTTCGTGTTCGTGAAATATAAGTGAAAACGAAAATTTCTAAACATAACCTCTACTTGAGAAGATTATGTAATAGACACATGAACTTACTCTAGGCGGATCTGATTTGAATTAATCAAGGCACCTTTCACAGGTTTCCGATGGGAGACGGTTTTTAAAAGCTGTACGCCCCGTGAAATTAACATTTTTCCAATAGTAACAAGTCAACGAAACGACACAACCATCGCCATTCGCCAGACGACAAATGGTCAGACCAGACGACGCTCAGCTCAGGCCAATGGGAATCACCGGCGACCTCTGACTCTGACAACCGTCAGAAGAGTTCGATATATCGATACATAGAATATTACATTATTTAAATGTAAACGAACGTTTTTTATATGAACATATAGTTTCATTATTTACTAAAATGATCATTGTATTGTTTATATGAATTAGCACTTTTGCAAGAGAATTTACAAAGTCAAGCAAAGAAACCGTAACTAGTAGTACCCATAGACGTGTGTAATAATTTGCAGTAGTCCTCTGCCGGATTCAATCTGTTGTTATTACATGTAGATTACGGGACATTGAACAGTAGTGAAATGGCTTGTGTCAGTACACATTTGCAGATACTACTACAGCCCAAGTTTAAAAGACGTAGGCAGTAGTTAGTTTCTGTAGTAACCTGTTGAACCAGACAACTATAATTAGTATAAGATTGTACACTGTTTATGCAGTTATATTTAAGACAATTCGATGAAATGAAGCTTATATTACCTGATGTATGTTTATTGGAATATACATATATACATATAAATTATAATGATATAAAAGTTTGAAATACAATACGATGCGCTACGGTACAATACATCTATTCGATTCAATTGCTCCCTTGCGACTACATCATGCTATCCGCGTTCGACGCAGTGCGCTAATACGAAGGCCAACGAAATATAGCTGTAACACTTAAAAAAGTTTTACAGTTCCATTTACATCATTGTCTTGTGAAAATGTTCATACTTCCATTAGCATTCATATTCCAATCAATGAATTTACAGAATAAGGAAAAGGAATCTAAAGTAATTTTCAGTAGTTCCATACATCTTTATCTCGAATAATTTTCTAAAACATTCAAAGTACTAGACATTTTTACACTTTGAATCTCATATCGATTTCTAAAATAATCCTAGTTCGATGTAATATAGAACGTGGTTTTATGAGATAGATTCGAAGTTCGCAGCCATTAGCTCGATATTGTCTTCAGTTTACAGTACTTTACCGATGACAATACCGATTGCCCAGGCCTCACCACGAGGAGGTTGCTGCGAGTGGAGGCCCAAGGCAAGTAGATGGAATCACAAGTTCTACATCTACCCACCTTTCACAATAAACCTTATAAATTACTTAAATCTTAACTATATAATACTACCGATACTAAAATCCCTCGGCGGATGACTTCTTTCTTGAGCCTAAACCTATAAAAAACTAAGTTCCCTCGTCGGTTGTCTTCGTTCTTCAGCTTAGAACTAATATTATCTTAATATTCTAATTAATACGAATTAATGCTAGTAATACGAAATAACAAATTTAACGCAATGTAGTCGCTAATACTCAAACGAAAGAGATAGACGGAATGGAAAAAGTTCCATCGATCATTTCGTTTACGCACCTAATATACCAAGCCAAAAATTAATTCTACGATGAACCACGTTAAACTACAGTATGAACAAGTATCGCGATGAAAGTGTTGTCGCCAGAACCTGGTTTAAGAAAATAGGAAAGACGGGCGCAACCTCGCAAACCCGAATCCATCTCTCACTTTCCAGGCCCTTTGGGCTGGTCACCTACGTACCAGACCCGAGCACAGGTCATGACCAAGTATGGTAGTGCAAGCGAGATCCCCTGTAAAACAGAGTCCTTTTACGGAGCAGACTCCCGTCTACTCCGTAGGCGGGTACGTTGTACCCAGGCGCGCACGAGCCTTTACTCCAAATCCTACTTACCAGGCAAAGACTAAACACGTCCGATATCTGGCTTCTCAATAGAAACCAGAGGGATCGGCAAACAGTCTTAGTGCACAGGCCCACTGCCCGTACCATAATAGGTACAGACCCACTGCCCATACCCCAAGTCTGTGTAGAGAAATCAACGAGCAAAATGAATTAATAATAACTTGGTATGCACAATGGCTGATCACAATTTAAGTCTATTAATAGATAGACTAAAATTAATAATAAACGATGTGATGATGAATATGAATATAACAATGAATATCGAATTATGATTTAAGTTTAACTTACAGTAACTTAACGCAGTGGTAGACGCACGCTTTGAAGATGTAGACGTTGATCGATGTCTTCTTTCGATGGAATAACTGTTTGGAAAAATATTTTTCATTATACAATACACATAGAATACATAATATGCACAGTAAATAAATCACAGTAAATGAATCACAGTACATAAGAAAATAAATATCGAAGCCAATTGTTCTCGAACATCTGTAACATACAAGGGATTAGTAAGAAGAGAGGGGACACAACAATATGCACAGTAAATAGATTAATAATATGCACAGTAAATAAATTGATGGTTGTCGAATGCCTGCAACAAACAATGGGTTAGTAACAAGAGAAAGGACGAGTATGAGACGCGCGACCACCCTCCGCGACGTCTCACGAGAAAGTGAGGAAGCTAACGCAGTTATGTATTGGGCGTACGCAGGTTTGTTCGTGTTGAATTGTTTTTGCCGGTTTGAACGACCTTCGGATCGACGGAGAGCACCGATACCATGGCACGCTCTATCGTACTCTCTCGCTCGCACACCACCCCTCATAGACCACTGAAATTCCTCAGCACGCGTCACACCGACGGAGAGCACCGATACTGCGGCTCGCTCTATCGCTCTCGCTCGCACGCCGTGACGTCACCCGATTCCCGGAATCCCACGGCCACGAGATGGCTCATTACGGTAACTTCCCGCAAGGGAAATTCTCGGAAACGGTTCAAGATTAGAAACTAAAATTTTACACAATTTAGTTTCTTGTGGTTACTAACAAATGCTGCAAATTTGAAAAAAATCGGTCATTAAGATCGCAGTTCTGTGCGTTTCGACGTGGAATGGCTCGTTAATACCCGTTTTCAGGATGCTACAAATATATGCAATGTACATATATCATAGAATTATTAGTAATAAAATAAAAATAAACCTCCGAAGTGTTCCATACCGATTTCACCGAGGTTGTGCAGATTCGAAAAAACAATATATTTTTTAATTTACAATGACAAATATATTCATTATATACGAAAATCTATTATTTTTTATTTTGCATTATTATTTTAAATAACCAAATATTTGGCAAATAAATCAATTAGACTGCAAATAAATAATTTATTTCTGAAATAAGATTTTGGAATTTATTTGCATACATCCTTATTTTCAAATAAACTTATCTGTTATTTTATTTGGAATAAATATTGGCTCTTTTTATTTGTAGTTTTCATTTCAAATCAAAAGTACCAGTATCAGTGTGTCTTCGACCCCCTGATGAAGCTAGCTGCAATGATTGCGAAACGTTGGAAAAACAATTTCACAAGGACACGGCTTACACCGGAAAGCCTCAACAGTGAGAACTGTAACACTGTAGAAGTTAGACTAAATCGCTGAGGTCTCTCGAAAAATAAGTTCAAGAAATCTGATATTAAAAAAAAAGCGTTATGTGCTTCAGCCTGTATAAGATTCCGTGCTTTATACAAAAACTTCAAACTTGTATTCCACACAAATACATTTAAGCCAAGTGCATTAAAGAAAATGTACTCAAGTAACTATTCTACGATACATACAAGCAACAAGAAGCATAGGCAAATTTGGATTACATAGGTCATTTTACCAGACGACGTACAGAAGTTTATAGTCAGTTTATTATTTCATTACACGTATTAAACGTATAGAAATGTCTGTTTCGGATGAAAATATTCTTCTTATTAAATTTTTACTACCTTTCTAATGATACAGTAGCACTTTATTACACGAATTTCCTAGTCACCGAACAAAGATGGCGAGGAATATGTGTGACGAAACTGTTGCAAGCCATCATGTGCATTTTTTATCGTACATTCTTAAAGAAGACCACTTGAACAACCGATTTGTGTAGCAAATTCCATAATAAATAAGATTGAACTCCGATCAGAATTTCAAGAAGGAGCAGAAAGCAATTTGGAATTACTCTCGTTCACCAGACTCCATTCCAGGTGATACATTAAAAGCTTTATTCTCTGGGAGAGAACCAGTCTCTTGGTCTCCCTTCTTGACCGTCACTTTTTACGGGATTAATTTAAGACAACCAACGTCTGATGAAAGTCGTTCGAGTATATCAGCTGCGAAATATTCGCCATTACGCGTCGAACGAGTGGAGTTCAAGAAGCAAGGGGGTTAGGTTCCGCGGTTGGGGCGCGAAAATGGTGGCTCTCATTGGTCCATCGGAGGGTTTACGATTCGCGACGAGGGTCCCGGTAGCATCCCTCCGAAGAAATACACGCCATTGGTCCCACTGTCGTAATTTCTCCCCAACATGCACCCTACTAAAGAACTTTTATAGTAGCTGGCGACCAATAATCTTTTCACGACTAAGGGGAAGCTTCGAGCTACGTGGATTCCTTGTAGAGACCGTATATAACGGACATGTAGTTTTTTAAAATAAAATATACCATATGATAAATTACCCGAGACGTCTTGCAACCTTTCTTCTAATTCGTTTTTGATATTTAAAAAGGGGGAAATGGATTTTGGAACAGTGACACTGCAGGTGTTTAGATGATACTTTTATGTAGGTAAATATTGATCGCATGAATAGAAATGGCAAGATTGTTTAGGTATTCATTCGAAGGTTTCGTTAGTCGTAAATTATTCTAAATTACTCCTTATATTTTCGTTAGTAGTAAATTATTGTAAAGTATTCTTCTCTGCTTTAGATCTCTCAAATACTAGACGACCATTTTGTTAAGGAATAATACTACAGGAAAAGCATTATACTCATCTATAGATATTATGACTGTGTATATTATAAATTAGTCAGAACCTTCCAAAGTAAATAAAGGTGTTATTTAAAAAGAGATTTGCTGCATTTTATTCTAAAACAAAGAAGAATAAGGCAATTCTTTATCGCAATGTAAAAACCAAAAATGGACAACTCATGTTCAGACTTTGGCTATGCCAGATATCATTGAAGTTTTTGATAATTTTTGTAGTCATGTTTATCTCACTGAGTGGTTGTTTGCAGTATAATATTGATAAAGTATTTCTTACACTACCACTTGTCTCAAGAACATCATTTTTTTTTTCAAACAAATAGTTCTACACAACACTAAACAAACAATGTAAGTGTCAGAGTGCATTTCTTGAGCGTGAAAACCTTCACGGTAAAAAATTCTAGAGAGCACACAAACTTGATATAGAGAGAACTTCAACAAAAAAATAAAAAACCATTTGTTCCAAACAACAGGACTATTAGCAGTTTACACTGTCACTGTTACACAATTGTGGATTCAAAGACGTAGCAAGACATCTCCTCGACCGCAAAACTATCAACGTTAGTACGTATATATGTACATAAAAAGGAGCATTCTTTTATTATCTCTTCTAAATTTAGTATTCTAACTCACTGGATGACTGTAATTCTATGGAGAACACACATGCAACGTAACCGAGATAAAAAGAACCAAATCAGGAATCGATGTTCCCCCATAATGTCCACACGTGCTGTACGTGATACCGCACGTTGATTGTCGATTTATAATTTTAGTACCGCAATGATAGAGTGGTGTTTACAGGCTTGAAGGAGACTGCAGAATTTATTGATGACAGGGTTCGAGGTCGTAGAGCAGCGGGGGAGGGGGCGTCGCGGCACGTTTACGGTACCACTTGAAGACTTTTGCCAGGACCCGCGCCTTATATTTTGCCGTTTCGAAAAAAACGCAGCGTTCGCTGCTTTGTCTTTATCGACCAATAAACTCGGCTCTATTGCAAATTCCTTCGCAACGCGAAATGTCGTTACTTCGTCAACCCCTGGAAAACGCCACCCGGCGAGGATACGATGCTCGACGGAGATCCATTTGCCGGAGTTAGGGGAAAATGACCGTGGACTTTTATCGTATCCATTCCGGAAATTACTATGCGTACCCTTCGGGGAATAAAATGCCGGTGAAGATAATTAAGTAGACTTGTTTTATGCTCGGGAAAATTAACTTTGCGATGAACAATGGCTAAGATGCGAGGTACGTACATGGGACCAATCGACAATGAGTGTACAATTGTTATTTTTATTGGTCAGGGAAGATGTCCTGCTGAGACGAATTGAAGATTACCACTTTGAACTTCGAACTATCAGTGGAGTACTTGTATTAGTCTGTTGTGGGAATAACTAAATGGAAGGTTGATAATTGTTTCTGAATGTAGGGGAGAGATGGTATGTGTATTTATCTACATACGATGGTATTGAATAGGGAAAAGCTATATCTAGAATGTTTATAATGAAAATTCTGGTATGGGTGAAATGTGATTTTCGTTATCGATTTCGCTGTTCTTGGTCGGCCGGTCAAGGGTTAATTTTGTTACCAATTTCGATAACTCTACGTTACCTAAGAAGTTAATAACGGTAGTATTAATCCGAGCCAAGATGAAAATACATTTCCAAATAGATTTAAATGGGTGGTAACAGAAGAAAAAGACAAAACACTTTTTCATGTCTCGAGTACTACCTACAGTTTGGATTTAACTTGGATTTAAGCTTCAAAAGCAATGTAAATAGATGGCGTGTTTTATTACGAAGTTTATAGGGAGGTCCTATTGCAATTTATTTGCATTGAGATAAGGACAAACAATGAAACCAAGTATGTAGCCGGATAAGGCAGTCGAATGTGCCCCTAAACCAAATTGGTCTTGCAATAGACCATTCGATAGCTTATCAAGAGAAAGCAATCTATACCAAGTTTTTTAACCAGAAGGTAACAATAAAAATCGTGATATTCTGTTTTTGTTCCATTTCTCCTACTCCATTGCATTCTCAATTCTGAGAGAAAATCAATTTGAGGAAGCTGGAAAATTTGCATTTTCCTGAATCGAAAGATTTGCTAATAAGGATGCTTTCTGCAGTGAATCTTCAAATTTTTATAACAGTTTATAGAGAAATTAGTAAAGAAATTACGACGAAGTGTCGTTCATTCAATGGCTGACGCATGGCCAGGGAATATTTCGTGTCGAGTTCCAACCCTCGCGACAGCTTCAACCCTCGTTTCGTACCGCCTCCCTATTCCTAATGCAAGCGTTTTGCGAGGGTTATATCCGAGTCCAGAGGGTGTTACCATGGATACAGAAGCGGCCATGTTGGCCCAGGGGCGTGAGGGATGCAATGTCCTCTGAGAAATTCGATAATTCCACCCTGTTCCGACATGGCGATGCCCGATCCTACCCCTCTGACTTTTCAAGAAACTTATTCATTTTTTTAAACGTACATAACATTGTTCGTTAGTTACGTAATGTTTCGTAGAAGAACTTCATTTTTTTAAAATATGTAAGGTGGAAAATTCATGTTTCTTCAATTTAAAAAGAAGTTGAAGAAAGGATACCGTAGACATCCAGGAACAGTTACGAAATTAAGTTAGATTTTTATTTAAGATATATTTCAGATGTTTTAAAAATATGGAGCCTTTTTGCCGCGCAGCTGAGCTTGAAGAATAATAATTCTAAATATAAATATAGGAATTGTATTTTTAAACTTATCACTCACTGTGTGTTTTAAGTCTGTTCTGATTCTTCTCAGCGTATCAATACAATCATAAACGCGATTTTTTCTGCTTAATCACTAGAAAAACTGCTCATCGTGGCATCATTGAAAATAAGAAACATTACACAAACTACAACGTACATCACTGTAGAAGCACAAACACTTGATTTTTTTTTCCACCAAAATACCGAATGTTGCCCAACAAACGTCCAACTCAATCGGTGAATAGAGGCGAACTGGTACCGAGGAGAATCGAAACGGAAAACTAACCCTGAAAAAAACGTAAAAAAGGTAATAAACAGGGGTCGAGGCGAGACCATAGTCTAAATTTCGAGATTCGACACACAGACCGCGTATAGAAACGTACAGGTAGATATCCGCGACGTGGAGTTCCTTCGGCGAAAGGATTTAGATGAATGGACCGACGGATGCTGCTGTTTTATTGCGCTTATATGACGGTCAGAGTACGCTTTTTCGGCCAAATGGGTAAAATGCAGCTGGTGGACATTAAAAAGCGTTCCTGAAAATGTTCTTCGCTTCCACGAGAATCTGTGAAGCGTTTTCGAGCTCGTGAAATTTGTATTTTCCTAATATGTTGCCTCCCTGTTCTGTTTTGTGTATATATAACCACATTTAGTTGTTACTTTCCATACTATTTTTCTTCAGTATTTAGTAACTTATTACGTTGGTTTAAATAGCAATTATTTTATTGTACATCATGTTCTATTGTTGTAACAAAATTGTGTCTGTACAATCTATTGGTCACTGAAGACCAAGTTTTCTTGGTCGGACAATTAAGTTGTGTTTGTTAAACATTAAATAGTATGCATTAGAATGAAAGTGGAGCATGAGTGAGTTTGTGGCGACAATAGGTCATGGGATACTGCCAAGTTTCGTCATTATCTCGTGCTCTAACTTCAATCCATCGTTTACGTCTCCATTGCTACAAATCCTGCTGCCAAATTACGAACTACACATTAAAATTACATGAACAATTTATAAATAACAGTACTTCCCATTTGAATTATCACATCATTCAATAAGAAATGCTATTTCTTATTCCCGTTCTTTGAAGATACTAAATTCAGAGATTTATAAAGTAAATTTTTAAAGTATCCGAACTATTAATTTTCGTTACCAGAAATTAATCGTAGACATGACATTATTTAAGGAATGAAACCTGACTGTGTAATTAAATGATTTTTGCAATCCAGGTGATCCACCGTATTGTCAGAGTGGAAGAAAATGTCCACAACAGATCGTCAAAGACGAAGAGACCAGGAACGGGGAATTTATCGGGGTGTTCTTTGCTCGCTAATATCATATGTTTCCTTGGAAACGATCGCAGAGCTACACAGCTTCTTCGCCGGCAGTAACGTCCGACAATATGTCTCCCCTAAAAACGACAGGGTGACGGTCGTTGCTGCTACACGCTACCGGCGAGGTAGCAGCTGCTGAATCGTCAGTTGGTCTTACCAATCCATCCAGAGGGCCGATAAAATTAATGTTCGCCGTTCTTTCGGCGGACCAATCGTGTTTTCGATCGTAAAATTACGACTGCTGGCGTGGAACTTCGAATCAGTTTGCCAACTGCTCTGTTAAAATTGGAGCTTATCGGTTTGATACCTTTTGGATATGTTATCGTATACGGTCAGAGATTAGAATTCTCTTTCGAAGAAAGAAGAAGAAGAGTATATAAATTATTTAGTCTGTTCAAGGTCCATCTAAAGAAGATGAGTAGATGAAACTCGTGTTTCAATCGATGTAATTTTAGTTTCATCCCCTAACATCTTGGATCCTTAAAGTAATTCAAGTTAAAATGATGTATTATGTCGTATGAATGCGGAATATTTTCGGAGTCGGATAAGTTAAGATTCGAATTGTTCGCTTAAAAAGTCTTGGTAGGTAGTTTTTACTTTTCAAAGTTGCAGGAAGGCAAGTAAAGAGGAGGAGTGTATTTGTACACGTTCGAGGGGGCTTGATATTTTCGGTTCGTAAAATTTTATGGACGGCAGTAACTGACAGCTCTTAAGAGACTTTACAGCTTTTCTTACCATGGACCTGTGCAGGGCCCCAGAACTTTAATACTTAATGTTACTTTATCATCGAAAAGCGCAAAATTTATGTATAATATCGTATAAATCCCTTGGTCGTTATTTACAGATGATAATTTAAGGATATCCGCTATATTAAAGAATTTTTTGATTCCACGCTTTTAAAAATGAATTTCACACTTATGGAATGGAAATTACTAGTCTACAGAATGTTCTGTATTGTATAAATATTCTGAATATATTGGAAAAATTACAGTAGATTTCTATCTTGTGTTTAATTCTTGTGCATTATTGGTAAATCTGCAAGTAGTAAATTGTTTTGTAAGTATTTATATCGAATAGTTTTGTTTCATATGAAATCATATTGATTGAATGTTTTAAACTGCTTAAAAGAGACATATGTTTCTTGAACTAAAGAAACGATGCGTGTGGCAATGACATGGGAATTAAATTTAAATTCTAATTTCATTATAAATTTAAATTCAATGAACTGAATACATATGTTGCAATGATTATAAACAATAAAATTGAAAGTTATGCTTTTATGGTAAGAAATGTTTTCAGAAAATTGATCTAGAGAACATCTAATGCACCAGCAGAGGATACACGAATTTTGTGCTATCGACTGTTCTCGAAGCCGTTAGGATGTAGTTCTAGATTTCTCCGTCAGATGGTCTCTTTCTTGTAAGTTATTGACGTGATTGTAATCACGTTTAAATGAAATAATTAATAGTTAACACTGTATATAAACATTAATACATAATCCTTGTCAATAACATATAATAAAATAAAACTTATTCCATGTAAATATTCATTAAACGGCCTATATATACAACTAGAGAAATTAATTTTAAGTTCGCAGCCATTAGTTCGGTATTACTTTCAGTTTACAATACTTTACGGAAGATAATACCAATTGCCCGGGTCTCACGGGCCCGAATATTCGGCGCTAACTATTTTTCGGTAGTTGTAGGTCATTGGTGGTTCGTAGTCAGGGGGTTTGAAGAGGTCCTCTATCTTATCCGAACTCGACAAGTGGGGTCGCTTCCCTTTCTTCCAGTATCTTTACCATCACTGACCAATCGTAGGTCATTTGTTGTCAGCGATCAAAAGGTTTGAAGAGGTTCTCTCTCTTATTCGAACCCGACGAAGAGGGTCACTTCTCTTCTTTCTTTGTTTTCATATACTCTCTCTTTATTTATTTCATTTATTATTTTTTTATATTTATATCCAGTTTTAAATTTTACCACTGCTCCCCGCACTACAAGTCCTACGAGCTCGAACATAGTTTAACGATATATCCAAACTATTTGTATTTTTCCAATTATTCCACGATTGTTTATGGAATTCCGAATATCCCGAAGTTGCTAGTGTAGTTAAACCTTGATAAAGTTTTCAGAAATATGATAAGTTTTTTTTATGTAATCAATTGTTAAAAACATCTGACTTTCATTATTCTCATAATCACCCTTTCATTCATACGAAATCATCAAATATCACGTAGCAATGTAACGAACGCAAGTCCCGTGGCAACGGAACACATCTCGACATTCCGAGTCCTCGAGAATACAATGTTTGCTTTTCCGTCTTCGACAAATTTCACGAGCAACGTCCACCAGTCTCGTGGAAAAAGAGGAATGCCAGGCGGCTAGGCTCGAGGCTACCAGCCGTGGAAGGTAAGGCGAAGAGTGCGAAGCTTTAAAAGCTGCACCGCGGTGTTTACTCGACAGCCGTGTTAATTCGTCGAACAAATACACCGGCAACGGCCGTCGGACCACGAACGATTCGTGGCCGTTGGAAATGATCAGTTCCTCGCGGGCAACACGTGTAACTGCATTGGGTTTTCAACGGTGTTCCATCGTACGAAACTTAAAAACGATACGTCGACGCGATATACGCGTGTGCTGTGTGCAGTGATAGTTCTCGAGCAATGGCGGTTTGAGGCAGGTACGGTCGCTTGAGTGTTGTTGCTGTTGCTGTACATTTTCGTCATTACGGTAGATTGAAAATATTCTATACATATTAGTGACTTCTTGGTAGCTAGTCTATAATCACAAAAACAAATTATAACAAAAAAACTTAAATGCCCGTATTCTCTAATAACCACGATTTTAAGAAACATCTATTTCAATTCTTACAGTAATACGTCACTTAACCATATAAATTACCTTCCGTAACGCTACCAACATGTTCCGTACACTGACGTACTTCTCCGTACACTAAAGTACTTCTCGACGACATAACCTCCAAAAAGAAATCTAATAAAAAATTCAATTTTTCGGACCCTTTGAAGTCTGAGGGACCCTCAATGGTTAAAAGGGTGTTCCCGCGGGAAAAATTCGGTCGGAGAACCGGCCGGACACGTTACGCGGCTGCGTAAAGTCGCTAAAACGCACTAAAGCCGTTCGAAACAGCGAAACGAGTCAATACGCGCGGGAATTTTACGATGGCCGCGTGGACGGGCCCCGGGAGTCATCGAAGGAAAACAGCCGAGACGGCGCGAGGGGGCCACGTGAGCCGCTGGTGTTTTTATAATACGCGTTAAATAACTTTACGAGGCCTCAAGTATCGTGGCAAATTGATTTCGTAACGACAATCACGGAATTAACGCACAATAAAAGTATCATGGCGGCAATTAAGCGGAGCACTTGCTTAACTGCGAACCGCTCGCAGCGTTTCAGTCTCGCTTCGGAGTGCCGATTGAATGATACGCAAACGGATGTACTGTTGAGGGTGTCTTTACGTAGTGCATGTCGCGATGATTTTCGTCATGTTCACCCCGTTTCTTGGAACGTCCAACACGACGGGATTTTCTGTCTTGGAATCCATTTTATCGTCGACTTCTTGGAACCACCAGAGTGTCAAGGTCTTAGGTAACTGTGTGAACACGGGTGATTTCGAATATCGACTGGGTTATTGTACAGTTGGTTGTAGCTGATTCGGATAATTTTACGCTGATTTGGAGTATGAGAAGTGATGATCAATTTAGCGAATTTTACGATATGTTTTGTTACGAATAAAAGTTTAGAGGGCACTAATCGAAGAGTAAATCGGGAAAATAGGGAATGTCTGTTTTTAGTGATTTTATGGTGGTTGATGGATTTTGTTGGTGGCAGTTAGGATTACAGAACTCTCGAATTACAAGGGGATATGAAGTCAAAATATTCAGATACGATAAGGTTACAGATTTGGTGTATTGGGTAAAAACAGTGGTGAACTAAAGTACCTATTAAGAATTGATTTTTTCAACACAGCTGCTTTGTGACATTCCTTGGTTTGTTCCCTTTGCTTGTCAGTTTGTAAATCGAGTAGGTCAAACACTTTGATCAGTCAAACATAGGAACTTTACAGTTTTTTCAAAAAATTATCTACAGAAAATTAAGCTTTGCTGTTTTCATATATTCCTATAATTCTTTATTATTAGTAACTAAACCAAGCACAATAAATGTTAGAATATTCGAGGACCCAGAACTTTACCCATTTTGTATCCATTTCTGTAAGTTTTCTCCACTCGTCAAAACTGTTAAATTCTATCGTAAATACTTTATGTCCTAAAAAATGCAAAGTATTTTACCTCAGGAGAGTGTAATTCGGTTGAGAAAGTGAATTAGGATGACAGTCCAGTTAGTTTTCGAGCAGTCTCGCGCGCGTGCACTTGTGTATACAACTATTAACTGCTTACATTTATGCCTCTCATAATTGGCTTCGTTAAATGAAGAGAGTGACTGAGGAATTAGCTTGCCGGTAATAACCCGGCTATTTATTAACACGTGAAACGAGACGCTACGGGGCCCGGCAACAAACATGTCCGACATACCTCGGAATGAATCTCTTTGTCGCGTCACGTCGAGATTTTGTTCCTTTGTAGGTCTATTTCAGGGTGAGTAAGGACATGATTGATCTGTTACATATTTACTTATTGATTTTGTTACGTCTTTTAATACCTACTATTGTACATTTTTTTGTAAACTAACTTTCATTTCAGTTTTTCTTTAATTGGAATTCTTTTCAAGCTGTTATTTTTATCTAGAATAAATCGTTACGCCTTGTTTTCTGCTAAAAAGAAAATTCTAGATATCTTTATAATATTCTAAGGAATTTATGTTAGAAGAAGGTATGGAAACGGTAAAGATTCTCTGAGTTTATTGTTCGGAAAATGAAAGTCAGATGGTAGATTATTTATTATATCAGCTTTGTCTACACATAGTGCTTTAGGCAGCCGAAAGTGTGTTCTTTGACAGCACGTTCTGTCGGCCCTCGATTTTCCTCAGTTTCTCTTTTAGTCCCCAATTTTCCCTCGTTTTTTCTTCGCCGAAAGGATCACCTTTTTTTTCTCCCCGTTCTTTAGTCGTGCCTTCTAACCGGCTTCGAAAACATCTTGCTTCGTTTTCGGAGTTTTATTTCGTTTGTTATTCCGCCAGTAGACGAAAAAAAAAACTGACCCGCTGGCCTACATCCCATCCTGTTTTCACTTCCTGAAGGCGCAAAAGGATTTTATGGGACGCTGGGAAAAAAAAGATTTCCGGGCTGCGGAGATTTCACCCTCGTCGTGAAGAGGTTTCACCCTTTTCTGTAGTCTTTTCAGAAAAAGGAATGCTCGAGTCTATTGCCATCGGAGTCTGGTGTTAAGAAGACTACTATACCGATTATGGAAATGATTTCTCAGAAGTCCTACATGTAAAAGCACAATTCAATCAACTCTAGGACAAGTCAGTCGTTCTCGATAATTATTTAGGTAATGATTAAGTTGTCTAAATTTAGATTTCAAAGTTCTATCCATTGTTTAAAATAATCAAATTCGTTTTTTCTAACCCTCCATAGGCAAACATATTTTTTCACACTCCCTGGGCAAACTAGGTCGTTTATTTCCAAAACTAATTTTTTACCCTCTCACGTTTTCAAAGAATTTGCAAAAATTCTTAGATACTTATCAAAGTCTCATTCGTTAAATCAAACGAGTATTAAACTTTTTTCAATTACAATAGAAATTCGGAAGAAAGTCTAGGAAAAATAGGGGTTCCCTGTTACAAAAATTAATTCGTTCACTACAAACCTGAGCTTGTATCTTCCAACTGCGAATAACACGACAGTTGAACAAAGAATAATACAAGCTTAATAGACACGTAATCTGACTAAAAATTCTAAAAATCTGCCAGTCATGCTACACCAAGTAATCAAGCCGATAGTCTGTCGTACCCCATAAAAGGAACTCCAGAAGAATTCTGTAGAGCGCGAAAAGGCGAGGTTCGTTCGGTCCCTAATGTCCGACAGACATTCCTGAGGCGTGGAATGCGCGGGCGAAATCGTTGAACCGGCAACGGAAGAAAAAGCAAGAATTGGGGGGGGGGGGGGAGGGGGAAGAAGAGATGCTCTGTGTGTGTGTAGGAAGAGGTAGATTTACTATCAGATGGATTTCATTTCTCGAGGGTTTAGGCTTTCCAAGCAATCCTATTACACCGCAGCTCAAATGTGATTTAGGATCTTGGCCATACGTGGCGGTGAGCCGCGCGCCATGGGCGTTTCGTATCTCCTCGGGACAGATACCAACCGCGGTGTGCTCTCTCCGTGGTTCACCAACCAGCTCGGTATGGGCGTTTTCAGGACCGTAGAAGGGATTAAATTTTCAAAGCCGCTCGCCGGTTCCCGTTGCCGTCGGACGCGCGGAGCCTGGACGAACCGACCGGATGGACCGGTTACGAGAAAATGGCGGCCGCTGTGCCATGGAAAAACGGTGAAATATGGTTTTGGACGCTGGAGAGATTTCGTGACAGGTGTTGTTTACGACTGTGTCTTCGTGCATTTATGACGTATTTATGATACTGTCTTGTCTGCAACGTGGTTCACGTTGGTTTGATGACGGGATGCGTGCTGGGGAAGCGGGATCTTGGGACTGAAACTGAACTGGAATTTTGGATTGTGTGGGAGGTTATTCAGAATGAATGTCGAATGGGGATGTAGTACTGATAGAATATTGTAAGATACTATGGAACAGTGAAACAGGGATGCCAAATGTGATGAACCATGTGATATGCTTGATTATATATTTTCACTTTGTATTAAAAAATATTTTGAACTTACGATATATGTTGCTGTATTTCATTTCAAAGTATTATTCACACTAATTTTCTATTTGTGGCTGGAGTTTTTTCTGAAGTGATGAGAAATCAAATGTTGGTCTCAAAAAGGTTAATGGCAGTGAATATAGTAAAATAAAACTAGACCTTGAATCTTCTTTTGGGACGTGAAACAGTCTGCGAAATCAAGAGATTAAAATAATCAATTTGTGATGTAAGAAATGAATTAGCGTTGGTTTCCAAAGGATCAGTATAGCAGGCAATATATTCAAATGAAATTAGACACTCAATCTGCTGTTGGACCTTGAAGCAATCTTAGAAAGCAAAATATTAAAATGCTTAGCTCGTTATGCAAAAAAGAATGTCGTTGCTTTCAAAAGGATCACAATAGCAGTCAATGTATCAAACGAAACTAACCTTGAATCTTCCTGTGTGCCTTGAAACAATCTTAAAAACTCAAGACATTAAAATTGAATAAAAGCTTGTGACGAAAAAAAAAAAAATATCATTGGTCCCAAAGGATCAAAATCAAATGTATTAAAATAAAGCTATTAAGACATTGATTCTCCTTGTGGACCTTGAAATTATCCTCAAAATGGAGAGATTAAAGTGATTAATTTACATAAAAGATAAAATATCGTTAGTCCCCGAAGGATTACAATAGTTGCCCACGACCGAAAGTTTACGAGGTAAGAGTACTAAAGTTACCTGTTTTTCATGGTTCAACCTATCGATCTTGTAGTGTATAGAATCCAGTTCACACGGCGATACAAGGTCGTTGAAACGTTCATCGGACAATGGATAGCTGTGCTCGCATCGTTGCACACTCCTCGCGAAACCGTCCACGCTACGGCCCTGCTCGGTTCATCTCGTTCCGTGTGCATCGGAGAGCGAGCGGTTCCGTGCGTCAGGTTCGAGGCTCGCTTATCCGTACAGGGCATACCCGCTATTATGTAGACGATAATGGTCCCCGCATAAATATTCACGCTGGCAATGCCCATAAACGCTACAGTTGCCTGGCCACGGCGTCGATCATCGAGGACGAACGTCTTCCATCGACGCGGTTCTTGATTCCTCGTCGTTGCTGACTACCATGAATCACGAAACGGATCTAATATCGTCGCGTTATTTATGTCGCCAATCGGAAATAGATTCGAAATATCTCAGCGTGTCCTCGGGCTAAAGACGATCCTCTTGTGTTTGATGCATCAGCTTGGCGTCCTCTTTCGAAATCAATAACTGAGGACATGGAAATTTCTTTAAAAGGTTTTTTACAATCGACCTTAACGATCGAGTCCGTTTGCTTCGAGTTGACGAGGATTAAGTGCTATTTTCAAGACTCATTTGTGAACTGTATACTATACAGGTTGGTGCTATCGGTCATTTCAATAGAAAATTCGTCGAGTGTACGTGGTCTTATCTGAAATTAAATGCAAATTAATATAATGTTTCTGTAATACCTTGTTCATGTCCAATATTATCGGAGAACGGTAGGATATGGATCGTTTTGGTGCAGAACTACCCTTATGTGTGTTCTACAAATGCAACTATGATTTAACAATTGTATTTCATTCAAATGACAGATAGTATAACAAGAAAATATTTCTAATATACACAATTGATAATAAATCTAAAAATACAGAATTAATACACTTCCCCCCAAGATAAACGATATTTGAAATGTCCGCTATCTAGTATACTCGCTCCTAATATAAGTTAAAAGTAACTTTCATCAAATAAATAACCCAAAGCACCAATACTACCATTATCTATATAATTACTGTTCCCAAATTTTCATGCATGGCATGTTCGTCGACAAAGCCACGAATTCCATGCTCACTCCGATATTCCACCGTTCGCCAGGACTAAATCTAACCTAAACCTTCGAAACGAAACTGAAGAAGGGATATACCGCGTTAACAACCAAGCGACTCGAGAGTTTCCACTTGTACAGAGGACGTTCTCCCCGTCGGCGAAATTTATCGAGCGTACACGGGAATCGGGGTAAAATTTATTGGGTGGGGAATCATTTCGCAGAAATCGTTCGCCGTCACTGCGGGTACCTTCCACGAAACGCACGGCCACCGTGTTTTCTCCCCTTGTTTTCGCGTCTCCTCCAATCTGCTCGGCGAAATAATCCCCGGGACTGGTTGTGCTCGGAGCGTTCCCCCGAGTGGAGACGCTTCTGCCTCTCCTCAGGAACGACCCGGGATCCACTTACACAATTATCTGCTCGCGGGATCTCCTTGGCGGCCGGTCGCTCATCGTTTTACTGCCCACCCTTTCCCTCTCCCACTTCTTCAGGTTTCTTTTTTTTCTTTGGTTCCGTTTTCAAGCTGGCTTTTTTTACGCCCCGCCCATCTTTCTTCTTCGCGCGCATCTTTTTTCTTCTGGTTCATCCACCGTTTTCCTTCTCACCGGGGCCGCTCCTTTATTGGCTTTCTTCGAGGGTTTTACGGCCCATGATAGGCTTTCCTAGGCGTATCTACTGCGTTTTCCTTCTTGTGGTTTCGGAACGTCTTGCTTGGAGGTTTTTCTTCTTTCACAACGGAGGTGTTTAGCAATAGCGTCTTCTTGGTAATTAGGACGGTTTGACTCGACGCGGGAATCAATTAGTTTCGTGATTCGAAGTTCAAGGATGATCGCTGGTACGAGGTCTTTGTTTCTTTCAAGCCTCCTGTACTCGTGTGCGTACACGGAGGAATTGAAAAGTCCATGAGGAACAAATATGACTCGTAAAAACACGTCATTAAGATGTTAAGGCTCGTAGACGTCTGCACCGGCGCAATAACTCGCTAGGGCCTTGTCTCCAGCCTCGCAGAGACATTTTAATTAGGGCTACTTGAATTCGGCCACGGTATTATCGCGTCGGCCTTCTGTTTCGTTTATGTTCTGACCCGAATACGTACTTTCGACATCTTTGAGGATTTCAATTGAAATTGGAACTGTACTGGGTGTCCCGTTTTATTTTAATTATCGCCACAACTACATATCTGTGAACCAAGCACATATTAAGAATAAAGAAATTAAAAACTTCTGTAAAATTAAAAATTAGTTCCTTCTTTTCTAGATCGAATTTGTGTCATCCATATTTCCTCAACGAACAGTCACTAGGTTAATATAAAATGTTTAGGTACTTCAAAAACCATGTTTCTGATACGATAGTAAAATCTACAATTAAATTCTGTTAAATCTATTAGGACTCCTCGAGCTACAGTTTTCAACGATTTCACACAGAAAATGGATTTCACTCCGGAAATGGTCACTCGGTTCGGAGCAGAACGTTGGAAGAATTTCGAGTGGAAACAGAAAAAGGGCGGGACGAGAATTCAATTATGCCTGATCGAGGCATGGACCAGTGGGTCCGTTTTCACTGGAATTCTCGAGGGCCGTAGATAAGGGGTTTTTAACGGTCCCAGAAGGGACACCGCGCCGTCCCGTTCTAGCGCGTGGGGACATTAAAAAACCGAAGCGACACACCCGGGACAAGAGGCCGATCCGTGGTCCTCGATGGGAACAGGTTTCGGATTATTCGTGATGGCGACTCGGAGACCGTGTAGAGTGGGTGGGATTTCGATTTTTTTAACAGGGCTACCCCCGTGGGAGTGGCGAACTATTTTACTGCAGAAGCCACTTTGTCGACGTTGCTCCTCCGGCGATCAGCCTCCTTCCTTTTTCTTTTTCTCAGCCTCAAAAGAGGCGACGGCGGCGGCGGAAAGACGCACATGGTCCCCGGTGATTCGTTTTCTCACGGACGATTTGCTCCGATATATTTATACACTTTTATGGCTCGGTGTATACATATATCACGGGTGTACATAGGGTGTACCGTTTTAATCGGGTCCGTACGACTCCCGTTGAGATTTGTCGGCGACGTCGAAAGTGGTTACCAATGGAAGTAGATTTTTGGTGGATATTCTATACCTGACATGATACTTTTAGGGATTGGAGATTATTTTTATTAGTCGGTATTATACGGAACGTTTCGTTTTAATCCATCCCTTGATGTGTATGTTAGTGACGTTGACAATGAGTTCCAATGGAACGACAAGGATTTAAATGGAAACTGTAGGTATAGCTCAGATGATTCGTCTTAAAAATGGAGGTTCTTTCGATCTTACTGTCTTGTTTGTAATGTAGGAGATGTCTTATTTTAATCTATCAAAAAAGCAGTCCTTGATATTTTTTAGTGACGTTGACAGTGATTTCCAATGGAAGAACAAGGATTTACAGTGGAATTGTACGGCTGGGATGATTTCGTCTTAAAAATGGAGGTTCTTTGGACCTTACTGTCCTATTTATAGTGTACGAAACGATGTTTCGTTTTAATCGATCCACACGAATGCTACTGAGATACGTCAGTGACGGGGAAAATGCTTTCGAACAGTTTTTCAAGGATTTCTCAGGTGTATTTTATAGCTGCCGAGATCTCTGGGATCCGTAATCTTTGTAGTTTCTAAATAAACAAAGAATGTATATCTCGATTCTCCCTAAGTACACTTTAATAAGATGAAACGTAAAAATGATCTCCATCAAATCGAACGGCTGCCAGGAGAATCGAAGGATGTCGCAGCGGGGGTGTCGATGTCGTTAAAGATGGCGAACGGATGCGATCGGACTTGTGTCAATATTTAACGACGATTAAACTACGATGATTCCGCGGGGCGTTTCGTCGATTTTACGCTTCACGGAGGTCGCGGTCGATTTAAAATTCCGTCGACTGCCCGATCTCGTGCGGAATGGAGTGGACAGTCGTAAATACGCGTGCAAATATACTGCGGCCGTTACGGTGGCCGCTGTAAAACGCCTGTACGTGGCCGGGCGTTAAATGTTCCGCGTCGTCACGTGGCATTTCAGACCCGCGATCAATCTTACTTTCTTCTGGCCGAGTTCTTCATCCGATCGCGATCTTCATCGAGTCGGTATTAGAATTTTTAATCTGTGCGACTCGTATAAACGACAAATTCAATGCCCAGATAAAGAGTTTCGAATAACGAATAAAAAAAGTATACTGCCATTTTTTTCATTGATGAAAGTTGGAAGTTCTAATTTTTATAAGAATATAATTTTTCTGCTTGAATAAGTAGACAGTTGACAAACGATTATGTAATCTCATTAACTGTTTAAAAGTTAGGATAACGCTCTTAGATAGGTATTGCTTCTCACTGTGTGTTATTCGAATAAAAATTATGTCCGAATGATAATTCATGTTTCCTTTACCTCAACACCATGACGACCGATTAGTTTCGAGTAACTTTCATCAATGGCCGGCTGCTTCCATCAAGAATTAAAAAAATACGGTTTCTGCTATGTATATAAAATAAATGCAATAAATTCGAGTATCTCGGAAAGTACCAGTCCTCGCGTAATCAACCACTAACACTTGGCACACACAAGACACCATCGTGGCGTGGTCGGCGTGCCATTGTGTCAATTCACTTCGTCTCCGTAACTTCCAATAAACTTACGGCGTGAATAACCTCCATCTACAATAATATCGAAATAAACGAAGCCTCGATCGTACAGAAATTCCCGGTCGACGTAAAGAAATTCGTCACGATAGTATCTCGATCAACGATCGAATCCGCGGCTAGACGATGCAATCTATCCATGAACACAACGAAGGCGGTGCTATTGATCGACGGTCGTTCGAGCTGTGATCACGAGGAGAGAATGGCGAAAGAAAAAAAGAAAAAAGAAATCGAAATAGAGAAACCTTCGAGACGGTGTGCTTCGCGACGCAATAACGTTTCTCCCTCCACCCCCCTCCCCTGATCATGTTCGTCTCAGGTTCGGTTGGAGGCTGTTAACAGCGAGACACACCGAGAGCGAAGGCTTTAAAACGATTCGACATCCTTCCGCCTTCGAATCCCGACTGGCGAATGTAGTGGTCCACGATGGTTCTGACCCATTGTCCAGCCTTTTATTTCGTGTGGCGTTCGAAAGCGAGGTGAAACCCCTCTCTTTCGACCGTCGAGAAAATCCCAACGCAGCCCGGTCGAAAAAGGAACGCGGAAATGCCACACGGCTGACGCACACAGCCTTTGACGAACCGAGGGAAAAAAAAAAAAGAGGGGCTGTTCACTGACCGACCAAGAACGTAATCCCTGGCCAATAAACTAATTAAGGTCATCGGGAGCCTTCTGGCTCTGTATACTTTACTGGCCCCGACTGGTCGCCAGACATACGGATTCCGTTCGAGGGCTTCCGGGTTGACCTCGTAAACATGCATCCTTTTGTTGGCGGGACTATTTTCTGTCGACGGGAGGAAACATCGTGTGTCGTTGGAAGTACTGCTGGTATGTTTTTCTGGCGCTGTTCTTTTGAAATTTTAGACGTTACTAGTGTTCCTGGTAATCCGAGTAACAGGATTTATGTTGGCGAATTTTATAGCTTTCTATGGTCGATCATTTTAATGGGATTTGGAAATTGCTTTGGGAATTATGCTCAGGTTTTATGTTCTACATAATTAGTAGATATGTTGTGTAATATGGAACAGGTATTACAAGGAATACAAAATAATTAGAAATAAAAGTTGTCTTGAATAGATATGCGATTGTAGACTTTGGTGCCATGGCGTATACCTGGTTGTAGCATTCATATATGTGATTTACACGAAAGTGTAAATACTGAGAGTAAAGTTAGACCACTGAAATTTAACTCTTAAAGTTTTTACACCACTGTAAGTAGAAAATATGTTGAACTGCAGTTCAATTATCAAAGTGGACGATCTTGTATGTAATATCTATTTTTTAAAGTATCATTCGTAGGCGACCGATGTGTCCAAAAATAATATAAAATATCATTGTAACATATTTAGATAAACGTTTCCTCCTTCCGTCAGGAGGTCACGAACAACAGAATAATTTATAGAAATTAATTCTGCCAATTAAAGTCTCCTATTTCAAGGATCAAGCAAAAACACCCTCGTAGGATGTAACATCAGCAATCAGGCAGCAGCAGCTTCGAAAACACTATAAAATAAGAACCACACGCGGGCTCCTCCTGTAGCCACGCAATTAAATGTCCTGATTAATTCGTTTATGTCCCTCATTAGTGTGCTAATTATACCGACACGCAACAGGCAGTGATTATCGTACTCTCCTTGTGTTCGATTCGCCTTCAATCGCGTGTATTCAATCGCCGTTGTGGATTAACGTAAATTCTACATATCCTGCTTGGAATTCATTGCAATTACGATGCATCGATAAGATACACTTCTCCCCACACGCATATCGACCTGATTTTCATCGTGTACAATATAAACTGATTTCCGTTGTGAAGGGAGAAAACACCGTGACACGTACAGACCGTTTGGCCTTGCATAAATATAATATAATTTATCTACATTTTAATATATCGATTTGATAATATACTCATAAAATTTAAGAAGTATTAAAATAATATTTACGTACGATGCAGGTGGAATATTACGAAGCACACCAGAAACTATGTAGTAGAGAATGTAATGATTGCACTGATATTGAATGTCGAGTCAGTCTCGACACAGGACGGCAAATGGTTAATAAGTCCATACAAGTATTTCGTAACTACGTTTCCAACTATTCGTGGTGCGAGATATTGATTCTAGAACCACAGTGACTCGTCCAGCCCGTCGAATAACGTCAAAAGGAAGAAAAAAAAAGTAGAAACTCGAGAGAAAACCAGGTGAAATCAGGCTCCCCGTGGTTCGCCGGAGGTTCGATGATTCTCCCGTTCCGAGGGTGGTAGGCAGTCCGTCGTGCTCGGGTCGCAGATGACCGAAAACGGGGACAGGTAAACGACGCCCGCGAACACGGAACACACTCGTGTCAGTCGCGAAAAACCGTGGTCGTCGAACGACGCGTCGTCACCGTTCCCGAAACGATCGACGGGAACGGCTAAGTGAGATATCAAGGAGCGACGATAGTCCTCGGAGGGGAAGAGAGACGTCGGGCGTGGACAGCGCGGACGACGATCCAGAAGAGAGTGGCGGCGTTTAAAAGGATTTACGACGACAACAAAAATAATCGTTTAACAGGAAGATGAGGGGGGAGAGGTGCCGGATGACCGGTCGAACGGTCACCGAGTGTCTATTGCCCATCAAAGAAACAGTCGAACGAGCACCGCCTCGGTTGGATCGACTTCCGTGAAAACAGTGGTTCGGTTTTGTCATTGTGTTCGTGTCACGAGGAAGCCTCGTTTCCGCGATTGGATATCGATGGTAAGGACCTTTCGTCGCGGATGACTTTGGAGAACGGAGACTTCCGGTCTGCGGTTGATCGTCGCTTTGGTGAACCGTAAGTTGTTTTTTCTTAAGTCTGTAATTAAGTGATCAATGTGGTACTCGTGTAGATGAGACAGGATTTACGATGGTTTTATTTTATTTTCATGTATTTGATGTGTTATGTGTGACTTTAACGGTTTCGAGTCTGAAAAATCATTTGTACTGTACGGTTAGCGTCTTTTGACACGTTGAACGTGATGCATACAGTGATTCCTCGATGAATGCGACACGAACAACGTTCTTCCCACCCCTGGGGGGGAGGGGGGAAGGTGCCTTCTAGAATCAATCAAAACAGAATAAACGAAAGTTAGGCAGAGGCTCGGCATCGTGCAAAAAATAAATTTATGATGGGCTGAAAAGTTTTCTATCTTGCCACAAATGCTCCGAAGCTGACCCGAAATATACATGTGACTTTGAATTATTAATATAAAATAAAGAAGTATACCTTCGTGAAATCATATTCAAATCCCATTAAATCTTACACTTTTTAATCGAATGTTTTCTGATTTCCACAACTGAAACTTTCAACGTGAACAGAAGAATTGATCGAACTTGTGAAACGGGACGTCAGCGTCTCGCGGTAAAATATTCCGGAATGCGAACGAGCAATGATGGCCGTCGTTTCCCCCGATTTAGTGGCGGGCCGTGTTCGACACGAAAGGGTCGCCTATGAAGGGATGCAACGACGAGACGTAAGCACGAGCAACGAGGTATTCAAGGGGTTGAATTGCGGCGACATTTCCCGAAGCGTTGTCCACGATTCTCCCTTCGCAATCTCCATTTTAACAGTCGAGGGCTTCGCGATAAGATGATAAAACTGCCACTCGACGCTAAGGAAAGCCTGAGTGTGTGTGTGTTTTCTGCGAAAATAAAAAAGAAGATGTATTGTTACGCCTGATTTGATGCGGCGATTCGATCGTGGTTTAACGCGATTTAACGTTCCCATTTGTGTTAACGCGTTCGTTCCTGGCTCTTTACACCTCCGAATATTTCCCAAGTGTTGCTTCTCGAGACTTATTGTACTTAGAACACTGATAATGTAATAGACGGAATTATTGTCCTGGGAGCACTTCTTGTTCTGGATTTTATCGAGGCAGATTATGGTCGTGATTGGGGTAAGACAACCCTTTGTGTTGTTCGTAGTCGAGGAACTTGAATACCCAGAGAAACCTTAACGTGTTATCTTACCTCTCTGCTATGAAGTAAGACGTGAAATATTATAATTACACCAACGCTGTGAATATATAAACTGGCTGTGTACAGTGAGATAAGAAAGTAATGATCAGACCATCGACGTTCATGCGAATTTACATTTCTATTAATATAAATATAAATAGTAGAACTCATAATACAAGTATTCAAATTGTAAGGCATTTTAAAGTTTTTGTTTTATGGTGTCCGGTACATTTGTACGTCCTACAAGTACACAAGGATTATGTGAAAAGTAGGCTTTGACAGATTGGTCCATTTATTAGGTGTATACTGATTTTAATAGAATTCCAAAACAATTCGTACTCAACATACTTTTCTGTTTTCTTCAACAACCCATATTATACATTGGGTTTCCGTATACAGTCCGCCATTTTGAACTCAATATCCTAATGACTTCCGAACGAAAGCACCAAAGGTCCACCCATCGACAGAGCGACCCTAAAAATCAATTTAGAGACGGAAATGGAAACGTTCCCCAATATTTACCAAGCATCATAAGCCAAAAGCATGGATCTCGCGTTCCCATAAAACGACGCACGATCCTTCCATCAGATTTAATACGCACAATGTCGGAGCAAACGGAAAGATCGCGCAAGATTTACGAGAAAGAAAGAGAGAGACAGAGGAATGAGCGACAACCCTTATTGGACGCATGTGGCACATAGTTCTGGTGTGCGTTTCTAATATCCGGAGTTTTCCCTCCAACGCTCGTGGACCTAGCTTTTCGTCCTCCGAACCATTTACTCCCGTTTCTCCCTCTTTCGTTTCACCCACCCTCCAACCAGTCGTTGCCCGCCCTTAAGCACACAAATCCCACCCCGTGAGCTGGATTGTTAAGCCGACGCTTTTCCATCTCCCCCGTTTTTTTCCCTCGTGACGCAACAACCTCGCCCTAACTAAACGGTCGCTCGTCCCCGTGAGACGGGACCACGAGATCGTTTCTTTTTCTGGAACTGTTTTTCGATTCCTCCTCTATATTCGTGCCTTAAACTCTTCTTGAAAAAACCCCTAACGACCTTTTTCGCTGTTTCGGTGAAAATGGTAAGACCCCTCGTCTCTCTGCGGAACCATTTTCCTCTGGAGAATGAAGAACTGGCTTCTCCTTGGGGCTGTATAGGGTGGTTCTGAATCGTGAATAAATAATGTACCGTTTAATAGAATTTGATAAGAGGAAAACTTTTTCTTAGGGGTTACCAATAAGTAATTCAGTATATCTCCTGAATTCAATGTTTGATTCTAAGAAAATTGTGTTTTCATAATGATATTCGGCTCTGGTATTCTACATCCTGCGCCATTTTGGTCGAACAAGTAAAGCAAATCTGAATATGCTTTGTTTCAACTATATTTTTCCCCATTTTCCGTACTTCGTGTCCGTTAATGACGAGATAATTGTAACAAGATTCTCATTGCTTGAATAAAACGTTTCCAAATGATTTTAGCTGCGAAAAGGGGAATGGATGAGGGCAACGAGGAGAGTAAACGAGCTTTTCCCCCCCTCGAATTGGAGAAGATATCGCGAGGATACATCTATATCGGGCCTAATTGGTGCCAGACATCCCCTATCGCTTCGTCAAAATGTCGGGAGGGGGAGTGGGAAGGGAACGTGGAACCGAGTTATAACTATAAAAGCGAGCGTCAAGCACAATAAACTCGACTCGTTAATGGTATCGCTAATAGAATCATTTCGTTCATTCCGTACGGAATAGATTGTATATAGCGGGGAACCCGTCGCTCTGTCGCGTCTTTCGCGTCCCCTTGTTACATCGATAAGATGGAACCTACTCCGCCGTGGAATTCTCTAATGTCATTTGCTGACTGTTTCATTTTTTTCGGTTGCCTTTGACAGACTTTGGTATTTCTGCTTACGGAAACTCAATATTATGTTGAATAAATTTGGTACGTCAAGTGTGTATTAAAACAAAGGGAGACTCTTGTTTTTAGGGAGTTATAGTCGTGACAAGTACTGTACATATGTCTTAGATAATAAGTAATTCAATACTTTCTTAATTATGAAGCGATATGTATTTTAAATGAAAAATATCTGCTCGAAGTCTCACTGAGTAAAAATGGCGTAGAATGTTGGAGAGTTCTCCCATCTATTTAATATATTGTTGCCAGGGAAATTGTGCAGAATGCAAATAATTTAGTAAGTACATGAATCGTAAAAGTGATCCTACTATAAACAAGTAAACTTAACGATATGTGGAAAGAGTTGCTCAGTTCCTTCGAAAAGAAAATTCCAAAGATATCAGTTCATTAAACTTCAGATACTTCCATCACAACTACCGCTACAATGTCTACAAATCGGCGCATACGTAAAAATTTATGAAAACTGTAAAATTTTTATTAGACTTTTATTTTATTAGGCCTTCGCGAAAAGTATTTGAAATTCTTCAGGAATCGTATTTTTCGTACACAAGGCGCGTGAAGTGTGTAAATCATTGTTACATTAAAGACTCCAACGAGATGGACACCGGAAATAAGTAACCAGGGGAGAAAGATTGTTCGTTTCGTCGACGAGACAGCTAAATTTAGGACGAGACGTGTTCGTGTTTGATTAAAGCGTGCCGTCCGTTCTCGTTCTGGGTGAACGTGATATATCTCGGGGCATTTCCCGCGATTTTTACGGCCTCGCTCTGTGTTTATAGAGTGTAAATATTTAAATATGCCGTAACGTTCAGTACAGCAATAGGTGTAGAGGCGATAACTTTACATTGTGTCGAACGCACGCGAGCGCGTTTCTTATCTGTGTGGCCGGCGTGGGCGGCCATTTCAAAAGTCGTCCGAGCTGAAACAGTCATTTCGCTAACTAAACCGATCGTGGACGTCGATAATCAGTTGGAAGAGATTAACAGTAATCAGCCACGAGAAGTGCAGCGAATAACCGATAACAAATTAAAAAAATATTATTGGTATACTTAATCTTACAGATACATATAATATATAGGGTGAGTAAGAGGCAAGTTGTTTTGTGTTTATTTTAAAATACAAGGCATTCTTCTAGATGTGCTATCATTTTGTCCCACACTATATGTCTTCTCTCTGGAACCTGAATGAGACTAAATCAAAGAAAAATCCGAAAGAAACACTTTGTTCAGGAGACGATCACTAGACTCTGGATTTTATGTATTTATAGTCTACAGGATATAAGACAAGCACTTCGTCGTGTACAACGATTTTTTTATTTCACTACAAAGCTACTTAACCGTGGTAGGGACACTTCATCTAAATTTCCTCTTGCCTCTATAAACACTCCAGAAAACCTCATTTCGTATAAAAATCCGCCGTCGACCGGATCACTCGTCAATGCATCGTGTCACCGAACGATTCGAAGAAGAGATCACCGACAAACCAAAAAAAAAAAGTTGGCGAACCGTCTGAAACAAAGGGTTCGCGGTGTTCCCTAGTCATGAAACGGTGAAGACGAACTTTAAGAGGAGGCCGTGTGCAAGCCGACGAAGTGTGCAAAGCGTATCTCGAAGGGGCACAAAGAAGAGAAGTTGCAACTTGCGGCTGTTCGCCTGTCGGTGGTTAAGTGTTATTATAAGCGTCGTGGATCCGCAGGAACGCGGCGCGGTCTCCCTTCACGAGGAGGAACGCGCGCGAACGGCTCGTATACCCAGGGCAATGATTTCACGTTTACGCCCTGGCTATCCGCGCTAGCGCACGCTGGCAGCATTCTGAAAACGGCTTGGATGGTTGGAGGAAGTCGAAAAGGGAGAAACGGCTACTCGATGGTTGGTAGGGTAGGAAGAAACAGCTAGGAGTCGAGGCGAGGCATCCACTCGAAGGAAGGGCGAACTGAACCGGAGATGAAGAAAAAGAAGAAGATAAAAAAGAAACGGATGCGGGACACGAAGCGAAATGGAGGATGGGATCGGTGGCGAGGGAGACGGTGGACCAGGAGGGGAGGTAAGCGGCGGCGGGTGCGAGGCTAGGAGACAGAGGAAGGCTTTATTTTATTTTAATGGCGCCGTAAGCTCGGGCACCGGGCACCGAAACCGAGCCTCCTGTTCGTCGTTCGGACTCCTCGGGGCTTGACAACGGCTACACGGGATTCTACGTCTCATCCCTTATTCATGAGAGACTTTTCTTATCCGTTCTTTCTTCTTTTGCCTCCTCCTCGCCCCTCCCTGATCCCCCATACCTAGCGTCTCCTTTTTCCTTATTCAGCGGCGAAATCTCGAGGGTGGAACGAGGATTATTCTACTCGGTCTGGATTGGAGGACGTTTTTATTGGTCGGGTTAATGATGGCACGGTCCTACTGGAACGGATAGCGGTCTCATGAGGGCTGAGATGGTATTTAGTGGACTCGGAGTATTTCTTGATGTAGGAAAACGATGATTAACAGCTACTTCACTGGTTGGTCCGTCTGGAATTCTTGAGTTGCTCCTTTGCTGGGGTTCGTGGGAGATACTTGGACGGGTGACGTGTCGATTTGAATTGTATGTCACATGTGCGCTCTGGTTTAGGGTTGAATGTTCGTTCAACCATGGTTAGCTAAAATCGACAGGACAAAGGATTTCACGGTTCAACGGCCCACTGAACTCTACACTTACGAATTCCCACCTCGAAAAAATACCTCAACATCCCACACCAACGACTTCCACCGACATTTTGATTCACGTCAAACACGAAACCTCGCAACGAACGTCTCATCATCCGCCATACAATCCAACCACGGCCATCGGACATAACGTCCCACGTGACAACACAAAAAAAAGAATTCTGGCCACACAATGCACGATGTCGGTATAGGTATCCTCCCAATTAGCCCGTTGACGTCTGCGTGGTCGATGTACGAGCGGAATCCGCGATCCGGGTAATCAATATATAATCCTTTATGTCGACGTTGCAAAATTACGGTTCATCCTGTTCCCCGGGACGTCCACCATAACACGTTGTTCCAGCACCGCTGTATTTCTTTCCTCTTGTATCCTCCTCCACCCCCTCCCCCGCCGCCCCATTCGAACTCGCGGCGTACCTATGCTGGAATCCACCTCCTCTGTTCATCCTGCGTCGCGTACGAGGATATCCAGTCCGCCTTCGGACGGTCTCGTGTCAGACCAGGCTTAATTCATGGCCATCTTAGTTATCTCGACGAGTCCAACTCGGCCCCCGTTGTATTCCCCTTGTCCCCCACCCCTTATAAGTCGGCAGAAAAGGAACGGCGAGAAAAATCGCGGGTAGGACACACACGGTCTCTCGACCCGGCCGTGGGCTCCGTCCCATAAACTAACATTAATTGAAAATCCCTCGTGTATTCGCCCTCCGCTGCGCGCCAACGGCTGGGGACAAAGAGGCCCCGGCGAGAAGCTGGGCCCTGGACCACGGTTTACATACATACCGGTGCGCTAGATAAGACCGTTAACGATCGCGGCGACGCGACGCCCATGCCCAGCCGGAACATCGACCAACGGAGTAACGACTTCGCCCGGAGGACTACGCTCGGGATCGATTAACCCATTTATTGCCCGTCTTCTATTCGTGAACCGTACTTAGAATATTCACGGAGTGGTCGAATTGGTCTTGGTGAATTGTTGTTATTGTTGTTAATCGGTTTTATTGTTTGTATCAACCCTTGTGCTACTGGTGGCTGGGTCGTCGTTGATGTGAACCGTCATTGAACTGTTTTTCCAACGACGAAAAGGGAATGATTGTCTTGTAGATGTGGTTGTCAGATCTTGTTGTGAGAAACGTAAGAAGGAATGGAAAGAAATAGAAATAAGTTAATATTGTAGTAGGTGGAATGTCGGAATCATGAAAGTCGGTGTTTGGTACATCGGAATGGTCCCTATATATGTATAGGTATTTTAATAGGTTCTTTACTACTGACCAGTTGAACACAAAAAATTTTAATTTTCAATGTTTAAAGGTACCAGTTTTTGGAAAATTCCGTTTTTGACTTTAAGATCATAGTGAGCAGAAAACTGCTATGTGACGTTAAAATTACACGGCATTATAGGGGGATACTGTTCTAATAACCTATATCGTCTGTACAAACAGAATATCTTAGAAATACTTTAAATATAACCCAAATCGCCACCTTATTAAAAAGGATTCATATCAAGCTACTCATTCTTCAATCAATTCTCCATTTGTAATCGTAGGTAAAAACTTGGAGTGAAATCTTCGAGCGTTTCCGGAGTCGGAGGCTGCTTGAAATTGAGATTTAGGGGTTGACGTTTCCCTGATTGGGGGAAACGCGTTAAAAGCCGAAAGTTTTAATCTCGTTGGCTGGCGTAATTTTGGTAGTCTCGACGGGCTTAATGGAAAGAATGCAGGACGATATTATGCAGAGCGAGCCCGGGTTATTTTCCCCCGGTTCCACGGCCGTCGCATACCGATGCGAACCCTCGGGTTCGGGCTCGAGCACTTAGAGTTTCAGTAAGCGGTAGTTTATGAGATCTTAAACAAGCTATGAAAAAGGTATACCGCGAGCGACCGGGCTCGGCCACGGGCTCGGGCGCGAGCAGATAATCGTGGAATATAGTCTCCGAGCTCGTGATAAACCATACGTTATTATCATACGAATTACCATAGTTCCTTTTGATAACGGTCATTGGTGGAATCAATTTTCGAATTCTTGCGATAACCGACTCGATGTGAACTTCCGTCGTCATAGACCGACGATTTTCCAGCGGTTATCGGGCTTTTCGAAATTGCCGCGGTTAAATCTTCGATCGAATATAAATAGATGATATAATGGCGACCATTTTAGAGAAAGGGGTTGAATCGTTTGAGTAAGACGTTTGACTGTCGAGGACTTAGGACCGTTTATTGTAATAATAATAATTATACTATATTGAAACATGGATTTAATATTAATGGTATCGATGAAATATTAAGGCATGTAGCCATATGACAACCTAGGGAGAGGAGTAAAAGCGAGCTTCAACAATAATTGTGCTATCGTTAAATGTAACTTGGTCATTGACACACTTGCTCCTACGGTCTTCGTGGGTAGAGACACGTCAGTCTATCTGAACTTGAATAATTAATCGTCCGAGTGAGATATTGAACAGAATATATTTATCTATTCTTAATGTAAAGATTATGTAAGATTAGAAATACGTAAATTTGTTGTTTATCTGAATAAGGGATTGAAGAACAAATAAACAATAAAAAAAAGTACTTTGTCAATTTGAACGGATTAAACATGGAAAGTCCAATTTTTATAACAAAATGACACTTTTAAGTTCAGGATGTCTTATGATACTGCTGTCTTTTTCTATGCATTATTCGAACAAAATTCTGTTCAACTCTGGTAGAATAAAAAATTGGACATCGAACGTTCAGCTGAATTTCCACCAGACATAGGGTTGACATACACGTGATATTTTTGTATTACTGTCATCACAATTTTCCCAAGACAAATCACATTGTCAAAATGATATATCACACAGCCCATAATGGAAAATACATAGTTGATTAAATGAATTATTTTCACGTTCAACCAACAAACTTTGTTTTCACACGAAGAAATAAATTCCCACTATTTATGCATCCATGCAATTCAAATTAAGGGTTGATCAGCTGGACATCAGAATCGCATTTACCTACAAACGATTCTTCCAGGACATTTCCCCAATCACTTACCGTCTCTTCAACCCCCAATCTCTGTCCTCTGTATTCAATTATTCATACCCTCGCCCGAAATCCATCCATTGTTTCGTCCAGATTGATGAATTCGCCCCCGCGCGGCCGGGTAGCTCCGCTCGTTTCGCAGCGGCGGTGTTCCTCCTCCCCCTGCCGTTAGGGGTTGACGTGTCGTTATTTATGCTTCGCGGCTCTCAATCCAACCTCCGACGACAGGGAATGGGCATAAAGCCCCGTGGTGTTCCCATCTCTCTCAGTCACCGTATCCTCTCATCCGCCATCATTGGCCTGGTCCTCGAGTTCTCCGCGTTTCTGGCGTGCACGCAGCCCTACACGGGCTCTGTCTCTCACCCTTAGCTACTACCTCCCTCCCCATGCAGTTGAGAGAGAGCAGGGAACGACGCGAAATCGACCCAACTTCAGGCCAGCCTCCGCCTACGAACCACCTCTTCTCTCGTCCCTCCCCCCTTTCAGGCACTGCAACGCCATAACCGGCTGAAACCTCGCCTCTATCTGGCCATGGGATATATATTTATGGAGGATCTCGTGGGTGGAAGGGGGGATGATATCGATCGGTGCAATATTAATAAATCGATGCACATATAGACCGACCCCAGAGGTGGTGGTGGTGGTTGCCGACGAGAACCACGGCACGGCCGCGGTTGGCTTCAATTTTCGTTTACGTCCGCCTCTTCCAGCACGCTTCTTCCTTATATTGGGTGCGAATGATATTCGAGTTTGTACCGGCGTCGAACGATAAAAAGGTTTACACGCCGATTTACGACGGTCCACCCGGGGGCCGGGGAATTATCGTCGCTCATTAAAACCGTTAAAACGCGCGGTGGCTGGGACCGTGGACGAGGTCTTCTGGTGATTTTTTTCCTCTTCTTTTCGATCCTCAGCTTGATCTTGAAAGTGTTTTTTTCTTGTTCTTCTTTTTTTTTTTTTAGATATGTTCGTGATGTCTGTGGCGTTGAAGGTTTCAATTAGGGAGTACTAGACGCGATTGTGCTGTTTCGATTTTTTTTCAATCGATATGGGACAGATGTTGATTCGTAAAATTTAGGAGCTCCAAGTTTTTAATTCTTTGAGCTCTAAATGCGTTTTATGATTAGGTACCTTTTTTTTACTTTTGCAATATCGATTATTCATTACACAATTATTATGATGTATCTTTGAAAAATTGAAAAAAATAAATTTCTAATTGATTATTAACTCTCAGCTATCCCTTGGGTTAATTTGACATATTTATCTTCTAAGAAACGATGTTATTCTGTCATGCGTAAATGAATTTAGTTGAGGTTCTGCAACTTTTATTTTAAAGCATTTCCAATTTAACTATTTGTCTTTTCATTATAATAACTTTTTATCACTGTGTCAATTTGACACTGAGGGACAAATTAAGTCGGGAACATGATGGACGAATGAGAGTTAACATATTGTTGACAGGAGACGTGACTTCGCGTCTTTTGTTTTGATGACGGAAAAAAGCAATCACATATTTATATTTGCATATCGTCAGCAATTTTTTTGTCGAATCAAGCTGTGCTAAAACACAACATTATAGTGGTGATTTGGTGAGTGGTTGATTGAGTGTAAAGAATCTAGTAATGTTTCAATATTTATGTATAAATAACGCCTTCATTAATGTTTCAACGTGTTATGGTTATGGTACGGTATAAAAACTTATTTTATAGTCGAGCATCATTGAAGCAATCAATGAAAACAACGGACTAAAATATTTTACTAACATACGACAGTAACACGAAAAAGCACTAGACAGCTTAGTATATTATAGACGCTTCTGAAAAAAAGGGAAATGATCTGCATATAACCTTATGATATCTTTTATCAGAAAAAAATTAATTTGCCTAATGAATGACGTGCATTTCGATATCAAATAAATTTAGGTAAATATCCTGTATACCAATCTCGTATACAGAGTCCTAAGAAAATCCATCATTAATTTTTTACCGCATTACTCAACACATTAACTGTACCAAAATATGTAGTCCAATATTTTTTTGAAACTCCATATTCGTTTCGACACAATTTGAATGCTTATCCTTTCTTAACAACAGTAGTTACCTGTTTCAACAATTTTTTATTTAGATTCAATAGCAAAAAAAATTCTTTTCGCTAAATCTCGTCTAGTACACGCGTTCATTACAATCGACGAAACATTGTTATATTCTCTTTCTATTCAATTTTCTATATTTCTTACAAATTATCGTACCACACGATGCATGCAGCCGTACAAATTAACAATAACCGGACACATTCACGTACAAGGGAGATTTCACGAGTGATTCTTGCCCCCCCCCCCCCCCCCACGTGAACGTGGTGCGATATCACCCCAGTGACCTTTTCCCCACGTAGGTAACATAGCTTCCACCGCCATCTCGTTTCCATAGCCGGCTAATTAAACCCTCCCCCTGGTATCGGAAGGGGGTTGGATCAGGTACGGTCTTGGAAATTGCTAGAAATCCCATCGGGGATGCCACCGGCGGAAGGGGGTGGACGGAGGGTTGGGAAATCGTCAGAACGAAGAATGAGGAGGGAAAAGAACAATCAAGATCGCGAATACGATGGCTGTGTGAACCGAGTAGGAAATAGTAAAGCGGTGATACGAGGGGTAGTCGCGAGGGAGATAACTCTTTTATGCTTTCCACGGGGCTCTCTGGCCAACGAGTAAAGTTTTTACCTTGAACGATCTAGACTAGCGTCGTGCCGAACTTTCGTTTCCGCTGCACCGGCGGAATCGAATTTCGCATTCCTTTATTTCGATCTTTAAACGCGCCAGACGTCCTTTCCCACCCTCCCATCCCTCGAGACAGCGATCATGGCGTCCGACTGTACGGGACGTGTCTTTGGAGTCCTGTCGCGAAATTAATTGACGTACTGCACATATCAGCAGCGATTAAACGGCTTTAATAAACGTGAATTTTTATAAATTGTTCGTTAGTAATATGTAGAGTTCTGTAGACACTGTTTCAGTACTTCTAGAATTCATAATCCTTTGATTCTTATAAGTGTATTAGAAATAAAAACATGGTAGAAGATGAAGATTGTGATTTTAGGCATTGAAATTATCTAAAGCTCAGTATAACAAAATATTTAACAAAGTTCAATGGAGTCTTCATTTTGTGCTTGAAATCTGATAGTACCTTTAATACAGTAAACAATTTTTATTTTAGTCTCACTTTCTATAACTTGGACCACAAAAATTTATATTCTCCTAAACATCCACAGTCCAGTGATCTGTTTTGGCAGAACGTCTTCAGTGTTTTCTAAAACCCCAAATAGGGAAAAAATGTAAGAACGTTCATCGGAGAGTTGAAAATGGTTCCATCTAGAAGATAAACGGTTTAAATTACCCGTCTAAAAAGTTTCTGAAACGTGGGAGACAAAATATTAAATACTGCTCTGAAAAAAAACGATACCTCAAGCTTCATTTTCGCCCCTACGAAATGGAATTGAATTGAGTCATCATGGAGAAGGCCATGAGTTATCCCCGACACTGTGACGATCGTCACTTATTCCGTCGAGGGGGACGTTTGATGGCACTGATAAAAGAAAAGAATCGTCTTCCACGCTAGATCGCAGAAATATGCGGGTGCATTTAGAGAGGATGGGGAAGGGAGTGGGGGGAGGGGTCGTTGACCGTGAAATTGAAAAAGTTACCGAGGCCCTGGAACACCGAGAGTGTCGGCGTTGGCAGGAGGCGGCCATCGGGCTCTGTAATTTGCGTTCATAAAACAGCGCGTTGAGGCTTGGCCCGGAGCCTATCGAAGGGAATACCATTAGTCGGTCGTGAATTTATTTTCATTTAGTTACAAGAAAATTGCGCGAGTAGGCTGTGCCTTGCGCGCCATTCTGTACCCTCGAAACGCCGCCAAGTCGGTATCCATCTGCGCAGAACTTGGATTCTTACCTAGTTTTGGTCACCTATGGACCAACAGCATCGATTATTCGATACTACAATTTAACCAAAAACATGCGAATGCTAATCGATAGAATCCCCTAAAAAAATTCAAGCAAAATCCGTCATTGCAACGTTATCGATGGTGGAAGCCATAAAGGTATATCTCTGAATTTTTCAGACGTTCCATCAGCCGAGGGAGGACGAGAAACGGGCGGGCAAGGGCCGGGTGATGTAAGGGTGGTCTCGCGAAGGGTTGACAGAGACAGCCCTTGCATGACGCACGTAACGCGCAGAGGATCGGGGATGGAGTGACGGTGGTGGAAATGGAGGCAGGATGGGACAGTGAGGGGGCCAAGGGAGGAAGATTAGGGCGGACGTCCATCGGGAACGGGGGGCGGTTGGGAATAGGGGGAGACGGGATGAATTTGCGCCGTGACGGCCGCGCAAGGGTGCAACGACGCCGACGCGCTGGGTCCACGGGAACCCGGAACCGCGGCCGAGATGCCCGCGCCCCATTTCGATTCGATTCGAGAGGTGAAGACACTTTTACTTATGTCTGGCCACTTGTTCCGTGCCGATCGGCCACGGTGATACCATAAACTTTGCCATTTTTTTTTTGCGACTACGTGCTACTTCGATCAAGAGGATTCCCCACCCCCTCCGGACGTCTCTTCGGCGAGTTCTTCGAGTCTTTCCTGATGAGAGTCCAGTGAACATCCAGCCTGAAGGGTGAGTGTTGAATCACGTTTTGTATCGCGCCGTCGGGGGTTGAAAAATCGGTTATTTCGTGTATCGTCGATAGTTTTGATCGTTGATAATGGGGGTGCGTATATTTGGTTTAGCATTGGAATGTATTCTGGGATAATTTTGAGGCGAGTGGAGATTTATTCTGAAGGGTGAGTGTTGAATCACGTTTTGTATCGCGCCGTCGGGGGTTGAAAAATCGGTTATTTCGTGTATCATCGATAGTTTTGATCGTTGATAATGGGGGTGCGTATATTTAGTTTAGCATTGGAATGGATAATTTTGAGGCGAGTGAAGATTTATTCTGAAGGGTGAGTGTTGAATCATGTTTTGTATCGCGCCGTCGGGGGTTGAAGTACGCGGTCATTTAGTGAAGCATGGACACTTTTGATTGTTGTTGATAAAGGGATGCGTTTTGGGGATTTGAGGAATGGTTTCAATGGTTTATGGGTTAATTCTGAGGTGAGAATTTTGTGAAGCATTCGGGAGTCGCTTGCCGTCGGTGCATGGAACCTTGACTGTTTGAGAGACAGAGTTTGTTTTGAGGAGAAGATTAGGGTAAATTGAGATTATGGGTTGTTTAGAAGGCTTGGGATAAAATTTTACAAGGTGTTAAGAGACTGAGAGGGGTATAGAAGTTTATGTAAAGTCCAGTTCAGGTGTGGATTATTTTAAAAGTTTTAGGGCTGTGAGATTTAGTAATGAAATTGTGTTTCTTAACTTCATATCGTAGATGAACTTCTGTTTTAAAAATAAATTACTTTCAATTATTATGTTGATACCTCAAGATTAAGTTTGTAAAGGTACAAACTATTTGTTTCATTCACATTTTATACTTTGAGGATTTGAATATTTTTCTGAAAATCAAAGTTGCAATAATTAACGATTATTTGAGCTCGTAAACTTGAGCTACCAGCCATGTGTAGGTTGTTTCACGCATCTTTCGTGTGAAATTTATGTTGTAATAAAAGGAAATTTGTTTGCAGCCAAATTTGTGGATACTAAACGGTGTACCATGCCAGTAGACGACAGTTTCTAACATCGTATTATTAAATTTATATTTTGCTAAAAATATTCCTCACTTTTCGTCTCTCAATTATGCTCAAAGTCTCCTGAAAATTTGATACGTCTTTGTTCTCTAGTAATTCAGGCAATTTGTATGAAAATCACAATCGTGACTATCCTCGATTGGTCGTAAGAATGACAAATCCTGACCACTTATAATAATGTCTGTAAGATTGTTCAGACTCTGATGAGCCCGACAGTTTGTGACATTTGCATAAAGGAAGCTATGAGGACGTCGTGCCGTTTAACCCTCCCAGACATTCGTAATTATCGTTCACTCTATTAAAATTGGTCTGATTTCACACGGTTAATGTCGTGGAGGTCATCGGTAACCGGCAGTCGACTTCCCATAAGCGTAATTCGAGTCACTGGCGACCGACAATGTCGACATTAATTACAGCGAATAAACAGTAATATACATTTGTCAACACTATTAGTCTTGTAAGAGAAATTTTAAAGAGAAAATCCATTGACATTCAATATGTCAAGTTGAGTCAAATGCTCTAGTCGAGTTCAACCTTTGTCCCTATGTATACAGTTCAAGTAATTTTTACTTTCATATGAATTTACAAGATTACATCCAGAATTAAATATAGCAAAAAGTTTCAAAAAATCTGTACAGATTTTCTTTTAGTTCGAATCTACTAGAATCCTAGACAAGGAATATAAATTTTCCTTTGCATCTACTTTCAAAAAATTAGTCCACAAAGTTCTTAATATTTGCATAAACATCCGCAGTCTAATTATGTCATATCTAGACAGCAACCACAAAATTTCCTTCTAAACCGGAATTATTCAAAATTTCGTTGCGGTATGACATCGCAACATGATTAAATCATCACGTAAAGTCCGAACAATGACACGCGGCATAAAATGCTGTGTTTCTTTTTATCATTTTCGAAAAGCGCGCCTTTCCCGTATCGCTTGCCCGCGCGCGATATTCGAATGTCGTTTCTCCCGTGTGTATCGAAGGGCTTCATATAACCGACGTTAACGGGCCACGTCAGTATCGTAACTCGATTTAACTGTATGCATCGGTAGTCGAGTTTCCCGCGTAAAATAAGGCAAGAACTTCAACCCGACCGGAACTGCCCGCTTGCACGAGCGTCGTTCGAGAACTATGAACCGATTCCGTGGCCATTGCCGGTCCAGCCTCGTTTCCATTACGCCCTCGCCCCATCGAACCAGCGATTAAGTGGACAATTACAGATGTTAAACGGAGTGTTCAACTGCCTTCTCCTATAATCACCGCGTATCGGCACGCTCCGATCTTCGTAACGTCTAAACACCGCTCGTTAAAATCTTTATACTATTTCGTCAGGTGCTGAACGGCCGGCATGCGAGTCACGGCCTCTTGTCCCTTCGTGATTGAGAGACGAAACACGAGAGATGAAAGTTTGCGTTTCACTTCGTAAAAATGATTGGTTCCGTGAAAATGATTAAATGATAAAGGTAATGGACACACATATTTGAGGTTATCTTTCTTTTAATAGTTGACGATGCATGCATGGGTGTCTCCTAACCTAACTGTAGGAAATTGGGACGTTAATATTTTTCAGCTGATTACTCAGAGCTCCATAATGCAGGGAATTATGTTGTTGACAGAATTACTCGTAAAAATATAGAATCAATTACCTGTCTTGACGATAGAAATTGAATTTAAAGTGTTTATCTTGAGTCGGTGAGAAGGTGTAAAAGGTTCCGACGGTTTCTCTATGGCTAATGATCCCAAAACAGTTGCAAATCGGCTATTAGTACTGAAATATACGAGTTAGGGTTAGTGGCACTGTTAAAAATACCGTGTAGCCGTCAACATGCACTTAACAGCCTCTTTATCGATTCATTGACACTGTTATATGGCTCAATAATTCCTTATAAAAACTGAACGACCTATTTAATTATTGCCATATAGTAACGTATCGTAACAGGAGCTCTAAAACCCAACACCATCTCGCGACTTTTGGTTGTTCCTCTCGAATAGCATGTTGGTCGGTCCAGTTGGGGATCGATTAACGTTTAGAAGGGAACAAAAATTCTGTCGAAATTCAACGAATGATGCACAAAAGTCGTTATCTTTTATAATGACAATGACACTGGTTCTAGCTCCTGTTATATTACAGTCACGCATGAAACGATTAACTGATGTCAAGTCGGATGGCAGTGCGAAACATAAACAACGTTTTATTTTTAATAAATTTATCTCGTCCCCATTTCACCATGAATCACTAAAAAAATGTTGTACCACGATTAAAAGGTCTAGATAGTAAACTCTGCTTTAAAGAATCCTCATCAGAAATCGTTACTTTCTGGAGTCGTTTGCCCTTTCGAATTCCCAAGGAAATCGTTGACAGGTTTCCCCACGGAAAAGTGGGTCGTTTCACCAGAAATCTTCGGCAGAATTTCACTTTCCGTCGGGAAGATTGCGGCAATTCAGACCGCAAGTTTTTCACCGATTTTTTTCACCAAAGGCGGAAGTACACTCGGTGAAACGTAGAGAAATCGTTCAAAATTCTTCAAGGTCACCCTTTTCTCACCTCTGGATCTCGGTTTCTCTTAATCCGTGACCGTTTCCGGCAACATTACAACCGCAATCCTTTCCGAAAAACTTTGAATGGTCGGGATTGCGTTCAACCGTACGGTGCCACCGTTCGAATATGCTTTAGTGGTGATTTTGAGGGTAGTGGCCATTTGGGAAGACCTTGAAGCAGAATGTCTGATCTCTCTTGGTCCATTTATCGTACAATAATTTTCGTGGTTTTAGAAAAGGAACTGCCATAATTTCTTAAGACTTTACAATCTCTCAATCTTTCTTTTGTAAAAATCTAAATTCTTATCGAAGAATGTCTGTTAGATATTTATCCTATTTATGTGTGGTGATTATACCTATTCGTCTTTATGTGAACAGTAATTGATTTAGAGAAAGTGGAACTAATCAATTTGACTTCAGTTAAATACAGTAGAGTAATCATTGCTGGAAATGTAGTGAACTAAATATCCTTAATTGTGCTCTTCGATGTTTATTTCATAAGGCACATAAAATTGTAAAACAGTTCCTACCGAAAATAATGGTATTTGCTCGAAATACACGGAGCCAGAACGACAGGTGGGAGTCGAATTTGAATAGCAGGTGGAAAAGAAGGAAGCGCCGAAAGCACTCGGGCGTTTTCCATTGAGTGCGGACAAGGTGGCGTGCGACGGCAATAACGAAGTCGCGCGCTTATGTTAATTGAGAAGTTAAATAGGAATAGGCGCATTAAGCTCCGCTGGTTTCGTCGCACTCCGGCGGTGCAGTTAATGTTCGTTTGGTTACGCGATAAGTGCTCGTTCATATTTCACGTCTCGTTTTTGCCCGATGCGCTATGTGAATCGCTGGATCATCTCTGTGTCGGTCCCTCTCGAGACCTGAATCTCATTCAAAGTGTCGAAAAGGATTGATACAATGACAATCTGCATGAAAGAAACTGAAAAACCGACACTATTTTTTACATTGTTACCATTTTTTCATTATTATGCTTCTCGAGGGGCTAAAGTGGTAGTAAAGGGTTTGATGTTATACGAATTACAACAAACTAAAATTATTGTAAAAAAGATTCTAGAAAGAGGATTTGGTCAGTTTGGACTTCAGGTACAGTTAGTACAGAAAGTAAATTATAATTTAACTTTCAAAGTGAGAAATGCAAACGGAGCCATTTCTGATCATCTAAATCATATATCTGTACCTACCTCATTCTGAGATAGTAATTTTGACGTATAAATTTCAAGATAGTTAATAATTACTTTGTAATGTTTTGGAATAAATTTTTATTGTTATGTAGGATCTATAAAGTGATCTGGAACTGAGTTCGTAATGGTACCTATGGATTAATCCAATACGTACTTTATTTGTATTTAATAATTCGTTTACTAGGTATCCATAAAACTGTGATCTACGAATGACAGATCTTCTACCGACACTTTAACTGGTCCCAGTCAGGAATTCATTGAAATTTCGCCAATTTGCGTCGTCTCGAAGAGATTCGATGTCGCGGCCCCGACACGAAATGTTTGACGCGGGTGTTTAATAGATCGTAAAGGCCGTTTGAGTATCACGATAAATATAACAACTCTCGGTGTTTGTATCTTAACGTTTCACGGTTGACCGGTTCCTACATGGACACCGAATAATTCGAGTGAACGTGCCGTCTCGTGCGCGTTTCCGCAAAAAAAAAAAAAAAAGAAACTGCATCTTGCCCACAGGGAAATTTCTCGTTTCTTTCCTCGCGGCTAGATACCATTTCGGTACAAATCGATTTTGTCGTAGAGCATCGTATACTTTCGCGGTATCGATTTCCTTTGTTTTTGCCGTCGAACCGTTTCAATCGATTATCCTAATGCGAGGTCTGTGGAGCCGGCGATGAGTCATTTCTTCTCTTATTGAGTGGACGGTGTAATGGCGGCCGTTTCTGCTTTTCAGAGGACCTTCTTGATAAGTCGACCAATCTGCTAAGTGATTTAACCCTCCCCATGATATCAATACCATTAGAAACCATTGCTTTATTGAAATTGAAGGTAATGCATCGAATCTGCAGTCCAAAATACTTCAGGATTATAAAAACGCTAATAGAGTGAAAGACCAGATAGAGGTTGTGGCGCATAAAAAGTAATTCGTTTTCTGTTCATTCTAAAGCAAATAGTTATTTATACCCTCGGCAGTGAGCCAACAATTCTAGAATCCTTCACATTCCTCGCATTCCCTCGCGAAAGAAATGGCCTTATACCCAAAACGATGAAACGGTCAATTACAGCGGCTAAAGGAGGTCCAGCGTTATTTTTATACGTCTCTCTGTTCCCACCGTCAAGGGTGCATAATCCCGTCAAATTGAGGCGGCTGGGCCGCGTCTGAGCGTTCCTCGTGCATAACTCACGGGAACACGCAAACGTCGCGAATTTCAATCTTTAAGGCCGTTTAAAGGCCCCCTACCCCCACTCTGCTGCTTGAAAAAGCGCAAAGATCGGCCACTTGTAAATTATGCTGTACAGACGAGGAGCCGGTGCACGCGGTGTTCGTGTCCCGTTCACTGTTTGCGTGCAGGGTGAGACGGGAGGATAGAGGGGATGATGTCGGACCCGGGCTTTGGCTAGCTACGAGAGGATCGATTCGGTTCCCAAGCGCGAGAGGTAACCTCCGCCAGCCTGCTCTCCTGTACCAACGTTTCCCCTACTTCGACAACGGGAATATCTCCCTTTTCCTCCATCCCTGTACACACTCCTCGCCCCCTGACCAACCACCCGAAACGTCGCTTTCGTCCGTGCCGATATTTTTCCAGAAATAGACGAACATTATTCTGTGTTGTCGGTTTTTGAACCCCTCCATCGGGGTGTACCACGTGAAACGATGGTTCGTGGAGGGATATAGAGGAGCCTGAAACTGTTAGAGACGCATTTGGCTGGTGTTTATAGATCTTCAACGGTTTAGGAGATGTGTGAGAGAGAGAAGTAATCATATTTGCCACGTGAATGGGCTCGGGCACGTTTCTACACGAGTGTTTAACGATGCATAGAGTTTGAGTACCGAGGCACGCTATTTTAAAGGGTATTTAGAGTCGGAACTTTGTGCTCTACTAGGGTTAGACCTTAGAAAATAGATTATCTAAATCGATGATCGGATAACGAATATTTTCTTTGAATGGATTATTTTCGTTAATCGATCACCCACTGTATTTTAATTTTACGTAGGAACTGTGAATGTATTCCCTGTTTGGGTCCCACTTGTGGGCCAATTGCCTTCAGCTTCTTTGCTTCCCGCGAAACATAACTATAACCCGCATGGCGACGGCCAATAGAAAGCGATATCCGCGATATCGATAACCGCGAGACACCAGCCTGTTTTATATTCGAATCGGAAAGAAATTTGTTTAACAACGAGGGGGATACTGCGGTACGATGTGTTTTAATGATCGGGGCTCTCGTATAAGCTCGGCTTCGCGACTGGACACGTAGGCGCGGCTCGTGACACGAGACAGAGAGCTGGCTCGTATTTTATTTCAAGTGTCAAACCCCTTGCGAGCTCTCGAGCTCTGCGTGAGAGCCGTCTGTCCGCCCAAAAAGGGAGAGAGGAAAAAAGAGGGACCGTGTATCGACGATGCCGCGGCGAACAATAAACTCAACGGGGAATGGAGGATCGAGGAACGATGCTCCTCCTGGCCGTGGCTGATTCGTTATTAAAAATAGAACGCGATGCAACATTGCCGTCCACGTATCTGCCGTGTCAAAGTGAAGTTGAACATTTCGTTCATTAAACTGTTAAAAATATGGTTCGCTATATAATGTTAAAAGTAATGGTAATTTTGATTGGGTATGAAAATATTCTATAGGTCGTACAGGATGTTACAGCTCATTTGGACGATATTCGTATGACTCCTTGGGTGGTTTTGGTGATACACGAACTGTTTAGTTTTGGGAGTTTGGGGGACAATACTGTAAGGAAAATACAGTTTTCGAAATCATTGTATTTTATTACTATTTTTATTTCACTTTTATGACACAGGAATGATTATAATTTACATACAGGATAGGGTATATTAATAGGTTCATTAACCTACTTAAATTTTTGTTACAAGTGTGATAAAACATACATATATATTTTAATTACTACAATTTTATCTTTGACAGAAGAACAATGGATCCTTTTAATTGACCTTTATTTCATTTTGATTTGGAAAGATGTAATTATACCTATCCCTTTTGATGAATCAGAAAGATACATGCATTCAGGTTCAAATGAGTGTATTTTTTAGCTTGAACTAAAGGCAACGACAGAGTTATGGATTTTCTCTTTCTGACAAGAATCAGGGACATTAATGGCGGCCGTGGTTGAAGTCGGTTCCTTGGAAACCACACCCCGTGAACCGGAGAACATTTGCGTCGTCTTTCGCTGGGGTTGGGTCGGCGCTTTAAGAGCCAGGAGGGTTGTTCGAAAACAGGTTCGACTTCTTTTAAAATCAGTCAAGCGTGGAAAAGGTCACCACTCCAATCGCAGACGTCTGCTTTTCGTCAAGGGGGGGGGGGAACAAATTTTAATGGTGGCGAACAAGAGTGTTCCACTTGCCCCTTTTAAAAATGTTATGTTACACAATGTTAACACTTTACATTGACTATTCCCTCGTAAACGTTCGCTTTGCAGTCGAGTGATGCAATTGTTCGCTTTAATAGCTTATTTCTCAACTTTAATGCAACTATGAGTCAGTTATTTACATTTTCGTAACCATCGTAAGTGAATTTTTCGTATGTCGTTTGCGTATTTAAATTGGTAGTATATTATTATTAAACTGTGTTGCATACGACATTACACAAGAAGTAATCGAATGAATGTACTAAATTTACAGAGTGCCATTCCCTTTCTTCACTTGAAACGAAGTATCGTAGGTACTAAAAAGTTTTATTTTACATCACCTTCATTGTAAGCAAAAGTAACCTTCTTGGTTCTATCACCCATCTCTATCTACCCAGTACAGCAATAACACCTAACCCTAACAGAAATAAAATTAATAACCTTCAACAAAAGAAGAGTATAATAGCACATATAACAAAAAAAGAAAAAGTCACGTCATATACACAATACCAATTCAATAATTGAACATTACAATGACAATAAGAAATCTTGGAATAAATTTAGAAGGATGAAGAAATTAAAGTGCCCATACTAGGACTAACATTAGCATAGAAGGGTAAAACATAGGAAAAGGTAGATGGAAATTCAGTACAGTGCAACACTTTAAATTCTGGTGTGATTCTTCATCGTCCCGGTACACCCGGTATACACAGTCAGTCGAAGCACGATCACTGTCCGAGGAGTGGGGGGTTCCGGTGGGGTCGTCGCGGCGCGCCGAAGCAAAAGGTCGCTGGTCCAGGAACAGCCAATGGTGGGGGGAACCGTTCGCCAGAGTGGGGGAGAAAGCAAATCCGTGAGTGCCATGGTTCCCCCGAGCAACGGCGCAGGGTGGGGGTAAAGCTCAGCAATCGCGTTCGGCGATGGGACAGCGGGTAGGGGTCGAAGGGTGGGGCGAGCAATCTGCGCGGTCGAACAACTGGTTCAGTGCGCGGCACGTCCCATCCAGAGACCATGAGCCTCGTTTCAGAAACGTGGCTCATTGTTATGCGGTTGAAAAGTAGCGACGGAGTACATTGTCGGCGGTACGCAGGCGCGCACCTCTTCCTTTTGTGAATTCACGCTCGCTACGACAGGGTACAAGTTCTTCTCGCGGGTCCGGTGTTCCTTGTATATATATTTTTTCTCCTTTCCCGCCGTGGAACATACGAAAACTCACCCCTCCGCGTGATTTCCACACGGATTTCGGCGCTCCCCACTTTCTTTCTCCCACCCCCTTTCTCCGTCTCTTTTCGTCCTTCCTCCAGTCGTGCCCCTCCCCCCTTCCCCTCACTCCGTGACAAGTTCTCTGTCCTTTTCGACCGTGTGTGTCCCGATACACAGTTGGATACTTTAGTTTGGTTTTCGGTTTCGGGTGAGTGACGTGAAAGTTCTCCTTGGTGATAACGACATGGGGAGGTGGTCGGACGACAGGGGACGTTTCGGGCCGTGCGTTGCGTAGGGTTCTCACGGAACCTGCCGAACTAGCAACCGTTCCACGTTCCGTTCGACGAGAAATGGCCGGGACCGAAGTGTGAGTGAACGAACACGCTGTTCCGCGGTGCGTACGTCGGCTGTCCGCTGTGCCCGTCGCGGATCACCTGGGAGTGGACCATTTGGCGAGCGAGATCTCTGGTCTGTCGACGAAGAAACGAAGTGTCGAGGTAACACATTTTTCTCTTGGACTCATTGGTTTTCAGTTTGAGTAATGTTTTGGGTGTTGGTAACCTTTGGTTGCGATGACGTTGCGATCTTTTCTTGATCTCGAAGTGGTAATCTGGGTTGTAAGTTCGTGTATCTATCGGTCTTATTTGTGGACAGATTTGATTGATGGATGCATTAGTGCTTGGTCCATGTTATTTTGTAGCACCAGGTTTACGAATTTTATGGTATAATCTTTTGAGCTCGTGTGAATTTTAGCACCGATTGGGATCATGCTTTTTTAAATGAGTCCAAGGTTAAGTTGTAAAAGTCACTGTGTGTAAACAAACTCGTGAATATTTAGAGTATTTGGCTATCATTAACAAAGAAAATTTTACGAATTTTTCTACTTTTTAAACGAGTCGTAGTTTGGAGCTTAAAAGATCGGTTGGTTTCGAGGTCATCTATTACCTACTTTCAGTTATTTCAAATTAACCCACTTCTCCAGGTCGTTTTCTACTCTCAATTTTCTCAAATCGTAACTTTCTAACAATTACCTCGTGTTTACCTTCCTCGCATAGAACTGAAAGATTACACTTTCAAGGAAGGTATTTTAATCAATCCCCAGACCAATATCTCTATAAATAAGAAAGCAATATCCAAACAACGAAATTAAGCAGGCAGAATTTTAATTCTCACGTATAAATCAGCAATTTGCACCATTAGCATCTACCCTGTATAAATACCATGTTGACAGTAGGTGTAAACAAAAGTCCAAATTTTCTGATACTTTCGAACGTCACACCGGATACCTACAGTAACTCATTCATTCACATAATTTCGAAATAACAATTTAATATAAAAATTTGTATTCCATTCCTTTTTATCTATCCTCATCATCTTTACCTTAATCGTCCGTTTCCGATGAACTTTTCCTAATGTCGAATGAAACGTTCGCAGTGTGGTATGTAATTTGGCGAAACAAATGTGACAGCCTTCCGTGAAAAAATTCGTGAGTCATTCGGTATGCCAGACGGTTCTTCAAAGCCGCCGGCGAAGACCGTCGAATCGACGACAAACGTCGACGCTGGTTGACTGAACGTGTACCGCGCCACGTGTCGCGTTCATAAAATGTAATCGTATCATTAACGGATCCGCCGTTAATAATTTATACGAAGGTGCGAATTCTAACGCCAACAGACCGGATGTACACACCGTCGGGAAGGGAAGGTCGAGGGCAGGATTGACCGAGCCCAAGCGTGGCTCGCCGCTGCACCTTCGCGTTAGACTTTCTCATTAGAGGCGTTTGCTTTAGCAATTAGGGAACAGTTCCGGAGATAGGATAGAGTCACTGTGCAAACTGTCGTCGGATCTCTATACATAACGGAACGTGCTTTTTTTTTCCACGTTCCCGCCACACGTCGGCCTCTCACGCACCGGCGTACGGTGACTTTTTCGAAAATTATACCGCAGAACCGGAAATGGGATTCCCATTCGATGGTATCTGGATCGATGTTCCTTAATTTGTATTTTTAGGTGGTCCGCAAACCAAGCTTGAAATAGTACATTTTCATTAAAACCATTTCATGTGAACAATTTTTTTCGATTTGATGTTAATCCTTTTATGTATCTATAATGATTCCACCCTTAATTCTTGTTTGTTATCGATCAAGCTTTTCGATTCAAACGTTCTCGATCGCGTTGCTGTAACTTGGCTATACTTTAAATGGGTGCTTAATCGGCGATCCCAGGGGTGCATTAAAACGAAATCAGACATCAGTCTCGCGATAAAGATAGCTTCAACGCAATCCCAAAACTGATTCTCCAACAGTAACACTTTCTCGCGGCAATTATCGCCGTTAAATACATAATTATCGTTCCACAATTACGCAAGACGGATCAGTCAGGCGTCCCTGAGAGAGGATTTATAGCCCAGCGATCTGGTCTGCGCGCGACGCGAAATTCGCAATAATAATTAATCGACCAAGAAACCAAAGAAAAAAAAAAAGAGAAAAACTCGTCGTTTGACCTTCCGTCGACGGAATTGCTCGTCGTCGAGAGCCACGACCGACGATGCTCGTCGTCGCTATACCAGAATTTGATTGCCTATGGTGACGTCAACCCGTTGCTTCTGCTTATCTCAGGAACCGTATCTTCTTTTTTCTCTCTCTTTCTCGTTTCGCTCTCGTTATCAACGGCCACGACCGCCGATAGATTCGGCGGGCCGAGCATTTAAACGGGAATGCATGAAATCTTTATTGCCGGCCGGGCGGTGCAATAAATGATACACGGCTTCGTGACGGAGATTATCTTCCATCGTTACACGCGAGCCCACCAGAGATATGTATGCACGCTGTTCGATGACCATAAGCGGTTGCTGGCGGGGTTTATCTTTTCTTTTGGTCGCTGCCTTTCGAGACCAATAACGTTTCTTATCGGTGAACACAGTTACCTGTGCCTCAACGGTGCATTCATTAGTACTTTTTGGCGTTAACGATTATTTTGAACAATTTAAGGGAGCATTATCTTTAAGGAGGTTAGGTTCCGACTTGGTCGCCATTTTGGTTGCAATCCTCAAAAGTCTCTACCTGTGATTATTGATGTTATTATACTACATAGACTACGGATTTTATGCATTTATAGCTCGTAGGGCTCTGTGAAATACAATAAAAAACAAAATTTTCATCGGTTCCAATGATTTTTCTGTTTCAGTCTGAACCCAATAAGATACTTAGGAGGAAAAATAAATTTCTACATTTGCTCCTGTCTTTATAAATTATTTTGGGGAATGTTATTTTGCATAAAAATCCGCAGTCTAGTTATTACAATTTATGGTATTTAAAATCTTCAGATGTAACTTAATAAATTCTGTAACAGTAATGGCATTCTGACATAGAAATCTTGTGCACAAAAATCTCCTTATTCCATCGAAATGTTCACATTGTCCTCCTTAACAATACAGTTACCGTTAGATATGTGCCTTTTTTTCGGCTAAAGTGTCATATCTCTTGACATTTGACTCTCTCAATTATCGTAGGAAAGCGACGTTTTGCTCGTAACACGCTAGACTGCGTCGGTCAAGGACAATTAAGCTTTCGTATACGGTTGAAACGAGGGACAGGGGTCAGACAGTGTATTTGCAATTTGTTTTATCTCATTTGTTACCATAAATTTTGTAACCAATAGATACGTCACCGTATCTAGGCTCTTGTTCCCTAATAATGCATAACACGCCACTATCTTATGGAGAAAAAAGTTGGAAGTGTACGTCCATTACGCGGTTCAATCGCATTTCCGTTTCACGGTTAAGGACGGTTCACAACGTTGTTATGGCCGCAACAACCGGGTCTCCCCCACAATTTGTTTACTCGGGCATTTTTCCGACGTTAAGTGGCCGTATGATTTGTGTACGGTTGGCCGTAAGTGTATTGGTAATATATTTGTAGCTTCAATCTCCTATAGGGTCATTCGTGAGGATTTAAAGTCAATAATCTTGTTACAACTCACTACCGCTCACTTTTAAGAGAACGGTATACATAACTCCGTTGGGTAAGAGACACGATAAACCTTAAGTGTCGGTTTGCACGGTAATTCCTTCGTCCGTAACCATTATGAACGGTCGTTATCGCATTACCTATTGACCTTATGAACAGGTGAACGATGATTCTTGTTTCTCGTTCGCGAAACTCGAGTGTCGCGTAAATGGAACACACAACCCGTTGCCGGTTGCGTCACGTGAACGTTTTTATTTCCTTCTGCCGGCGTAACGGCGTTCGATTTCGTTCTCTGAACTTGCGGCCGCCATGCAACGCTCCGTTATTATACCGGGTGTCCCTTAACGGCTTGGTACAATCAACAGAGAGGTTATTTTACATACGGAAATAAATTAAAAATATCCTGTAATAAAATTTTGTTCGGGAGAAGCTTATTTCACTCATGTGTCTGCCTACTACTGGTTATTTCTACTTAGTTCGTTGAAAATTCAGCTTCACATTGTAACACGTCATTCGATACTTTTTGACTTATTGGTGAAATGTAGAATCATTTGTTACAATATGCTTTGTGTATGTGTGTATTCGACTTCGATGAAATTACATTACAAAATGCGAAAAAACATGTTAATTTATGGGAAGACATAATATTTCTCTAGTTTTCTTTTAAGTAGTGTTGCTCTATGTATAATATGACTTTATTTGACTTTGAAAAGAACAAATAAGTAAACAGTAAAATATTAACATACAGCTATGTATATACTAGAATGTAACAAGCCGTCTCAGAGGATTAGGTAATTAGTGGTGGGAATTCGGGACAGATTTTTTGACGGTGATTTAAAATTTATTGTCAATCAGTTTCGGCTCTTCCGGTGTGTAGACACACGGTTAAGCGCGGAACATCTTTTGGGAACATCGTGAATGAATTAAGTATTGACTGAGCAAATGCAGTCGTCGATACTTAAAGTTTACGACTGTTTTCCTTTGCGTTTAGGATGCACGAAACGCTCGGTTTGCGTAAGGATCTTTCGGCTTCGACTTTTACGGCGGACGACAAACAGGTATATTACTTGCCCACATAGTTCACACCGGGAGTTCATGATTTTATGAATCCGAAGCTGTGTTGTCAGGCCTACTGTTACACCTTTAATTGCTCGTAAATTCTATATACGAGACAATTAAGTCGTATGTGTAACATTTCCTCATAAAACAGAATATTAATGCTTAGAAGAATAGTGTGCACGGTCTGAGGTTAAATGAGGTTCATGAATTATGCATAATAAATCAAGATAACAGTCTTGCTGCTTAGTTGTGTCTGCAATATTGTAATTATTATTGAGCTTCTGTTTACAACGACAGCAAGAATTATTGTCAAGTAAAACCTGCAAGGAACTGTGGGCACAACAAACTTCTATTATTGAATTACTTGTATAGTTTGAATATTTTTGTTGCGTTTAGTAACAATTAATTTTTCCAGTAGATGGTAGAATTTTTCAAAATAATAGTACAGTAACAATAGAAATGAATTTAAGAAAATCATGTAACAGACTAAACTAAGTAAAATATAATATCTTAATGTAACAATTTTCTGTAATTATTTAAAAATTATTAACTGGAAATACTGAGCCTGCAGCCGCGTTAAAAACTAAGGGCAGACTTGTTGTGTCGCAGTAAATATTTTAAATATTCATTGATCAAACAGTGGTTATGAACAAAGTCAGTTGTTTTTAGCAACATTTGTTTCGATGGATACAATTGTGTGCTACAAACTTTATTTACAAATTAATAAATTGCATTACTCGGTTGAAAAAAATGGATAAGCGAAGGAGCGAAGGAAATTGGGATGTGCAGTGGTAACGGCCATGTTGAAATCCATGATGGCCGCCCTTATTTTTTGTACGGCATCGTGTCAGTTCTGCCAATGGCTTTCCACGGTGGTTTCGTTATCCGTCCCTTCCACTGACCCATTATTTCTCCACTGGTGGATCCCTCTCCTCGTTCCTCTCTCCCTACTCTAATCGTCTCCCACCAATGGATTCACTCGCGGCGGCCATCATGGATCGTATGCGCGCGCACTCGTCCGTTGCTCCGGAAAAGGTGTTCGTTTCATGGTGCGAGGGTGTGCTTGAAAATTTTAGAAGAAACAACCTGCACGTAAATTTACTTCGTCCCAGAAAAGCTGTTCCGATAACTATAATGGTTCGAGTTTCGATGGAGTTGAGGGAATCGAATGACAGGTAATGTTACACCAGTCTTTTTTGTGATAACTTTGAACTATGTTTGGGTTGTACTTTTGTCCATATAGCTTTTGTCTGAATAGCTCCCCCATGGCTGGGGGAACTATTCACATGAGGAATTTCGATATGTTTATGTATAGATAAAAGTTAGATCAGAGTCAAGTTGTTTATTAAACTGATGTTTGCTCGTACTTTACTATAAGTGATATCAATTGCTTCAACAATTTCTGTTTCTTATATGTTAGACTGTACATAGTTAGCCTTAGAGTTGCAAATGGTGGTTATGTGTCTTGTCATATCATTTTGGAGGGAAATCTCTTTTCTCCTGAGAGCGCTTGTAGGTCGATATTACAGATTCCTAGAATACCTATGATCGCAAACGTTTACCAACAACATGAATGGTCAGAGGGTAAGTCCGAGTATGAGGATAATTTCATGAAGTTTTGGTTAGTAGATGCTATTTTAATTATTGTTACGTCTGTATTATGGAAATTTGATAGGGACAATATGCGACATATGGTAAATACATATGTATGTAGTACACAGTAAGCAATCAAGTTAACTTAAATATATTTTATCTGTTCTTTTTACTGAAGTCCTATGGCTTCATGAATTTTAAATAAACATTATGACTATTTTAACAGACATATATAAATAATTATAATCATCATACAAAATAAGTCAATTCAACATTAAAAAACCTTAGTGTACGGTGTTTATTTGTGTTTTAAAACATTTTGTACAACAGTAAGTATGGTAGTTATTAACAATTGGAAAAAGAATCCATAATTCTCGCTACAATTCGGTGATGGTAAGGTAGGACGAATTTCCTGTGGAGTGTATCGACAGCACCATAAGCTTTGATACCGACTGTACAGTTAGGGATAGTGGCAGAGTCTGCCGCTAGTCGTAAGGATCCTGTTTTCTTCCAACGTGCATTTTCGAATTGATGTACTATTCAAAGTTTAAAGTTTTTTGTATATTTTCTCTCAGATAGTTGGTATCATTTTATATTTTTATGAAACATATTGTCCAAATTTTAACTCCTATTGTAAGTCTTTACTTTAGCAATTTCATCACGTTGGTTCAAAAGTAGCATTTACCTCTTCTATACAATAAAAGATCCTTACTTCTAGGAATTACTTTTCGGAATTACTTTTCAAAGAACACTAAGACACAATTATTTGTAACCAGTAGTCCTTCAAAGGCAAAATTTTTAATTTTTTAATTTTAGAACAATTATGATCCTTAAAGTTAATATGTATTATATCACTGCTAAGTCAGTACGAGTTTATTTACCTGGGAAGGATAAAATTTTTTATAATTCTGTGTAAACAAACCAGTTACAGATTAATGAATCTATGTAGGTCTCCAGTAAAATCTTTACGATTTTCTTATAAAAACTTAATAAAAATTTTCTAACCACAGTTGCCATAAAGGGCACTTAAACTTCCATTTTTGACATTGAAATGACCTTGACCTGATTTTTCCAAATGACAAAATATGAAATTCCATAAATTCTTGATTTATGTAGCTATTATCTATCTCGTTTCTTAATATTCAAGACATTTATAAAAAATACAAATTACAAATTTGAAGAGAAAATTCAAGGTAGTAGATATTTTAAATTGTCCACCTTCAAGGTCTCAATGCCATGATTCAAACATCAAGCTCATTTCTCAGAAGATTCGAGGAGCAATATTTCATATTCTATACCATTCCTCTGTGCCTTGTTCTACCGCCGCCTATAGTCTCCATAGCTTCGTCAGTGTTCAGCTATGTGCATACACTACGAAAGTAAAGAACGAGCCAGCCAGCCGCGGCCATCGATTTCTGGTTCTTTGGAGACGCATGCGTGGTTAGGCTCACTATCCTCCATTTGCGTCTCTGGTTACCTCGTCCTACCCAATCTTCCTCCCACCAGAAGCCCCTACACCTAACAATCACAGTGCAATCAGCCGTTTCGGAATGAATTATGGTGCTCCCGATGGTATCCTGATCAACGATTAGATCGCGAAACACGATAGTCACGACTGCAAACACTTGTTTCCTTCGTCTGAGATTTTAGAGGAGACTTCGTTGCTAATATTTCAGTGAAAAAAAAAAACAGCTCCTTGAATATAGAAGTTACTGCAATTTGAAATCAATCATCATCTAAATCAACAAACAATAACTCAAGAAAATTACCACCTCACAATTTTTCCATTGTAGTTATTCCACCATCTGAATATATTTGCCATAAGCATATACCCACGAAACACGAAAACAGTGTACACTTGCCAAAAACTTGAGACGCAGTGACGTTATCTCCTCGCAGCATCCCCCAGAGGAAACTCTCCGTTTCCAGGGCTGTACCCTCAGAAATTTGCATATTAACTTCCAGCGTCGACCCTGAAAATTCTGCAGAGCACTCATTCTCGAGTCCGTGGGGTCCAGTTCGTCCCTCCTCGACTGAATAACAGTAATCCCGTTTCGCCGCTGTTTCGACTGTGTACCATTATCTAGCCATCTTTATTCACCCTCGTGGCCCTCGCGAATCGGCTGGTTGAAGAGAAGCCGGTCTGGGTATCGAAGTGGGAGGGGAACGAACCCGAGAGGCGGACAGAGAGGAACAGAGAGAGGATCAGAGGAGGATAGGTCGAGGCGAGTTTTATGAACGCGCACGGATCTTCTCATCAGGATACCCGAACCCGACTTTGGTGGGGGCTGGAAATTGCATAGGCCTGAAGGGGTTACAGGGGTGGTGGGGGCGGAAGGGAGCGTCGGTCGGGCACACAAATGAGGCAGCTTGATTCCAATTATTCAGTAAATTAAATACGAAGGGGGTTGGCCTTTACGGGCGTTCCCCCGCGAGCCCCAACGTTATTGCACCGAAGGGTGGATTTGATAGGGGATGGGAGAGAGGAAAGGGTTGAAACCGCACGCTGCCATTGTATCGTGTCGCAAGGGTCCACGGCGCCTAGCCCCTGTTATCTACAGTTAATACCCGCTTTCGGGGGTGGATGAGAGGAGTGGATCCCGCGTGAGTTTCGGTCGGGGTTGAGCCGCTCGAGATACCATCCCCGTAGCAGGGGTTGGTTCGTGTAGCCATGATGTTTTAAATTAAATGGTGTTTGCCATGGGTGGGGAGATTGGATATCCCTTTGGAGGTTCTCGTTTTTTCTGTGAGTTACGGGAATCTTATACAAGGATGATTCATGTTTGTATGGTGGATCTAGGGACTGAGGATTATGGGAATGTAGGATTTGTCAGTTTTGGAGAGAGGATTGACGAACGTAGTCCCATTTGCTTATACAAATCGACCAGTTGGTTATCGTGAAATTTTGAACGAAGCAGAATCACTTCATTTCTTACGTAGTTAAATTCATTAAATTGTTGTTTCTTCAAGTTTTTAATGAATCTTCCCGTCGGTTGTTACATTTTATACTAACGAGATGACCGTCACGCGAGCGTTTATGCTCGCGATGTCTTACTTCCGGAGGAAAGTTTAACGAGGACAAGTTGGTACCAATCTGCAAAGCATGTTTATTACTTATCGTTGCGCTTCTATTAACACCGAGTAACGGACGAAATTTTTGTTATTTTATGGGACGAACTTCGAACAACCATTTACAGTTTCATGCTATTCTAATTTCATTTCCACATATTTTTCCAACGCTCTACAGACTTGAACATATTCCATTAACAGAAATCTCTCAAGGTCCATAACTGATAAGAAGTATCAATTGCAATTTCACCTTCAATACAACTGTGATTTTACATTATTCACAGAATTTTTAACTCTTTTATTACATTTTTTTTCTATGTAGCTAAATGAAATACTCCGTGTATTAAATGTGTTTGAATCCGTGTAGTGAATGAATTTCAATATTACCACACATTTTTTCATTAAACAACAGTAAAAATTCGGTTCGAATTTCCCATCGACAAAGAATCACTCGAACATTTTCCACAATTATTTAACGCGATTGTGTTCGCTAAATTGTTGAATCTCCACACAATCACCACGTTCGAGAACTGCTCGGTGACGTCTTCTTTCGATTATACAGAAGTTCCTCCCGGATCACCGGTTAGCGGCTTTAATTCGTATTTTCTTTGGGGACTACGCTTCGTCTTTTACGACCGCGTATTTCTCCTCCCTATCTTACGGTTGGAGGCGAGCTGAGTTTTCCCCCCTCTGTCCTTTCTCCTCTTTCTCTTACCCACCCCCTCTACCCGCCCACCATTTCCCTTTTCTCTCTTTTTGCCCTTTTTCTTTATTCTTACCCCGCCCCCTTCCACCTTCTTTCGTTCCTTCCTTTTTTTTTCCAATTCCGCTCGCGTCTCCACCTTCTTATCCACGATGCCCTTTCTCGATTCCACCGACCGCTCGTTCTTTTCATTCGTCTCTCCCCACTCCACCTCTCCGTTCCACAGTCTGGTATCCCCGGTGAGGACGAAGGTGAGAGCCTGGAAGGGGTTGAAAGACGGGACGGAGATACGAATATCGCTGAGACGTCGGAAAGTTCGGTGATCGATCTCTTTCTCGAGGGTGAACTGTGGTACGGTGGCTGAATTATTTTTCTCGTCGGTCTTTTGTGACTCATGACACGGTAAACGCTTACTGCTGACGAATCTCGGGACGATCCTGGTTTACTGCCACTTTGGAAATTAGATCCGAAAATGTGGATTCCGGAGGGATGTTATTATATTGATATCGGTACGGACAAATGGCTGACTGTTTTTTTTACAATTCTATACATGGCTTCGAAATTTACCACCACCTTATATATTTAACCCACCTCGAAAAGTTGAAGTTACTCATAGTTATACAGTTTAATATTTTATTTTTATACAGTTTTTTTTTATATTAAAAAAAATTCTGTGCAACTAGGGTTTTCATTTTCTTTAAAATCGTGTGCCTCATAGAGTTAATCGACGAATTAGGGTTGCCTTTGATTCTGGTTTTCGTAGAGTCTAGTCTTAGAAGATGAGTTTTTTACGACATGGTCTAGCGATTATCACATATCTCCTTCGTTAAAAAAAAAATGGATCAGAGGAGATCAATGAAAAATTATTAATAGGAGGCACCTTAGTGGCGGCCATATTGACAACCTTAAAAGGCCAGGCTCAAATTTCTTACTGCATAATTTTCTCATTTCTCACCAATCTCACCCAGCATCAAAACCACCCTCCTCCAAAGTGAAGAACCCACGAACCACCCATGCTATACGTCTCAAATTTTCCCCTCGCGCACTATAACTCGACTTCCTCCTCACGGAAACCGCGAGAGCCCCTGGCTGTTTCGTAGTCACAGGAAGCAAGGCGTGGCCAATAGTTGTAAAATATGATCTAGGAGCGGAGACACAGTATCCGAGCCGCCGCGTCCGGGAGGGTGTTTACCGTTCTAAGTTTCGACTGTAATTGTATTCACGTGGAGTTCATCGTGAGCCAATGGGGAAGGGATCATCGGTGCCCGGAGGGAGTCTGAGGACGCGTTACATGAGGGGGACCAGCAAGAAAGAAGTTTATAATCCATAACGTTTCCGGGTCGAGCCTGCGAGATAAATGGTCGTAGAAGGATGGAGCCTAGGGAGTCTATCTTGCAGCCATGGGGTGGGAAGGATACGACAATGGGGTAGGATACTTTTAATTTAACAGGCACTTCGAAACTCCATTCTCGGCACTACAAATATTTTTAACGCCTACTTGTTTATTTGGTAACATGTCGTTTATAATATTTGGAAAATATGCGATTTACTACTTATTTATTTTCGAAATCTCATCGAGTCATTTTTGTTTGAGAAAGTTGTAAGCTTCATTCGCAGTACAGGATGTATTAAATGTGTAGATGACCTGAAAATTGTATGCATTTATAGCCTGCAGGATGATCTAAAACTTCCATCGGACTTAATAAATATTTCACATTATTAATTTTTAGGATAATAGACATTTTCGTGGGTCAATGCAATCCGTCGAGAAAGAAAACAATTTTCGTTTTCATTTCTGCCATTCAGGTTATTAGTGTCTGAAGCCTTTCTCCCTATACGATTATTGTCGGACCCGAATTCGGGACGATAATCGAGAGGAGTCTGTAACCAAGGTTTCCACTTACAGCCGCGCTAGACCATTCGCAAGAGGGATCCGAGTTCACGCCAGTCGAAGGGCCGTTTCTAAAAATGGTCAGCACGTCGCGTCGCGTGAAACACGTTCAACCCGGGATTTCGTTCTTTTCGTTCGGCGTCGGGCGATAAACACTCAGATTATCTGAAGTTCTGGCTTTCTCTCTCTCTCGCGCGTTTGCCTCCTCGCGCGATAGTCTTGCATTCCAGCGGATGGCGCAGCCTGTGCACCAACAAGCGGCGTAGTTGGCACCATCGTATATTCGAAAGAATATCACCGAGGTTGCACGCTTATATCGGCCGCGCAGGGTGTTATACGCCCACAAATCGACCTACGTGTCGGTATATACTGTGCGTGCGAGAGGATTCGGTCTCTGCACGTTAAAATACACGTCTCGAGCAGCCAGATAAGACGAGATTTCGGTAGGCCTGGCCATCGAGTCCCTGATTCATTGGTCGTCGCGAGGTTCCCTTTTTTACCGTTCGATCGTATTCCCTTTGGAGACCATGGTACGACGTCTTGCTCGACCGTTTTCCAGATTTCCCTTCTCGTATCGGCATAGTATAATCGCTCTATAAATTCTTCTTTAGCTTCTAACTGTGATCGGCGTTTCACGAATTTTTCGGTTCGCTTTAACGATCGTTTTGCGTGGTATCGGTTGATTCACCGATGGGATTGTATTATGGGGATTATTATAAACATTCGACTTCCAAGTGTTTTGTTAAGTAAAGAGAAGTTTGATCGATTTCATTTGCAAGGACACGATTTAAGAGGTTTATTATAATTTAGGTTAGGCCATTTACCACAAGGTTGTTTTATCATTTTTTAAAGGTTCTTATAAGGTTTCGGGGTGGATACAATATAAGTGATGTAAAGAATCTAGTGGAGTTTTTGGTAATTTCTTTATGACGAAGATAATTAGAAGCTAGTGAAATTTTGTATCCCTTCTTTAGATCTTCTACCATTTTTAGAGCATAGGAAACAGAGTTTAGGAATGACGAAAATATCTAAATAGAATCCAGTGAAATTGTTGATCCCTTCGAGAGATGTATGGACGAAGTACATTTTGTAATAATTTGTTCTTCGTCGATACGTTTGAGGAAGCTTCGGGATGATATTGAACCATCTGTCGCGTTTTCCTGGTGGATAATGCAACGGCACGTTTTAGCGTTCATTACGTAAAGCTATAAATAAGAGGAGAGTCAGAAGCAAGGAGTCTTTTTACGCGGTAACGATCTTCGAGAATCTGCCGCGTCACTCGAACAATCGTGCTTGCTGGGACTGTCCATAGGTGGAGGTGGACTTACATATATGTATGTTGAAGTGATCCAGTAGCTTTATTAAACATTGTAATACTATTTCCGTTTTCATCCCATATTGTTCCGTTCCCGGAAAAAAAAATTAGCAATTTTTAATCTTCGATGGAAATACCAACAATAAGTATGGAGAGTTGTCATATCGATTTCGTTCTTCGTAAATCCTTGACGTATATTTTTCACTATCTACATACACGAGTTAAAGCTAACCAGTAGCTGAAACGACAGAAATATCCCACAGGTTATTTTTATAATAATATATGCACCACTTCACGAAGAAAGAACAAAGTATGTACATGTATAGACTCGATTGAATTACATTTACAATGGATTATGCATAAATGATATTGCACCTACGTCTTCTGCAAGCAAAGTTACTTTACACCGTCGATTCTCTCTACAGTAAATTCTTGATAAGTGTTCGAAGGGTCCTCGACTCTGACAAGGAGTGGTCCCCATTAGTAACGCTGACTTTTTAATAAAGTTTAGCACAGATTTCAGCCGCATATGGTCATTAGTTTACGAAATATTTAATGTTCAGTGCCGAGTAGCCTCCGAGCACTCATCGAGGATGTACTGTATCCAGATCATTCTGGTCAAAAAGTGCTCCCAGCCGGCCTATCAACCTAGCGTCCCGTAATTAAACTTTGTACGAAATAAATTACAAAAGAAAACTGAGTATAGGACGAAGTATGTAATCGTGGGACGGGAAACGAGGTTGCAGAAGTTCGTGTGCACCGGCTCACGACCACACACGTCGCAACAGTCAGGCGCGTTTCCATACTTTTATCGTCGGCCGCCTTTATCTCTCTTTCTCTCTCCTCGGATTTTTCGAATATTCCATCAACGTACGGAAGTCGTATATTACGAGCCCGGAGAATGTGTACGCGACTACGAGAGGCGCACCACCGAGAGAAGAGCGTGCCTCGCATGCTACCGATTACTTTTTTCCTCGCCCTTTCGTCCTGGCCAGGGTAAACGAGCCACCCGGCGAGGTCCTTCGCCCGTCGTCCTGCCCTCCAACCGTAGCCTAGCGCCTCTGCCCTCCTCATCCCGCCCTCTCACGAACCGGATTCTTCCTCTCCTTTCCCGGTTTTCGTCTACCTGAATTTTAATGTCGAATCGCCCGGCTGGTAGCACAAGCGGACTCGTTTCCCTTCTTTCTTGCTCTCTTATCTCCTCTTTTTTTTTCTCTCTCTCGACGGGGGTGGGGGCAGGATTCGAAGAGTGGCAAGATGGCCGACCGTGGGCCGGTCGTTGATTCGTGAGGTTTCTGGTTTTTGGAAAGAGAACGGCGATCGATGCCTCCCGAGCAGGTGTGCAGAGCTGCTGCTTGAATTCGAGGAGCACTCTTCGGCCACGGATCGTTAGATTATCCTGTAGATTGATGGTGGTTGTGGTCGTTTGTTTATTGGCCGAGTCAAGTTGCGATCGTGTGCGACTGAAATTGTACTCCTTTGTAATTAACGCGATCTAATAAATTGACACGATCAATGACGGGTGGATTTTTGTATGTTACATAGACTCAGACGTGAAATCTTAGTTACGCAGAGCGTGTGAGAATGAAATGTTAGAAAAATATTATTGATTTGAGCTGTTATCGTAATTCGTACGTTTATTTTGTGGAGGGTTGACGGTTTATGTTGTAATATTAATAGTATCGGAAAGTACGAAAATATTACGGATTACTTGACGTAAGTATTTTAATTAATGTTAACGTCGATGGTCGTCCATGATCCCTTCCTGAAAAATGCACATTTTTATGGACAAATTTAATGGCACCTACAGAAATTAAATGGAATTTTATTAATTCCATTAATTGTTTCGTAAGTAAACAGTAGAATGAAGTTTGTAATCTGAATCGTTCTCCAAAGACTCATCTGTCTATCTCACCTTCTTCGAATCTCAAAAGATTCTCCCCTATAAATAAACAAATATTTCAATTCCGTTCCACACAAATGCGAAAACAGCATCGCAAGAAGTGGCAATTAACCGAACTCGTTGGCCTCCACCAATTCCCGGTATTCGTTTTCGACGACTCGGACTCGTTCGATCCGTTCATCAACGTCAATTGATCGGGAAATTGATGCCTCCAATTTGCCCCGCCATTGATAACAGCTAAATTAAGTACAGACCAGACCGTAGGCGAATATCTTCCATGCGATCAATCATGGGGCTGACTCGGCCACAGTAGACACCTTTTACGGCCATCTTGCAAATTGCTCTCTTTCTCTCTCTCTCTCTCTCTCTCTCTCTCTCTCTCTCTCTCTCTCTCTCCCCCGTCGTTCATCCAGAGCGGGTACGCGGTTTTTTCGACGTTGAATTTACAAATTGCCGACAAATTGCCCTCTTCTCGTCGTCCCCTTCCTGGGAGCTGATATCGGGGCAACATGGCGGCCGTCGGCGGCGGGCGAGACCGCCGAATCTCATGGCCGTAGTTTCGGTCCTTGGGGTTCTTTTATCGACGCCAATGAATCGAGTATCATTCTCATCGGCGGAGGAAACAAGCCAGCGGGATTAAACGACGGAGGCTGCCATGTGGACCCTCGGGGAATCCGCGGGGACGTTTTTCTAGCGTCGATCTAATCTCGATGGGGAAAGGGGTTGCGGAGGAAAAGTAAACGGAAGACGGGAAGTAGGGGTGAGGATCGATATCGACGTAAGGAGTAGACGCCAGGCGCCGCCTACCGTCGCACGCGGTGACGACTTTGGATTTATGAAGTCACGCGGAAAGATGATTACTCTTCCTTCGACGACATCCTGGGTCCGGAATTAAATCGCGTTGTTAGGCTGTTTTTCGAGGCGGACGTGAATTGCACCGACGGGGATGTCTTTATTACGTATTTCTTTTGTTGTCCTCTGTGGGGAGACGGAAGATATGTATTCCAGTGCTGAATTTAGCGAAAATTTATGGTACACTTTTACTGTGAAAGTTTCTGTTTTAATAAATATGTATGAGCCGTTCGCAGGACAAAGTGACTAATTCCAGTTTCTGAATTTTTTTTTTTGAAATTTCAGTGTCGAAGCACTTGATTGCTGCTTAAGTTTTTATTATTCGAAATACATTTCTATTTATTGCTTTGTGCAGTTGATTGTTTTGGCTCATACATGCTGCTAAGGGGTACGAAGCAGATCTATGAAGCGGGTTTCATTGTTGGTGTTAGTGGCACTATTATATTTTCTGTAGGTGTGATTATTTTAGTGGAAATATCGTGCATTATCCTGTAGATGGACCCTTTTTTTATAGATAAAAATGATCGAGTATATTTCACATGGCAACAAAATTGAGGACGGTATAATTTATGCTAATATAGATATTATAGTACAATTTGGAGCAGAAAATGAAAACAAAAAATAACGACGTAAACCCTTTCTTGAGGATAAGTGATTTAGGTGAACCTGGGTAAAAGTGACAGAAGATAAAAATTGCATGTGTGTGATGAGTATTCTTAATGTACGCAGAAAATGAAAGAATTGTTAAATATTCATGATACAGATCCTATTTGTTTAAGTTCCACAGTTTCGTACAAACTTGCGAATAGTACACAGTAAAATTTCAATGCAAAGTTAAATAATGAATTTTCTGGTCACTAACTGAATGCACTGTTACTTTCAAGTTTTTGTTAAAGTGCACTTGTGGCGATATGCCGTCGGATGACGGTAAAAGTGTACTCCGAAAGAATTTTTAATCGAAAATACTTTGATTATCAGGAAGAATGTTAATGTTACAAATTAACATAGTGTACTAACATTTTTACTTTGCTTATTATTGACGAAATAAGTGAGAATACAAGTAATAAACGGTAACATGCTTTAAATTGTCGGCCGACGGACGGAGCCATCGAAGACAACCATTTTGTCGCTCCATAATCTGCAACAGAAAACGACAAACGTGCTTCAAATTTTCAAATTCTTGTGCAAACAGTCATGTCATCGTTTTTCACATTCTATCTTTCTTGTAAAAAGGGGTTGTTTCATAAGGGTAGTAAATGATTACTTTAGATCCAATTCCTTCTGTGCTCCACAATATTTAAAATGCACAAAATTACTGTTTAATAATATATGCAATACTATATTTATTAAACACTGCGGTGTCCTTGACCATACAGAGGATCGATTAACAGAAACACCTTCCACGACATACCTGATAAATTAATCTTCTATGAAAAATTACGAATTTCGCCCAATACCATTTCCACTTTTTTAAGAGATTTATTCACTTCTAGGGACTCATATATATCATGCACTTAGAGATTGTCACAAATTTCAGCTACAACAGACAGAAAAAAAATACTTCATCTGAAATTCCCAATGTCAAAAAAGAGACCTATAACGACTCCCATCACACAAAGGACTAAAATAATGAATGAAACAAATCCCTTGTGCCTACCAAAATTTTTATTCAATCTCAAGCTATACTATTTCTGCGTCGTTCGATGATTCCGAGACTCTGTCCTCCAGCTGAACTTCACCCTATTCAACTGTATTCTCGAACAATATATAAGACCAAGGTTTCTCAGGAAAGACGATATTCTGGAGCCTCCGCACGCGGCAAACGATCCGTCGGTGTCCACGTCTTCAGATCCGTCGGGAAAAATCTTCTGAAACGACGAGACTCGCACGCAGGATTCCGCTTGAAGGTCAAGTAGACAATCGGACGAGGGTTCTAAATGCCCGTGGAATTTTTTTCCCCTTCACGCGGAAGGTCTCCTTCCGTCAATACTCCAATTTTTTTTCTATCGTCGGACATCGGCCGGGACTAATGGCGATCCAAGGCCGTGGTCGTAACGATCGCTTGGATTTTTTCTTCCGCGTTGGTTCGGTGTCTCGTACCCTCGACGAACGTCCCCTCAGTTTTCATCTCGACGGCGCGCAGAGACGACGCGAATTTCGTTGAATTTTCGTCGAATATAACCCAAGGATCGAACCGTTGAACACTTGGGAATTGAACGCGATCCGACGGGGCGACGCGACGCCATTTTACTTGCACGGCCATTACCAACAGTGATATGGAGTCGAAGGTAAAGAAAAATTAATTTTTTTCGTATGATTAACCGGGGAAGACGAGTTAACTCGTCATTTATATCTGATTGTATTTATTTTGCTTATTTATTTGCTCGAAGACTTGTGGACTCGGTTGCATTTGTACAATCTTGCAGTGGATTATGCATAAATTATATTGAATCTATGTCTTTTGCAAGCTGACTTAGTTTACATTGTTTGTTGTGTCTATATGGATCTTCCTGGTTAATGAATTACCCGATTAATACGGTAATAATTTAATTTGAATGTTACAGTATTGTTTTTGGATTTTTTTCCGATTGGCACAAGATGTTTGTCGTGAATTGTATATTGTAGGTGAAAATAGTTACTTGTGAATGAATTTGATGAATTATAATAAATTTTAGTCATTCGTGAACTCTCCATTTGTATGTGGGTTCTTAGAACAAATTCTGAGAACTGAGTTGAATAAACTAACAAAACGAAATCTTTAATGCTGAAGTTAGAATACACTGGAATAATATGCACACTAAATTAGAACTACAAAACGAAATTCTAAGCAATACGATACTCATTTTCAAGGAAGGGAACATGTAAGCAACATTGCTTAAAATAAATCTTCGTGTAGAAATGACATACGTACCTAAATGTACTTTTTCCAGTAAGTTGATGCAATGGAATTCTTAATTTATGATCGATTGAGTTCTGCCTGACTTCTAATATTTTAGGATTATGATGAGTACACTTTTTGTAGAAGCGAGCGTTTTGAAAACTTACATGAATTATTCATGAGATTTTATTCAATTTCAGTGACTGTAATTGAGAATAAATTTGGAAGCTTGTACTTGGTGTCTCTGACATTCTCTTCTATCATGTATCAAAACGACAGAATTACATACATAATAGGACAACACTGTTAAATTTTAGACGAAGTTTTTCTTAAAATACAGAGACGTAAATCTTTCATTGAATAAAATAAAGTTCTTGATTGACGGAACATGTGTTGAGAAATATTAATGGTATTTTAACCAGAGTACACTTTTTGTATCTTAATATTTTTCACTACAAAACGTGTCTTGGAAGCCTTCGAGTCTCCGAAATTTTCTATGTTCTCAAAGCAATAATTTAGAGAACTTACGTTCCAGGGTAATTAAGATAGTTGGCATGCGTAGCAACTACCTACTATTAATTTTACGAGAACTTTCACCTCAGAACCCCGTAATCAATACACGTAAAGGAAAAAGTGGCCAAGGATGCTGATTTACAGCTACAAACAGATCTGAATGCAAATGGTTCACAATAAAATTAATTGCACTCAATCCTGGGTTCAATCAATGAAGTTTATAAGCATACTGGCTAAAATTTCGCAAGTTTTCCCTAGTCGAAAACTGTATGGATTGAATTTTAGTTTGTATAGGTACGCGTTTAAAATTTTATTTTATTTTACCGACGAGAAATTTAAATTTAACAAATGTAACAGAAGATATAGCAATTCTTCATCATTACGAAACATTCTGAACCATTATTTTTTAACAGCCTCATACGCTATCTCAAAATTATTGTAACGTCATCAGAACGTTCGCTTAAAAGTTTCAGTCGTGAAAAAACATTACCACTCAATTTAACCGTTTTCAGTTTATGCAAAAATTTCTGCAAAATTCTGCACATTTTATTAGGTTAATTTACCTAAACACGTGTTAAAAACGGAAAGTCATTTCATCTCTAAAACGCCTAAAACATTATTCGAATTGCGTTGAAATCGTTATTTTATCGTGTTTCACATATCTGTCTACACTATAAATGTATTAAATCCGCGGGTCTGTCGATAACAGGCAGAAGTTAACTCGGTCCAGGCCGGTTCCATCAAACTCGCGAAAATGTCGGTGTACGTTTGCCGAGGCTTCGGTTTACGAGGTGTCGTCGCTCATCGCGTAATACTGTAGTCCGTTGTCGCTAATAAACCCGCTTAACCGAACGCGAATATGAGGTGTTATCGAGGAAACATTACGTTTACGGTGACCATCGCGAACCGTCGTTGCATTAAGCAACTCAACGTGCCGTTTCGTTTCTTACCGCGGGCCATCCTGGCCATTATGGTCTCCTTCGATTTCGTCAAGGAGGGTTACAATCTCTTATTTTAGAAAAAAAAAAAAAAACGAACTAAAACGACTCCTTTTTGAGTCTGTGAGTCATATGGTACGTTTGGTGGAAGACTAAGTAATAATATTAGCTTGATGGGAAATGGATGACTATTTGAATAATTGCAATTGCTATGTATGGTAAAAATGATATAATATTTACTGTATGAATTTTGAGATGATACTGTAATTATTGACTAGACTGCGGATTTTATGCATTTACATATACACGAAAAGACAAAACTTCCTTCCATTTTTATGATTTTGAGCTTAATAAAATGCTTAATTACTATATTTGCGTTGTCATATGCTCATTGTAAAATATGCAGAATATTTTCAATTTGTATGTTTTCGGTCGCGATAGAGATTGAACTTCGTGGTGGAAAAAGTTCTAAGAGTAATGACCTGGGGTTAGAGGAATTTCTAATTAGAATGGCTCAGGGCATTCAAGACCGAATTCTTTATAGTGAGTAATTTGAAAGGAGTAAATTGGAAAGGAGTAAAGGATTAATTTGAGGTCAAATCAAGACCTGGTGAACGATCGCGAACAAATACTACTGAATAAAAACGAGCACGAACAAACGTAAATAATCACGATCAAACGATTTTTCTTCGATCTACCGACAAGCAATGGATCGAGTTCACGTGCATTCCACCGTGTTCATTCGTGCAGACCACACGTATTCGTTCAACCTCGTTCATTAACGTCTGTCTTTACTCGTTTCCTGAGAGTAAATCGTGGCACAATAATCAGAGATTTGAGGCTTTCACGGCCTAGAATCATACAGTTCTCACTGTAGAGGCCAGTATCAGTGTGTCTTTCGACCCCTGATGAAACGAATTACATGGCACAATAGATCGCGTATTTTACCAGCTTAAAATACCCCTGTTTAAATATTAAAATGTAATATACCTAAATTATTAACCGTAACGTAGACATTGTCACCGTGTTTGCGACATTGAAAAACCGTGAACTGCTCGATGTAGATGGCTCGACGAGACTTAAACGTTGCTTGTCGTCATTTTTGTTCGCAGGATTCCCCATGTGGCGAACAAGAGTTATCACTATTCATTCACCGTCCCACCTACGGCCCATCAAAGGTGAGTGTGCGTGTACAATAAAGGATAATTTACAACTGGTGCGCGCGAGCGCAGTAGAGAGAGAGAGAGAGAGAGAGAGAGAGAGGACGATACTTTAATTGCAATGGAACCAGTCGAATGCGAAGTCGCGCGTGCGCGAGAGGGGCCCAGCTGGTAACGAACGTCTAACGAAGTGGAGAAGCACACCTTTCTAGTCGGTCGAAACGTGATCGCTGTTCGATAAATCGGGTATTCGCTAATTGCAGGACATATTATTAATTAATAACCGACGCCTGCAGGGCGTTCCCACCGATAGGATTGCGTCCAATTAATTAGCCCGGGATATACCGACTGGTTTTTCTCGTCGAAACGCAATCGTGGTCTTTAACGCCGTTGATGGGGCAGCTACTATGTTTTTGCGCTGTGTACCCCTGGTTTCAGTTGCTGCGGCTGACGTTATAGATAGATGATGTTATGTGCGTATCTTCCTTTATTTTCTCGAGTTGTCGCGTAAATTATGTCCGGTGATTTTTCATCCGATGGGAAAGAAGGATCTTATTCGATTGGAGGACTGGTCTTACGAGGCTATTTCATAGGGGAGACTGTAATGATTAACCGATGAATGGAATATTTATGCTGTTCGACGATGAGTTGTTGAATTATTCTGTTTGTGTAATTTGATTTTCATGGATGCTGAATAGAGTACTTATCTACCGAAGGATTTATGGTTCTTAGTACTTCTATCTTTTCTTAATATGAACTTAAGAGTGGTTTCCAGCTTTGACAATGTTAATTTTACAATTCTTCTTGGACAATAATCGTGTAGAACAAGCCAGACGATAATCGAAAGGAGTCTGTATCATGTCTTGCTGTCTGACCACAGAAATATACAGCTCATCATATACAGTTTCATCAAATGTTTCATCGAATATTTCATTGAATATTTCATCGAATATTCAAATTTTCGCGGGCACCAGGTACCGAGAGATCTCGCCCGCGGGTCGTCCGTCGCGAGCAGATTGGACACGTTTCGCCGTTCGCGGTGTTCCGTAAACGCCTGTAAACGTAATCGTGCCCGGTATCGCGGCGTTCGCGCCTTATGCCGCTCATTAAACGCGAATTTGTCGACGTCGTTTGTCGTAAATCTGTTTCGACGTAAACTCATTGCCCCGAGCCGCGCATTACGTTCCCCCGGAATGATTAACACGCGTATCGTAAAATTCTAGCGGCGCGCGGGCCAGCTCGACGACAGCGTATATGGACGCTTCCGTTCCGTTCCGCGTCCGATAGTGTGAAATCACAGAAACGCAGAAACTGACGGTTTCAGATTTGCATTTCCTGTAAAAAAATATCCCAGATCCCCGGGTCCGCGCCGGGACAATAATCTTAAAGGGAGAAATGCTTCAGATCGTCGTAAAATCGTTTTTTGCCCAAACCTCGAGTCTGGACAATAATCGTTTAGGATAAGCCAGACGATAATCGAGAGGAGTCTGTAATATACAATATACATACACTGTGTGACGCTCTGTTTCGTATCACACACTAAATAAGTAATTTTATGTATATGTTTTTTTCATTCAGAGGTGATACATTTGAATTTAAACATGTCTTTGCGACCTTTCTTTGAGTAGAAATGGAGTCAACGCGTGGGGAATTATTATGAATATAAATGGAGCAGTATAGGTAGATCTTTGAGTTCCATTGAAACTCAAGAAATAGTGGTATTGGTGCAGCTAATAAAATGCAGGTTCAAAGCTTCTGGGAAAACGCTTCCGGTAAAACCAGAAAATGTTACACTGAAGATTAATTATATGTGGATGTGACAAACAATTGTTTTGAACAAGATGACAAGAATATATTGAAATATTATTACTTTTAAACTTTGAATTCTTGTATCGGTGCTTCAGTAAGCTATGCAAATTTTTCACGTGCATTGCCTCTGCAATTCGTGTTTACGAAAGTTCCGTTTTATTGTCCGCGACCAACGATGGGTATTACAGTGATATTCACACGTGGTTTGTTTGATGGGGCCATGAAATTTACGTACTATGTATCCACCCCTTGCGATTAATTCGACTATTTAAGTAGAGGCTTAACTTGTTTCCATTTTCTCTCCGTGTTTGCAGTGTACTTAATGTAAGCTGATATCATTAAATTCGCCGAACATTTAGAAAGGAAACATTTAATTGAAAGGATAAATTTCTTGACTGCAGAGCACTACTATTAACGCTGTTGTTCATAACAAATTTTTCTGCGATTTTGAGAGTATTTTTCTCTTAAAATTTCTTCTGGATCCCATAATGGGTACAAAAACAGTAATTTCATGAAACTTTCATTAAGCTTCGTAAACATTTAAAAATGAAAAATTCCATTAGATATAAAATTTTCAAATTCAAAGAGGTACGATTAAACACTGTTTCTTTTAAAAATTCCTCTGGGTACCGCAATGATGATTTCATTAAGCTTTTTTCTTTAAGGGTTGGAATCATTTAGAGAAGAAAAATTTCGTTGCAAGTATACAATTTTGACATACAGATAGGAACTATTAACACTGGTGGTTTACATAACAAATCATTGTTTGGTTTCAAGGGTATTTTCGTCTTCAGATTACCTTCGAATCCTTGCGGTTCGGTGTCTGACTGTCTACTTCGGTCGAGAGGGCGGCTACACGGTCCCCCTCGAGGCCGAAGGAGTGGAGCAAACAGGTCCGCGAAATCGAGCACATGTGCCTAACCGTAAATTTGCAGGGACACACCTTCGAGGGTTTAGGGTTCCAAATAAGGGCTGCTGGAATATGGTATTAGTCAGTGCGTTATGTTCTACGGGCGCGCCAGGTTGTGTCAAGCGTGTCGGGATTTCGCGAGTTTTCCGCCTCACAGTCCCTCTGTAAAATTCGAATAAAAACGGTAACGGACTCGAATGTTTTCGCGAGCACTACTTTCAATAATTTTCCGTCGTTCTTTCTACGTTATTTGTGAAGTGACAGTGGGACGATTGAACAATGTCTAACGATGGAAGAAATGGTACTACAGGTAAATGAATACAAATTTTTTTCGGTAAACTGTCGTTATTCGATAAGAATATAACTTTGAAACACTTGGAAAACATCTGTTGAGAAAGTATTCTAAGGTATTTTTTGACATTCTTTTCTAAGACTGAACTAAAATGATATTTTCATTATTTATATCGAACATTGATAATGGAATATTCTGACTTACATTAATTTTCATAACAAATTTCATAAACTCTTACCTGTAATAAGTACCTACTGAAATCTTTTTCGTTTCGGCAGTAAAGTATTACCCATATAAGGTGTCCTGTAACCAGTGATACAAGCGTAAAAACAGCGACTCCACGTCAACAATGAAATTAAAAAGATACAATAAAATTCATTTGTTATATCCATAGAACGTCAACGACCGAATGGTTAATCACACAATATTACAGGGTGGGCCATAAGTCGTTCGACGAATATGCACTCAAATCAGAAATATTCTTGTTGTCTCTTCCATTTCTCTGTTGGTGTCTTTATCACTAGTATCAATTAACTTACTACTCAATAATACATTTCTTCTAAAATTGTGAACTCGAAGACGCAATGTACATCCAAAGAAAGTACAATCATCAAGATCGTGTCACCAAGAGGTCCACGACCGACATTCAAGTAAACATTTGTTTACCCCTAAATCATTTTCTCCGCGCAAGACGATCGTAATATCACCGAGGTAGTTCGGAAGTACCGGTGATAAGCTGACGCGGGTATATTTATAGCCCAGTCGTATCTTCTTCCCCTCGTCGATTCATTAAATTAATCCTGCGGCTCCGAGGCGATACCAGGACGCATATCGGTATTATCCGCGTAACAAAAGCAGCGGTGTGTAGGTATCTGTTGCATAAACAACAATAACCATCGTCGCGGGGGAAAATGGTTTCAAGCGAACCGCGGCTAATTAACGTTAATACCGTAACGTTGTTATTGATCGTTCGAAGCCGGTTCGACGCCGAGGATTCGTTCCGCAACGCGTGCAATTACCAAGATCGCATACGAAACAGCCTGGAATCCTTGAGGAGGATTAATATTGTCGTTCATAAGTAAGGGAAGAGGGGAGGCATGATGAAAATGCAAATAAAGTGATAATTGTACTACTGAATTAAGTCTTTATGAATCGGAATACAATTATGCGTTAACAGTCTAGTACTTGGCACATGCTTGGGACAATATAAAGTCAAACTTTTAAGTTACTAAGCTCTAAAAAATATCAGAGATGCGTCTTGCCCCTACCACGGGGTAAAATGGGGTATCGAAAATAGAGCAAGATCGTTTGCCTATGTATTTTCACAATGGATACAAATATGTTTTTTTACGGAGTTACATGTTATTATTATTGTTATTTCTATTATTATTATTCATTACAATTTATTATTATTTTCGACCTGGCGTCCAAACTGCTAACATAGCGACGAAGCGAATCTTTGAGATATTTACATGGGTCACGATTGACCAATTTGAGGTTTTCGTTGGACGTACTTCGAGGGTTAATGAACTTTGATTTAATTCGTCGCCCATATCTCAGAAAACTAATTACCGTCTCAACTTGAAAATTTGTTCCGATCGATGTCATTTGTTAAATTCCTTTCCAAAATCGTGGGATCCTTATTCGACTCTCATTTGTTGGGTGATTCTTTACTATTCAGACTGAAGGCCATCTGGTGTTCAAAGGAGACGCTTTTTAAAATTTACTTTCAAGTGTCATTACTTTATGGTTTACAGCTACAGATATTATAGTCTCGGCAGAAGTCCCGTGTGCCCATAATAGGAATCTGTGCGATAATGGGGCCCTTTCTTCTATCTTATTACACTCAGTTCATAGTCGATAAGCGTCCTAATGTTTACGAGACGGTGGTTGTATTTACCTGGGGAGAACGACGCTGGTCGCGAGTCCGGTAAACCGGTGGCCCCGCTCGCTCGAGGAGCCGCCTCCGCCGCGCCGATTGCGAAACTGCCTGATTTGTTGCATGTATCGCGTCGTAAAATCCGCTCAGGGGGAAAAGAAAAATCCTCCGGCGCTGCCTTCCCGATATTTACGAGCTAGCGTGCGCGCGCGATTGTATAAAATCCCGGTTTCGCGTACCGAGCAAATTGCAATTTTTCTTCGTTCCGCCTCTCCGCGAGGAGATTCAGCGAGGAAGCCTACGCGTTCCCCTCATGTTACTTGGCTTTCGCCGAATCGACGAGCTTTCCATTTAACACATGCTGGTATTTACCTTGTGTCGTGAGAGCGGGGCAGTCGTGCAAGCTTTAAATGCGTTAGTAAAATTTTTAGGGTTACCTATTGTTTGCGATCGGGAAGTAAATCGGCTGTTTGGCACGGGAAATGGGGAGTTTGATGTTCGTTTGAGTTGAACGTTCCTTGACACGGAGATATCACGCCGTGTTAACGGTAGAATTATTGGTGTTGAATGGGTAGGTTGAATTGTCGGTATAGGATAGTTTATCTATGATTTATGTAGCTTTACTTTTCAGGTTCGAAATTAATTTTATACGTCGGAAAGTTCGTTATTATACCTTCGTTACTAAATATTAATAATAAAGGTTCGAGTATGATTTGAGCTGTTCACATGCCGAAGCGACTAACTCCACTATTGAATTCAACTATTTGAATTTTAATGCCAATGCGTGCTTAACTTAAAGATCGTTTGAACATTTCCTCAGGTTTCGACAGTATCTTCTACGTAATTTGCCCCTCAGCGACTGAAACGTCAGCGAGATCACGATCCCTCATTTCTGCGGGCCGCAAAGTATCGAAACGAAGAGCGAAAAGACAGAATTCCGTGGCGTGACACACGCGTGTGCCCTCGTCGATAGAGACAGAGGGAGAGAGAGAGTGTCGAGCACTGGCCATTATTTACGGCCGCGTGCGCGCGTGAGAGATGCTCGTTTTATAAGGCGATAAAGGCGAAGCTCGAGCTGGGACGTCGCCGCGTGAGAAAGGGCGTAGCGTCGTAGAAACTGGTGCGGAACATGCGAGCCGACGACGCGAGATACGCTCCTAAAGATCGGTGCACACGAGAGACCGCGTGGTTCCGCCTGCGATTTTCGCAACGGTGTCATTGTAACAATGACCTCTCTCTCTCTTTCGTGTGAACATTGTCAATGTCGTGATAACTTCGTAAATCGTCACAATTTTATTATTTGTTTATATATTGTACCGTCGAGAATAATGCTTCGTTCGAAAAGGGTAGATTGGTGAAAGAATATCAATTTAGAAATGTAAAATTTGATATCGAACAATTCTAGTACAGGAAACATTTGAATTAGAGTGAGAATTCACTTAGAGTATCATTTTAGGGTTAACCGGAATGGCTGATATCGGTAACGCAATTGGTCAAAGCAGTTGCCCTTATTCTTCTCGTTTTTCCCTAAAAAAGTACAGTTCCGTTGCATCATACTGTCAAAGGTGAGAAGTCGTGACGAATCCGCAACGCCTGCGTCTCTCTTGCGATCCGGACACGCTGAAGGTGGATTCATCGGGGGCATTCACGCGTGTCCCGATCCCTGGCTGTCCCACGGACGGCTATCATAAAGCCATTAACTTTATTATACCGAGTCATTAACTTAAATATTACGACTCACGTGTCGCGGAGCTTCGGCTCGCCTGATTTATCGCTCCGTGCGCGGAGTCCGGCCGAGACCCGTTCTTTCCGTCTGGCGCAGACGTTCACCTGTTCTGGGCCAGTTCTTGCGCCGATGGAAAGCAGTCTTCGGCGACTGGATAGTCAAGGATACGCAAGATTTGCGTAATTCTTGGGTATTCGGGACGAGAGAGTGATGGACATTTTTCGATTAGAAAACAGGTACTCTGTGCGTTTGTATAGTGGTTTTATTGATAGGGTGCTTCCAGGTTTAGGGTGTTAGGGATGCGAGTGCACGTACGGTTTGTTTCTTACTCTGCATTGATATCGAACATTCAGAGATTTCCCACTTTCTAAGTCTTACCCTTGATATATGATAAGTGTAATGATCTTCAAAAAAAAAAAACTAAACGTTTCATCAGTATTGTAATTAGGTTCGTCAGCTTCATAAGTATTATTAAAAGGTAAAGTCGAGTATGAGTTAGATGTTATCTCGTCTTACCTGGTTGACAAGTTAAGTTGATAATAAATAGAATCTATTGCACTCAAAGTCTTCTGCTTTCAGTTCCACTATAATTACCGTTAACAGTACCACCATATCCAGTTCGCCAACTGGAGGTAAACTAGTCATCCATTGTACTCGGTTCTCCCAATCATATTCAACCTAAGTGGTTCTTGGTTTGATGGTTCATCCCATCAATGCTTTGTACCCCCATGGCGGCTAGATCTCCATATTCGACCCAATCCAAAATTTCACTGGCTAGCTCCGTTGTGGGTTAAAGGATTAACAAACTTCTGTAAGATACTTGATTGTTTGTAATTTTACGCACGACAGCTACTTCCTGAAAATCTCAACTAATCGTCATTCACGATTCCATGGGGCTATACTCACAGTCTCTTCCATAGGATTCTCGCAACCATCCCTCTCGAAGAACTACTAGAGGCTATTCAAAGGAGCATCTTACAACCCTCTCCTAAAAAAAATCTGAAATTGACCGGTCTGAGGAGCCTCTTGGAGCTCTCGTAGCGGCTTCGTGTCTAAGTGCAAAATTCCGCGGGCACGTTTCGCAAAAACCGTGCCAGGCGATATATCAAACGTGGGGGGTGGGGGACAGGAATGGTCGACGGTGCACGGCTAGAAGGGCGGCCAGAAAGTGCCGTGGAATCGGGGACGAAGGTCGCGGCGAGGCGAATGGGAGCCCCGGTAGAAAGGGTTTCGAACCTGACGCAGCGAGATTTTATATGAGTTTCGGGATTTGAAATGAGGATTTACGGGCGGCGCCGCGAACCGAGGAGGTTACATTGTTTCAAATAAGACGTCTTCGGCCTCTATTTTGCTGTTCGTCCACCTTGGTGGTATATTCGCGTCTGGGCAGCACGGAGAAAAAGGGGATCGCGATGGGAAGTCGCGGAGAAGGCCAGGTTAACGGAGCATAATGAAACGGTCTGTAATGGCGGGTATCCTGCAACGGTTGGCCACATCGCAGATGCTCTTGCGGATCCAACAGTCATCACGGTTCTTGTATTTCTAAACCTTTGAAGGTTGAACAAATTCAAGTCGTTCAACATGTTAACTTATATGGTACAGTAGAACTCCGTTTATTTGACTCACCTTCTTAATGGAGTTCACCTATTGCTTCCCAACACTTATGATTTTTCGTTCGAGCGGGGCTCAGCTAGAGTCCAGTTAATCAGGCACTAAATTTCTCCTCTTGATTCTTTTTTTTTCGCGCGAAGACAGCTGTCATTGGAATGTTCATTCCAAGCTTATACATTTGTTAGAATTTATGGAGTATTACACAATCTCCACAGTGTGTATTGCAATTTTCGTGTCCAATTACACGTTGTAAATCCTGTTCCCTAAAGACTTACTCCATCCTGCAAGGGGTAACCACGCATCTCCCCTAAAAGGAACAAAATCCGTCCAAGGAGCAAATCAATGCAAGCAAGATCCGTGGATCAGATTCGGAGGAAACGAAATTAAAACAGAGAAATTACCGGCGAGATCGAGTCAGACACCGCGACCGCAGAGCGTGTACCCAGGTAGAATGGGCGAAAGAAAATGAAGCAGAAGAAGAAGAAGAAGAGAGAGCTTCGTTTCGCGAGAGGATCCCTTCGATCCACGGTTGAGCAGACGCATAAGCATATAGATGGAGATTAAGATCGAAATAAGAACGAGAAGGTGGCTTATTCGGGAGAAGCACGGCCGGGAAGAAGGTCGAGGAGGAAGCAAGATGAAGGGTATCCTCGTTCGCCAGAAGCGAGGGAGAGAACCCGGTCTGGATGGTGGACTCTGTTGGTGGAAGGGGGTTCTGGAGGGAACAGAACAGGATGGGAGGGATAGGAAGGCATGGGGGAGAAAGGAGGCTTACGGGGAAGAACTGGTCGGGGAGGAGGAAGACCAGAGAGAGAGGGGAATGGAAGCTGAAGACTTGGCTCGGTAGGAGGGTTCGACTTCGATCCTCGAGCCTGATGTGTGCGTGCAAGTATGGATATTACACATCGATTTGTGTGTGAATGCGTGCCTTCGAAGTTCAAGAGAAGCTGGCAAGAGAGTGAGCAAGAGAGAGAGACAAGGTGATCGGCCGATCGCACGCGCATGCGCCCCAACATCTTTATGAACTCGTTATTATAGCAACCAGCGGATAATCAAAACGACTCGGCTCATCGTTTCCTTCGCGGTCCATGCCTTGATGCTGGAGCATTACCTTTAGACCGTCTCTGGTAGCCTTCTGGGTCTTTGGTGTTTTGTTAATGTAAGCGGTAGAGCGTGGCGGCAGCCGTCTTTGTTTGTATGAATTGGGAGGAGAAGAATTGACAAAGAGCTTGGATGATCAGTGTAGTCATCTGGGAAGATATGGGATTAACTCACGGTCCGGTACTCGATCGGTCGATTTCTTTTCCTTTTACATTAACGATATCTGTTCTGGGGAATGCGAAGAAGATACAGAATCTTGTTATAATACACTGCCCAACGCTATTAGAGAGTCAGATGTATATCTAGGGATGTAATTTATCGAACCTGCGGCATCCGTTTCGTTTGATCAGACCACCCGAACCGCCCACCGTGGTGATCCTATAATCTTTTGGAGAGTGTAACGTAAATAACCTCACAAAGTATTGCATATTCAATGCCTTAAGGCGACTAAAGATGCACGATGTCTTCTGGGGCCATCGTAACACCAGAAATAAGAGAAATTCCAATCATTAGGCTCTGGGATGGTGACTTGACTCTCTAGTAGGGGTAACTTTGTCCCAAAGTCAGAAACAAATCATCTTCAATTTTGCAGTTCTGTAAATTGTTAAATTCACAATTAGAGTTCACTTTTCAGTAAAAGTGAAATACGATCCCGACAAACAATTAATAATTACCACAGAAATTAATTTCCAACAACACCCGATACATACCATAAATCCACAAAATCTCCGATTCAAAGATACCACCCCGATATATGTGATACACACCCAAAACATCTCCACAATATTCAGCGATCATCGCCGCCCATATGAGCAACTCCGCGATCAGTCGGGCGTTTACACGGGTAGCAAGATGGCGGCCGACCGTTAAAGGAGCCCTATAACGAGGAAAGTTTTCATTACGCGGGCCATTTAAAATTAAGACGGTCTACCTTGTTCCACCGTAGTTTCTTACCCCGGCACTCACCCTGGCTCGCTGAATTCCCCCTGTTCGCAACCCTCGCTCTTCACCCTCCTGGTCCTCCTCCGCAACGTGGTCGCAAGTTTGATGCTCTCGGTGTGTTCGAGGAAACCGAGCCGGCGGCGGCCATGTTTCTGCGCAACCTGGGATAGGGTGGTGGTGGACGTTGCTGGCGGAATTCCATTTCCTAGCAAAAAGGTGTTCCACGCGAGGGGAACTCACGGCGCTGCTCGCTTTCCCGTTGTATCTCCATGCGTCCCGTGGTGTACGTGGAATACCGTGGGGTGTCGTTGCTACACGTTCAACGTCGACGCCACCATGGAACAGCTATGCATTTTTCACACGTGCTCGCACCGCCCGTCTCGTGTCTTCGACAGACGGGACTAGCTACGGGCTGATAAGAATCTTGTTAACGCGTTTCCAGACTCTCTGACCTCTGCTTTTGTTGTATTTGATGGTGGCCCTTGAGGGTTGTGGAATGGAAATAGTCTTTTTTGGATTATATTGTGAGTTATGGAGGGAGCACGGTTGGTGGAGGTATTTTGAAAGATTTTTGAGTGTATGTCTAGAAGCGTGGAGAGCTGTTGTATAAATTAACTAATTTAGAAAGTAATTTACGCTTCTGACTTGGAGCTTCCGAATATGTAGTTTGCTTTCATTTTATCTGATGGTGGTTTCTGAATTGGAAATAGTTTTTTGAAATATATTGTGACTTGGTTGGTATTTGAGGAATATTTTCAGGTGGGTAGGTAACAGAAATATTCTTCAGAAGGGTGGAGGGTTGTTGTAGAATTTGAAACACATTGACCTGGTTGATCTCTCAAGGTTTATGAAAACTAAAATTAATTGTTCTGTTTTTGAAGTTCGTTCCACTGTTTATACGTTTCTAAGAACGTCAGAAGTAGAGATGATACCGTCAAGGGCCTTCGTCCGCGTGCCTGTCAAAAATAGACACCTCGTTAAGGGTTTATCTAGCGTCTGTGGACACAGAAAGAGCGTGGGGCCGTAATCGAGGCGAGGTGTTTGAACAGGATCGGCCCGAAGGTATACAAACAACAGTATAAACTAAATAACGACGCCTATTTATTACCTCCGAGTTTATGTTTGCTCTAGAGTCTAAAGACGTTCTACAGTAGCTATAATGTTAACAACAGGATATTTATACAGAACCCCCCAATCCAACTACACCCTTTAGTCTCCACAAACCTTAACTTTTACTATCATCTGTTGGTTGTTAAATCTTTCCAAATCTTCCATTATCCATCATTCTGTACAACATTAAATAATCTACATACAAATTCACGAACTCCCCACGAGGAATACGTGAATCACGAAGATAACGCTCAGTCCCCTAACCTCAAAAGAAGCACATCGCCCTCTAATATCCGCGCAGTCTCGTTCGCAAAACTTCCCATCCCCCTCGAACCAACCAACCAGCTCACCGTAGACAAAGGGAATTAGAATTTAACTGCCTCCGGGAAAAAACAGCGAGGAAGGCGAGCAAGCTTAAGCAACATTTCCCTGGAGCGATACAATTTCCACTCGAACAGGCGCGCTTTAAAGTCACCTCGGGTAAAGCCTCGAGGTTTTCCCCTCGTAGGATACATTCTAGCGCGTCGTGCGAGAGGGGGATGGGGTGGGGTGCGCTCGAAGGGGTGGCAGGTCTTGCTATTGATCCGTACGGAGGGACGCTTGTAGGGGGTGGAGTCGCCGTTAGCCCCGGGGGTAGTTTCAGCCCCACCGCGCGCTTTGCCATCGGATTGGTCGAGGCGAGTGGCAAGATGGCCGCCGGTGCACGTACCGGAAACGTGACCGTCACGGGGACACGGCTCGTTCGACCGCTTTTCTTCGGCTTTTCTTCGTTCTTCCTCGTCTGCTCGAGCAAGAAGCGGACCATCCGAGTGAGCAGCGCCGCGGCAAGAGCTGACCGACCGAACGGCGAAACCCTTGCCTGGTTTCCTCTCTCCCCTCGTCGGGGTTTTTGCGAAATTTATTACGGCGATATATTCGCATCCATTAGATAGCTCGGTTCCTTCGCCTGCATCCTGCCTTCATCTCCCCTCCACCTCCCCCTACATCTCCTCCTTTTCTACCCCCCCTCCCCCAGTTGTTCGTCCTCGCTTCTCCGCCACCGCCTTTTTCCGCCCTTCTCTCCTCCCGACCGCCGCGTAATCAATTACTCCGCGGTGGTATCGAAACGTTCGTTTTTTGTATCGGCTGCCATGGAACCGTTCGCCTCGGGATGATCCCTGATTTCAGTTAATTTCGACTTCTCGCTTGTTCCTGGGAGCCATGTTACGATCGAGGATTGAGGTTATGTTCGGCGATCTTGTGGATGTTGGAGAAAATTGGTTAGGGTAGTGTTGTTAGGTTTGGACCGGGGATCTTTTGGCAGATACTGGTTCTTATGGACTAATGTACTCGGGAAAACGAAAATTGATTTACTCTTTTAATTTCAAGTACTGAAATAAATGTTAAAATGCATGGTAATTTGGCATAAATTTCAGAAACATCCGATTTCAAATGGTAAAAGGCCTTTCCCCTACGCCACTTTTTTCCCTAGCGGAAGCCGAGTTTCCCAAGAAAATGATAATTCGCCAATCAATTGTTCTATCGTGTAAACTCTTATTTTTGCAATTACTCACGGTCAGAACGAAACTTTCGTCGCAACTAACGAGCATGTGATGCGATACAACGGGTGGTCCGCGTAATTTCTGATCGTTACGCGTGTCCACGAGTCGCGGCAGACACGGGCGCAATCGGAACTAATGGTGATGGGCATTACCGACGAATTGTCGGCGCTATACACGGACGATATAACGTCGAGAGTCCATAAACTGCTCGTACAGACGCCCTCGTTACGTACTTACTTGCGCCACGCGCACGTCCCACCGATTCCTCACAATGTCCGTGCACTACGAATATTTGTGGACACCTGTGCGACGCGTCGATAGACCCACAGATTGCTGTGGACACCATCGCGAAGGTGTTTAATGATTTCCTGCCTGTTAGTCGGAGTCTCTGCACGATATGGCGTGGCTCGGGCTGTCGCTTTGAGACCAGACAGACGTAACGAGGACGTATGAATATATATATAGAGTGACGTTGTGCCACTTAAATAATTACAAAATAATAGAAATTGTGAAGATCGTGAATATAGAAATTTTTTGTGACCCTTGTGTTACTACATAGTGCTAAACGTCCTAGTCGTTTATTTGGTTAAATGGATTTTTTGCTTACAACAGGATAAAAATAGAAACCTATACATAGTCTTTTTTGGAATATATTGTTATTGGGTTGGTATTGAGGGAACACGTTTGGTGGAGCTATTTCGAAGGATTTTAGAGTTTAGCTTTCTTGCATAAATTAAAAGATGGAGGTGATCGGTGGTTTAAAAGTATTTTACGGCGAGGTTAAGATCATGGTTGTCGAAATTTGTTGTATTACCAGTAAAACTAATTCTAAACGTAGTTATTCTTTATACTGAATATATTGTGTTTGCTTAGAACAAAATGTGGGTAACAACTTGAATTTTTTCAATATTCATTTTCCAGCGAGATTATTATTTAAGAAGAAAAATAGACAGACTTGAAAACTAATTTCAGAATTACTGAAAAAATCACCTGGCTACTTCTTTCTATCGTTAAATCTATTAGGCTCACGTATTGCACCTTTTCACTCGCGGAAGCAAACAGCAAACAGCTTCTGTAGCTGGCGTGATAAGGAATGTTTAATTCGCTTTAATTATTCGATGGAATTCAGCCGTCTTGTTTGCCGGCGCGGCAGTAAAAGGGTGAAGGGGTCGAGGATCCTGGAGGTTGTTCAGACTGCAGAAGGTAGGGAGTAACTCGGAGGTTGAGATACTTCGGCCTCTGGGGGGCCGGCGGTCGATACCGCGTCTCTGCGAGCGAAGCAGTGTTGCCAACTGGCTTGTCTGGAATTTGCACTTTCTTAGCAAGCTCTTGCATACAGAAACTATAATACAATATCTTGTAGCCTGACTAAATATTTCACCAAATTTTAAATCAATATTTCGACATCTAACATTTTTTTTCTGAGTTTCGCTTCAGGTAAATTTGAAGATGGAATTGCCGAATTATTGCGTTGAAGGTCATGACCTTTGGTGAAAGTATCTCACTTAAGCTTGTACTAAATTGAAAGTTAACGCAAGTTTTGAAAAAATTATCTTAGTAGTTCCAATGTTGAACGCATATTTCTATTTTTTTTTTATTACTCTGCACACTTCTTAGATGGTCTTTGTGGTTTTTGAATGAGTTTAACGGTTCGAGATTATTAATGTTCCACTTGTCATTGGTTTTAGTATAACAGGCTCAAGTGGTCTTGAAGAATCGGCAATGAAATAGAGTAATACATATGTACGTGTATGTATTATGATAAATTTCTGGATTACGTAAGCACTCATAGTTTGTAGTAAACAGTCATAAATGTCCAGGCACGAACAACAAAAATGTTTACACGCACTGTTCCTCGATGACCTACATTGTTTGCACGTAGTCTACTATAATTGCACATTTAAATACAAGTAATTGTTGCAACTTCAAATGAATTAAGTAAAAACATTCCTTGAATATAAGTATTCAGTCTTAGTCTATTCTTCTATTATCCGTTCAACGAGACGAGTTAGTAAAAATAATCGATAGGGTAAAAATAATCCTATCCGATTGTCACCTTCTTTTGTTCATACATACTAACCTAACTTGTCGAACAAGGTATAAATCGATTACATCGAAACACATTAGTTCGTATTCCCCAAGCTGTTACGATTTAACAAAAACCAAGACAGGATGTACTTCATCGTGATATTGCCTCAACGGTGAAAAATCGTCCTGTCAACGTGTTAGTAACCATCGAACTCAGTGTCCGACAATATTCCTAGAGCACAGAACTAAAAGACCAGTCGCTCGATTTATTTCAGTCGACCGTTTCAAAAGCGGCCTTTCAGGGTCGTCTTTAGTTCGTTGAAACGACGCGTTTATGGGAGCTCGTGGAGGTCGAGTCCAGAAAAAACTCCGTCGTGACCAATTTCCAAGGTGAAACATCGTTCGGGAAAAGGTAAACACTCGTCAGGGTTGACCCTTTCCAGGGCACGGTTTTTTTTTTGTTTCTGTCTTTTTTTTTGCATAACCTCGACGCGCCGAAAGCGAAAATGCATTCGACGGGGGAGAGTTTACGAGGTCGTCCGCGGCCGCGTTGACGTTCCGAGCATTCTGCCCGGTTCGGTGAACGAAACTATGCAGATTATAGCTTCCCGAAATGCCTCTGTCGTCGTCGAGCAAGGGCGCGCGCACGCCCAAGAGTAATCCTACTGCGGGGGTTGTAAACCGCCTTTCGTTTTCTTTTTTTCTGCCCCGTTGTAAAACGGCCTTTCTTCGGTAATGGCGGCGGCGGGGAGCGCCTTTGAAGAGGGAGCATCTTTGCAACGGCCCAGGGAATCCTTTCGATGTTACGAAACTTTCTAATTGCCGGTGATTATTGGCCACGAAGAAGCTTCGAAAGCACTGCATTAGGCCCCGTTGTCCAGGGTGAATTACGTACAAGTTGTTCGAGGTTAATGAAAAGAGGTTCAGAACGAAATCGGAAGTTTTTGGGATTCTTGGATTTGCCAACACTATATGTAGAAGTTAATATTCATAGTTTGTCGTGCAAGAAATCGAGTCGTGGAGATACGTTGTAAATGATTTTCATAGCTTTTGACTGTAATTTCTTCGTAGATTTACAGTGATTTCTGGATTATGTAAATTTGTACACGAATTTCTCAAGAAAAAATTATCTCGACATTCAAAATAACATTATCCGTATGGACATAAATACGAGCAGTAAGCGACGAGAACAGCAGGGTTAACTGTAGCAAGCTTACGATCAATACATGTACTATAACACCAAGCAGATCTAACCTGAAGTTACCAGTTGTTTATTGTCTATAGTACACGCTTCTAAACTTTATCAATCTATCTTCATTACACCATGTATATAAGTACAATGGATCCCCCAAGGACTGAAACAACCTACACTGACTCACGTATTCGTTTATATATATTCTAAATTACAATCAAGTGTACAAATTCTCTTGCAATTTCTATTTATTTTACTTTCATCGTGCTTTCGTGACAAATTTTTCGTAACTTTGAAATAAAATTCCTTGATACGTAATTCATTGAAATAAATCTGACATAGTTCCGTGAATAATTTTCCGAGTCACTGTACACCAAAATCAGCCGATCTCGACTTAAAATCAAAGCTCCGCCCAAAGACCACACAGAAGCTCGCTAACAGAAAAGGAGAGAATTCACAGTGGCAACCTACGTAATATTGAACGTGACTGCGCGTGACGAGTGTCAATGGTTCTCGAAACGACCTACCGAGAACAATGGTCACTTAATAACCCGATCGGTCGCTGGAATTGAATGTCACGCGGGTCCGCACGGTAGCGCCCCCGATACGTACACATACTTCATGCGGCCTCAAAGGCCAGGCTAACTAAAAAAAAAAGAAAATATTTATGGTGTTACGATTCCACACGAGAGACATCCGTCCTAATTATCACCTATTTAAAGCTCCCGCGGCCGATTCGACGGAGTGTTGCGCGAGGGGTTTCAGGCGGTTCGCAAACGCGGTCCACTCTCGTGGCACGCTGGAAACGGACGAGGGAAGGAAGGAAAGGGGGTGTGTGGGGCGAGCCATAAGAGCTCATAAATGCGAATTTAAGAGGCGCAATAAAAACACATTGAAATTGAGAGAGTTTCCCGCCGCGACCGACTTCTTTCCCACGCTCGTTGTTGCGCTTTTACTGCGAACGATTATACGCTCTGTCTTCAAAGAGGAACACCGTGTCTCGTTACAACTCCTTTTACGATTCGCTTCTTCAGCGACGGCTGATTTCATTCGTGTCTGGTTCCTGGGTGTTCCAATGTTGGGAGAAGGTTTTTTGGCTATTGCTACCGGATCTGCGTGTATTTGCACAGAATGTCATGTAACTAATATGTAGTCCTAGCTATAGACTTCTCTCGATTATCGTCCCGAACACGGGTCTGCATCGGGACAATAATCTTATAGGGAGAAATGTTTCGGATCATCGTAAATTCATTTTTTGTCCGAAGTCCGAGTCTCAGCAACGAAAGTAGAAGGACAAGAGAGTATGCGCTTGATAGGGTCCACCTATTTTATAAAAAATGAATGGTATTTTTGAGAAAATGAAATGGAACTAGGTGCAATAGATATTTTCAAAAACATATTCAGAAACAGTTTAGATTCTTGTGACTTCTACAGAAATGAGTAGTGATTTCATCAAGAAATAGTGGATTACTGATTGGTACATTTAACAATCCCACATGGCCCACCTTTCAAATGCCAAATTATATTACGAGTATAGAAAACACATCACATAAATGATTTTTTTAACTAGAACGCCATAAACAAAAATTGTCATTCCCATCCTGCAACGTTCTAAAAACCAAAAACGTGGATTCACGTCTCCAGTTCGCAATGTTCAAGATTCTGCAGAAATCTGACCAACGTGTGACCATTTCATCGGACGATCCTATAGGACCAGAGTATAAGTCGAGGGTTTGGTTGGGTGCAAGCCCGCGGGTATCCGTTGCAGGTACCACCACGGTGTTTTATGCTTTCGTTTCTAAGGTTGTAAATTTATCTGGAGGGAGGGGAGCCCGCAGCCTCTCGGACTTTGTATCCGAACGGGCCTTTTGACGAACGATGATCGACGATAAATTGTGACTTCGCTTGGCGTTGTTTGAACGCGGTGGGCCCCGTCTGTTTGAGGCTAACCGTTCGCAAGATTACACTGCTATAAAATAATGAACGTAAAACACCCGGGAGAATCGACGTGACAGGGACTAGATCTTTTCTCCCGCGTACAATTAAGCGATCGATCCCCTTTCCTTTCTTTTTTCAATCGTCTCCCGCCGTTCGTTCTTTTTTGTCCAGCGTGAAAAGACCTCAGCCATTTCATTTGAATACAGATCTTTATTAGCTGTTCAGCGGTTTCGGGCTAAAGGTGAATTCGGAAGAAGACGGATAAAATTCGTGGTCTGCCAATAATTCATCTGAATTTTTCAGACTTATTTATTCACTTTCACGGAACTGATAATTGTCTAAAATTTCGTTACGGTGTAGGAAACAACTCACTTTATCAGATGCTGTATTATGGAGCGTCCTTGTTACCATAGCTATTGCAGAAATATTTAAAATTGGCAGAAGTGGGCTCGCACTGTGAGTGCTTCAGATCTTTATGTTACAATTTGAAGGAATTAAGCGCGTAAAAATTATTTAACTCTAAGTCGTCTAGTTTTTAATATAGGTACATAATGGTCTAAACTTGTATTAATTTCATATTTTTAAAACAGTGTAAAGTTCATCACATAGGGGGATTAATGCAAAGTTCACCATTTCTACATATACAGACTTGTCTTAAATCCATTAAATAATTCGAAGGTAGCGATTATTACTCGCTCGATTCTTATCGAACGGTTCCAAAGTTTCAAGGTTTTCGTACCTTTGATTTGTTCTACTCTAAAGTTTGAAAAGTGTGCGTTAATACACTGTGGCTTTTGGGTCCAAATATGTATATTCATTTTCTCCAAAAGGATGGAGTAATATATCTATCCGTTCACAACGAAATTACATTTTCTCAGTCATGTTTCACACTATTCTTCGCGATTCACAATCAGCGACGGGAGAGCCTCGTAGCCCGACGCAGTTCCGTCGAATGGCAGCGTTCGCCGTCGTCGGTAGACCGGGGCAGGCGATTCGAAAATAAACGAGCCGCCATCATGCGAGTCGAGTAGCAGAGAACCTATTAAGATATCGTGGGTCGGACCTGAAAACCTCGAGGCGGCCGCCTGGGCGAACCAATCGCCGAAATTAGCATTAAAATCCGCGGCGAGAGAGCGGAGTACAAAGGGCAATGAATATATTTGACATTTTTATCGTTCGCCTTGGATAACGGCCGATCGGGGGAAACGTTGTCTGGGGTTGCTGAAACGTGAACGGAGGGACCGTAGCGTCGGTCGTTCGCTTCGGGAGATTTAACTTATTGTCATGGTTGACGGTGGTATGCGTTTATAATAATAATTGTTAGACGTTTGTATTGCGTTTACTGAACAAGAAAATTAAATTCTTAAAATTAATTGGTTTAAGAACAAGAAAAATTTAAAGAAGAGACAATATTCTTAGGGGTGCAATCAGTGTAGAAATTAGGGACACGGGGCAAGGTTTGGGAGGGACGTGCTTGTTGTTAAAGAATCCAAATACTGAGTACCAGTGTATGTGAAAGAACCTTAAAATTTATAGACATGTCACACAGAAGTGGATAACATCGCATTAATATTCATTTATTCGGTAGACCGAGATATAATATAGACATGTAATTGGTCATAGGTGACTAAGCCACTGGTCATTAACCTTGTACACCTGGGTTTATTTGTCATTGCGTGTCAAATATAAGTATATTTAAATGAAACACTACAAGAAAGTACAATGACACAAATCAATGGTTCTGAATAAAAATCTTGGTCTAGTCGATTGGATTCTATCGTCGATCAAGAGGAAGAAATCGTTATTATGCACAGAGGAGAAAGATCGAAGATCCAGATACGACTTCGAGGAGGATCAAAGCTCCGGCAGACGGAATACTTCGGCGAGCAATAATAAGAGACTAACAGAAGGCAGCTGAGAATGAAGATATTGAGGCTTGATGGGTTAAAATGTCGGCGAAACGACGAAGACATAAACTCGATGCACATCTCCAGCAAGCGGTTTCTGGCCCGGCGAGCGCAACGCACCTTTACAGGTGAAAGAGTCATTACAAGATACTCGGGCAAACAATAACGGCGGCCATAGCGAGCCGACAGGGAACCTTTGCCCGCGAGATTCGACTAATAGGACTTTGGTTTGTCAAGACAAACGAACTTGGCTGAAGTTTGGTTCACAGAACTCGTTGAGCAATTCTTTCTTTATTATCGAATACCGTCGTTTGTCGTTCTTGGGGAATTACAGATTCCTAATTCTTGCTAGAACATGATGATATAGGAATAGATTGAAGCCTGAGCTTACTTTAGCTTAGATAGATCTTATGAAGCTTCTAAAGTAAATCAAAGAAACAATATTCTTCCTCCACAATAAAAAATCAATCCGGTCTTTTTTATTAGTATCAATGGTGAGAGGAAAAACATGGAATGTCCGTAGTTAGTAATTTTACGTTTCACAACGCATTTCGTTGGTGGAAACAGAATACAGAAATGTCAAATCACAAAGGGTTACATTTAGTATACTGGTTAAATATTGGTGGACTAAAGTATTAAAAATTGATTTACTGAACAAAGCTGTCTTGTGGCATTCCATATTCTTTCTCCTTATCCATCATATAGGTACTCTCACGAGCAAACTCGGCTTGCTCTAGGGGAAGAAGTGGCGTAGAAGAAAAGTTTCTTACCACTTAGTAATTTATTTCAAGTACTGAAATAAATGTTAAACCGATTGTTAATTTGGCATAAATTTCTGTAACTCCCAAAACTAAACGGTAGAAGGCTCTTCATCTACCTGACTTTTTTCCTAGTCTAAGTCGAGTTTGCTCGTCGTTGTACAACAATAGCAGCGCTTTGGTCGCATTCGATTCGCTGCGATACCGATGATGATTGCGGATGGTCCAACGACGACGAGGATGATGATAGGGGTAATGAGCGGTCTCTGGGAGCCCTGGTACCGCCGCGAGAAACCAGAGAATCCCACGAGATGAACCGCGGGTCCGAGAGCTAAACGTTTCCGAGAGACAAGCGGGTTGTTCAATCAATGGGGCCGGCCTTTGTTTCGTATTTGCGGGTACGGCCTCGGGGACGGTAAACCAGCAACGAAATGAAAGCTAGTGACTCAATCAAGCGGCGTTCTGGACCGCGACTTCGCAACCAACCTGCCGTTTCTTCCTCCTCTGCCGCGCAATTAGGGCCTGGATCTTGGGGATCCTCAGCGCGATCATGGAGGTCGGGCTCGAAGTTACAGAGCCTCGGAACTTCAATATCTTGGGTGAACTGGTGACTCTGGTTGGGTTTCACATGTCGGATTTGAAGGTGGGGATAGTTCTCTGTAGAGTATCCTTTCGGTGATTTCGTTTTGTTCATCTAGTAGTGCTGGGAGTGATGACCATCTTGTCTAATTTAGAGGTAGACTTTTCTAAGTAGGTATGCTAATATGAACATCAAATTAAAATTGTAATATGTACAGGATGAATATAAAATGTGTTTGAGACTGGAGACCTCTTCGACAAATTTCTTTAGTAGCTTAGGGTATTTTTCAGTCCTTTCTAAAGATCATTGGGGTCTTTTCTAACGTCCCTTGTGATGATTAGGATCCTTTCTAAAGTTCATCTTCTAAGGCCTGTCTATACATATTTATCGGACTATAGAAAATAAATATGCACTTACACATTACGTTTCTTAAAGCAGTTTTAAGAGGTTGATTCTTTACTTTTTTCTAGTGCGACAATATTAATGTCCGCTGACTGCTATTAATCTTCGTTTGAACTGTTACTCCATTACTAATTATATTTACACGATCGTAAATGTTACGCTCCAGAAATTAACTTCGAAACAAAAACACCTGCAGAACACTGACTACTTGATACCATTGGTTATGTATAAAATATTTCTTGCGTTCTCATAATTAAAAAAGATATTCAGGAGGTCATACTTAAATGAGACACCCTATATAACGCAACCGGTAACCACCAACCATCATAACAGTCAACATTTTCACAATTTATCTAACATGGAAGATACACCAACTCTGATTCACGTCTCCATGTTAAAAATAATATCATATCATAGACCTGATCCAGATAAGTGTAAATCTCTTCATAAAACCATTACCAAACACGGCCATATACGAGATAAGACCCTTCGGTTAGCCAACCAATGACGAACCAAAGAACCAAAGGACACAGCGTTCAGTCCCACAAAACGCAAAGTTTCCCCGCGATTACCCAAAAACTAGGACGAATGGGCGGTAGGAGGTCGATGGTAGACGACGCGCATCTCGCGTACGATCTGTCATCGAGCGCGAGCCGGCGCTTTTACAAAGAGGCACAAGGCGTTCTCGGTCACGTTCGCCGCAGGTGCTACACAGAAGGCAGTCCGCAGGTAGATACGGTGGCCGCCTGATTGGCCTGGCTTCGCACGGGTGCCTCCATCCCTACGGTTTTAGCGACGCCTGTGTGTGCGAGGGCAAAGAGAGGCGGTCGTTGTTACGTGTCGCTCGCAACACAAGTCTCCTCTCGTCTTGGTGCGCGACGGTTTGCTCTCTCTTCCGAGGGCTACAGCGAAGCCGTCGAAGAAGGCTGAGGCGAAGCGGGAACAACCGATATGCCTACCGAACGATCTTGCCAGGCTGCCTAGCGTGTAGTGTACAGCCTGCCAAGCTTTGCCTTGCCGAGCACCAGCTAACTCGTCCAGCTCGTGCACAGCCCACCGTGTGTATTTCCGTTCCGTTACCGTTCGCCAATGCTCGCCGTCGTATAGAGCCTCTATAGCATCTGTCTCTCTCTCCTCTCCGTTTCGCTAGCAGCACACACCAGGCCTGGGCCAGCCGCAGTCGAAACTTCCGCGGACGCGATGCTAGAATGCCGTTCGCGCGCGTTCCTTGACTCGGACGAACCAACGACGTGTATACCTGCTAGTCTTTTTCTGGATTCCTCGTGAATCGGCGGCCACGTGTGCGCGCGACCCTTCCGGCGAACGAAGACCGGCTGGTGGAAGGACTGTTGAGATCGTTGCTGTGGCTCTGTGCGTATGCAAGCTTTTTAGCTCGGAGCTCTCAATCGTATAGTACCACGAGTATTAATCTGAATGCTGTAAAGTTGACTTTAACTCGCGTTAGGTGTAGGATTGACTGTGGCGGAAGGACTGTAACTTTCGCGTACCCGTGTCGCGTTACAGTGCGAGTGATAGAGACCTATACGGCTAGAGAATGCTACCACGGAGAGAGTAGAGTGCGCAGGGTTTTTGTTTCGAGTGATTAAGTAAACGTGTACGGAGACGAGTTTGCAATTCGACTTGGGACCTCTGAGTTTGTTCGATAAGTGGAACAACAGGGCGACGGCCAGGCCCGAGGAGAACAGAGTTCGTGGTATCCGATGTGTCTGGCCGGGCACGTTGAGACCGACCTGAACGTGCGTTGGATGTTTCAGCAGCTGGAAAACGGGACGGCATGGACTAGCCGCTCGGGTTGCGGAAACCCCTGGAAGGGAAAAGGGCAGCAGCATCCCCTCCCTGCGCCCTGCTACCGTCGCGACGCACGACGACGCGGCAACGACGTCGTCGTGAACCAACGACCTCTTCGACCCGATCGTCTCAGCCGGAAGGTGAGTACATTATGATTCGTTTTACACTTTGATATTTAGGGTTAGCCTTCTTGGCCTAAGTAGACCTTCATTGCAACTTTGATATCAAGGGTTAGCCTTCTTAGCCTAAGTAGGCCTTCATTGCAACTTTGATATCAAGGGTTAGCCCTCTTGGTCAAGGTAGGCCTTCATGACATTTTGATGTCTGAGGTTAGCCTGCTTGGCCTAGATAGGCGTTCATTGTACTTTAATATCTGGGGTTCTCCAGTAGGTACGGGGGTTGTCCAGGTCTGGACGGTTAATCCACCTCTTCCGGTTAGGTGAACGAGGATTTTCTAATAGCAACTGCTACATGATACTTTTATGACGCGAAATAAGCATCCACTGTCGCTTTCTCTTTGGTAGAACACCGAGTTCGTGGCGTGAAAGTGATTGGCGGTTTTGGGGAAAGGGGGAATGAAGGTAATTAGCGGAGTGCGGTTATTTATGCAAGTGTAGATCCTTTTGAGGGACTTTTGTGGAGAAATTTGTACGTATTTCCGATTGGAGAGGTTCCATACTTTCGACTGGTAGTGTACGTACAAGCCATAGAATATCAGGTTCAAAGTAGATGTAGAAGTGAGCAAGCTAAAGTGCAACGGATTGAGCATGATATCTAGAAAACAAAAACACGTAATGACAGAACGATAGAAAAAGGTGTTTCGTTAAAATGCGTTCAGTCGACTCGAACCATCAAGCCAGACTGTTCTCCAGCGACATAAACCGAATGATTTAATTATCAATCACTCGGCCATATTTATTAATACGCAGACAAGATCAAAAAAATATAATTACAAATCCTAACTTTCCGGTTCGTCTAAAGTATCGAATAACGGATTGGCAGAGAATCTCAGTGATCTCCCACCACATCCGGAAGTCCCCTCGTCTGAGATCACGTTTCCCCGCGACGGCTCGCGGACACGTCCCGCGCAAGAAGAAGAAATCCCGCGTCACGTTTCCAGGAAGGCGGTCGTCGTAATCCCAGAGATTAACGGTCGGACACGTCGGTGTCGTCCGTGTGCCTGTCCCCTTGGTTTTAATGCGATCCATGGGTCTTTGTTTTATCATCGGCTATCAGCGGCCATATTTCAGGCCCCCCCCTCCTGCTCGGCCTCGGCGTATGATCTTCATTAGAGCGCCGGAATTCCCGCCACGAAGAGGCAATTTCATTAAACGGCTACGGAAAGAAAGCCCCCCGCGCGCGCACACGTCCAGGAACTATCAACGCGTGCAGTTCGTTTCGGTCCCTCCGTTTTACGATCCCCCGATTGTGCCCCTCGCGCATGTTCACCATTATTTCGTCCATTGGCGTAGGCGCGCGAGCGCGTGCCCTCGCCAAGGCCCAGTTGTAAAATATAGAGAATACCGCCTGTTATCTAAATTACACGCGGTTGATTACACGCTTGGACACTCGTGGAACGTGGTTACTCCGTGGCCAGCGATGCCGTGTTTGTTGGCCTGTGTGGAAGCACTATGGGAACCCTTGTCGAAAAATTGTGCATTTGAGGGGACGACGGAAACCTTTGCTCTTCTCTAAAGTTAGATGATTTGGTCGATTGATTTTTCACGATTGTTCGGTGAAATGGCAGGAAACGAGGGGAAAAATCGATGGGATTGAATGAACGCAAAGATTGAAGCTCTGGAGTTGCCAAAGTAATGAAGAAGGGTCTTTGAGCTCTCAGAATTTTTTAATGCCCCGGTTGAAGACCTTGGGAGTTCTCTTGAAGGGAGATTCATGCTCAATTATCTCGTAAACGAAGAGGGTTACGGACACGTTTTATTCTGTGCTTTGTGTAGGATTTATGTAGCTTCAGTTACGGGACAGCTTGTGTAAACAGGTGATAGTATTTAGAGGGTTTCTTCATTCCTTTGACGCTGGATAATACCACTTCTCTAAGACCCTACCTTTGAATAGATCTTTTAACTAGACCTTCTATGACTAGAATTTAACTGAGTATATCTATGAACTTTGAGGTGTTGTAATAACTTAAGCTCGTACAAATTCAACCTAGACAATAGTCTTTTCGAACTTCCCCAGATAAAACCACTCGCGATGACTCCAGACACTCTTCCTCCCCACGAAGACCCATTGCATATACATGACGTGTACTATCTTCCATTCCAAAACACAGATTACCTTAAAATCACAACTGTCACCACAGCATGGTCTTTTGTTCCCTTCTTTACAGCAACCCATTAGAAACATTCTCTGCCTATCTCGAAGCGCCCGGTACGATTCCCCATTACCACCACCGGCAATACCCAAACCATACACATATCACCACCTCTGCACCCAGTCTGCTCGTTAAAACCAATGAATTCCCCGATTCCTTCTCGAGGTTATCTTCGATCTCTATCGAAGCTTCTTTTCGCGCGGGAGTGCTCTTGAACCCCGTTGGCCAGACGACGCTGACCTGTGCTCGGTCCACGGGATTGGATCCGGCGGCGCTCGGGACCGGTCCCTCGTGGGGGGATAAAGACGCAAAGCGACGACGCCAGCAGCCGCGCTCGCCGGTGGACTAAATAAAATTCAGAATTTATGGAAAACGAGGGGAGAATGGTGGACGTTGGCAACCAGCGAGGATCGAGGGAGAAAGGAATAGACATTGGTTGGAGGAAGAAGGAGGAGGACGAGGCACGGGTAGCAATCTCTCTCGGTCAGCGCTAGAGAAGAGCTACCCGGTGAATTTGAATAAAAATGGGACGCAGAAAGAGGCGGAACAGTCGTGATGGGGGGAAAAAGAGAAACACAGAGGAATGGGAGGATGTTGCTCGTTGTACCCAAGGGTGGTCGAATGGGTAGGCGGTTATGGCGCGTTGCGTTTCTGCTCGGATGAGAAAAATGGATACTCCGATGTCCGTATGCCCACCGTCGCCATATACGACTAACATGTTTTTACAACGTCGGTTTTTATGTTGTCGCGCTGAAAAGACCGATTGGGAGGAAGTCACTCTTCTCCATCCCACTTTTTCCTGTACCCTTCAGGATATGGACTCCGTTGAAGGGAGATCATTTTAGGGGATCGTGCTGGTGCAGAGGTATTTTGTAACGAGGGGTGGACAACTGCTAAATGGTGTTGCTGTAAATAGATTGTGTAATGATCTGAACAGTTAGGGCTCAGAAATGTAGGATAGATTTCTTCGTTTTGTTTATAGAGATAATGGCTTCAAAACTTAGGGTTTAGAAGCATCAGTTTCAATGAGGTTACTGAAGATTAATTTCGAAATCTTATCTTGCAGAATAATCGAACAGTTTCGCCCTGATTGATTTACCTCGATTTTCAATCAATTCTTCCATCGATGTGAAATATGGTTCCCTCAAACCCTTCTAATTTCCATTAAAGTTGTTTTAAGTTACACAGCAGATCATAAACCTGGAACCAATTTGACAAGCTGTTGTCACGAAATTCAATTAATACCGATTCCTAAATAGTTTTCTGTCGGCTGTTAACCCTGCGTTAACACTAAAAGTCCTGTTCAGTATGTATGGAACTAATGAAAGTAGGTACATGTTTCGAAAATTTGTGAAATTATCGATTCTCCAGGATTATGTGTTCGAGTACAAATTCCCCGAGAATTCTCGATCATGGAAACGCTTCTTGGTGCAGAAGCATGGCCGCCGTCGGACGATGGCGGTCTCCCGCTTTCGATCGACGAGTCTCGGCTCTCCTTCGGCCGTTTCCTTTCACCCGTCGTATCCCCACTTCGGGGAATCGCGTTTTGGTTCGAACCCACCAGCGTGTGTATGTACAACCAGAGACTCCAGAACCCAGCCTTAACTGTACCTAACAATCCTTGGTCTTCGAAGGAATTTCTTCATTGTCGTGGATTCCTCTGATGTGTCAGATCCTTGGCTGAAAATTGGTCTTCCATTTTGAAGGTCTTAAGCTGGGATTCTTTTTTTCTATTAACCGAAATATGGGTGTAGAAGCTGTTAACGATCGAGATGATTGGTCTTTTAACTGGTCATCTTCATAAGTTACGAACTTCAGAAGAATTATGCGAACGATATTATTTATTGGTTCTCCATTGTCACCTCGATGTTTATTTAGCATGTTACAATTCGTACCACCCTGTGTTTTAGGAACTTGATGTGACTGTTATGTGTCTGCTTGGAAGCTTGCTTTGTAAGAAAGTTAATTTGATTAACTGTAGCTATAAACAGCGTGGTGGTACAAATCTTTGTTGGCTTTGAAGATGTCGCAATATGATATACAATTTCGTATTATAGTCTATGTGACTATGTCTTTCTACTTAATGGTAAATTATAGATTTTGGCGTTACATGCTGTGGAACAGACTTTAATCTGAATAAGTTTCCTAATTGGCTTGTATCAGAGTTCACAACACAACATTTACTAATTTATAAAAATATACTCAAAGGATCTGTTTACATTGTTGTGGGTTCTATCAGGCTCTAAATAAGACGATAAGCTCGGTAAAGTTTCCTCAACCCTTTACTATACCAGTTTTAGAGAGATTCGTTGAATTTTTTGAAATTCATATCTATACAGTTATAATTTTGACGTCGAATTTGTAAATTCAAACAAACTGCTTAATGACAGGAACATTCCGGTATTTCGTTTTAAAAATCATTCATTTAATACTAGAACTACCAAGAAAGTCAGAATGACTTGTCAATACTCTCTTACTTTTGTACCTTTTATTACAATATGAAAGTGAAGAAATTAGTCAATTTCTAAATTTCTAAATATTCCAAAGTTTTTCACGTTCTTCGACCGATCGAAGCAAATATACGTTTCTCGTCGGTAGCTCTAATGTCAATGGTAAACGACGTTCGTATGACATTCTGACCCGATAACAGAGCTTCGGAACTACAGTAGCGCTCCTAATGTCAAAACCCAATACAGGCCGCTCAACCACGTTACATCGACCGAGAATAGCCGTTCGAAACGTTCCCGATTTCCACGGAGGCCATTTTCGACACTGGATCAACACTGCGATTGGAGAGATCAGCCATTTTGAATTCCAGCTGAGCTTTCTGCATGCGGAGCGCCGTCGGAAGGGAGGTGGGACACGGCGTGTGTCCTCGTCTTATTTTTCAGATGTCAAAGGACCGAGGCCACGAGGCAATATTGTTGATACTTGATGTTGCAGCAGCCATGGTTCTCTCTCTCTCTTTCTCACTCTGCCGCGCGCCCCCTCTTGGCGGGAGATCCGTTTCTTTTTCTCATCTCCTCCGTTTCTTTCCTTCTCGCCTTTTTTTCCGTACGACTCGCCGATGGTAGTCCCCCGACTCGACTCCGACGGTTCCCCACCTCGAACGATTCGAAAGTCGCTGTCGTCTCTCGGGTTGATATTTTTTTTTGGTGGGAAACAGTGCCCGGAGTTCGTTAGATTGGTAGAACACGAATTATCGATTGATATTTTTTATTTATGGAGTATTGTGATGCTATTATGTACTTCGATTTTGGTTAATTTTGGAAATTGTTACTTTTATCGCGATGTAAAAATGGTTTGGTATTTCTTGTTAAAAAAAAAAAAGATCGTCAAAGTGAATCCAAAGTTCACGTAAAGCACACTGAAAGTCTAGCTCCGTCTAATATTGGAGTACACGAACGGGCATCCCTGAAACCGAAAGTATGACGCAAATGCTCGTTAATATGGATCCCGTCTTCCGTGTCCAAGAATAGTCGAGAACATTCCACGAGATTTCGGTAACAGTATTCAAGGATCGTTCCCCATTAGCCCCGATATCCGATCGCAAAATAGCGGCGAAACGAAGGAGACGCGACCGTGTGTTGTCGTCTGCGTTGTCGCGTAACGCCGCCAGAGGTGTTGGATGTCTTCCTGCTTAATGGCGGCCGTGATTCGAAGGAGATAGAGGAGCAGCGGAGCGCGAGAACGCATACCGGGAACGGTCGTCCACTTAATCAACCGTACGAGCCGCAATATTCATAACTTACCGGCGGTATAATGTCGTAAAGCTTATCTCTCGGCGTTCCTGTTTTTACGGAACAGCCTCGAATTTATTCGAATTCCCCCGGTGTGCAAGCGGCCGTCCACCATTTTCTGCGCGAGCGTATTCCATTTCGACGAGCAAGTCTTTATCACGCCCGCTCGTGCTTTCGACTCCAGGCATTTTTCGAGTTTTTTTCTCTCTCTCTCTCCCCTTTTCTCGTCTCTGCCTCCCTCTTTCTCTGTTCCTTCCCATTCTCCCGCGGTTTCGCCTCTAATAAGCTGCAGAATTTATTCTCTCCGCGGCGAAGGACCTTCGAGGATTCCTCGTGGCGTTGAGCGGTTCGCTTATTATGCGCTCGCTTCGCTTGTTAAACGTTCGACCGGTTCGTTAATCAGCCCCTCGAATTTTTCCTAGCTCGATACGCGCGCCTCGATTCTTCTCGGTACGAGCTGTTCGAAGGTATATACGTTGCGGATAATTTTTTGAGACTTTGGAAAATAATGTGGGTGGAAAATGTTTTGGGTGACGATTGCTGCTTGTGGTGGTAACAGTCCCTTACAAGAAGTGCTTCGAGCTTGGCCCTTAATGATTTCAATGAAATTTCGTAGGATCGTTAGGTATATACAATGTACGAAAAACAGTGGTACAACATTACATAGTTGCAGATAGCCATAAACTTTTGAGTCATTTGAAGTCAGAGTTTGGAAAAATTGCCTAGTCCATTAAGTAATAAGGTCCATTAAAATCAATTCCTCTAAAGGGTTTAAGGTCCTAAAATCATTTGACTCCGCATAGTTTTCAAAGAATAGGAGAAGAGGTTCTTTTTCAAAAGCACCAGTGGCTTGATGTTACGAGTTTGGTTTCGTTAATTTCTGACATTTTAAGTCAGCCTCGTCCGGTATGAGCTGATCCCTATGTTATCCGAATCTCTGCATTATCATAGGATATTGATCCACATTCCTAGGCGCTGCGTGTAATAGTGAACCACATACCTAACATGTCCATCTTTGTTCTTTTCACCGATAGTCTCCTTATTCAACCTTTCAGTCGAACATTCTTGACGCATCAACTGAAAGGAGTTACGAGAATTGTAGAAAAAATCGTACTGTGTCGTGAATTCGAACCCTTTTTTTTCGGCACTGACCTTCAATAACTTCTTCAGCTCACCCTCCGCCGAGTCGTTATCCCTGCCTTTGATCTTCCAACGTCCTTGGAGTATTCTTCGTCGATGCAGCGCACCTTGGTCAATATCCGTCGTGCAGCTCGAGCCGGATGCTGATGTGTTTACCCACGCTCTGCTCGTTTCGATCTTAAGTAGTGCAGAAATTTCAGAAGAATTAATGTAAATAGCTATTCCAGGATGTATCCCCGACACTCACGCCAACCGAGGTGTGTACTCGGAACTGATTCGGTATACCGTGAACTAAATAGCCGCGTTAATAGCAAAATATCGGTACTACAGTGGTAGAAAATCAACATTTCAAAGGAATAAAGAGCAATCACTTTCGCTATGATGAAATTCAAGGTCTACAAGGCTTCGAGAATCTAAAGCTCTAAATAGCAGATTCTACCGGAAGTGGAGACTGTGGAAAATTTACAATTACTAGTAGTTATTCGAAAAACTCCATATCTTCGAAGAAAGACGCAGTTCCATTCTTGTTACCTAATTTTCTCTGTAATACTGAAATCCAAGAGTTACGATGTTGATCATCGCACCGGAAGTGAAAGATCAGAAAAACTTATACATGATTACATCAAGGAATTCATTACAAGGGGAACAAAAATCGAAGCCTGAAAAGAATAGAAATTATTCAGTTTCCTTCCTGTTACCTTTACATTGTTGGTGTCACTGTTGAAGTTGGACGTTCAGGGAGTTCTAGGGCTCACCGGAAGTGGAGGATCAGTAAAAGTTATACATGATTACATCAAGGAATTCATTACAAGGGGAACAAAAATCGAAGCCTGAAAAGAATAGAAATTATTCAGTTTCCTTCCTGTTACCTTTACATTGTTGGTTTCATTGTTGAAGTTGGACTTTTAGGGAGTTCTAGGGCCCACCGGAAGTGGAGGTGGTGCAAGGAGTCGTGGTTTTCCCTCGGCTCCTTTCGATCCTCCCCTGAAATCGTCCACGAGCCACAAGGGGACCGCGTGTTTTCGATGCTGCGGGGATGGATTATTTATCCAACGAGAATAGACTTCTATATCAACTTCCTATGTTTGGGATCGCGAGCGAGCGCATAAAACCGGCGGATCGAGCTCGAACGATATCCTAAACATTGCAGTTTACGAGCAACGACAAGTTTAGGTGGATGGCTCGTTATCCGCGCGACTTTCCCGCGATTCCTCGTGGCGCATTGTTTCTTTCCACTCGAGGGATATTGTCCTTGTCGGTGTACCTGTTCGTAGCATTCTAAGTGCGTTGCGTTCAGAAAAACGAATGACACCGATTCATTGCATTGTAACTCGAAGACAAAGGCTAGAGACTTGACGCATCTCAATCGACGATAAATGCTGATTCCTCGTGTTATAACGGATATTACGGTGCAATTTATATGGAAAACTCATCCGTTGAATAAATAAAAAAATGGCGCATCAGTGGAACATGGAAACGAATTTTCGACGATGAATTCACTCGTCTCTTTTGGATAACAATTTACACAAATTAGTAAGTTCTGTATTCTTTTGACGGATTATTTTCAGAAATATGATTTTTCATATGGATAGACTGTAAAAGCTTGTATAAAACCATAGTCTTGTAGATTAGATTACCAAAGGGGGAATTAAACACAAATATGTTTCCCTCTCCACGATTTTAGTGTGGTTCAAAATATGTGCACTAGAATCCCTATCAAAACTTTGTAAACTGTGTGCTGTATCGTTCATTTAAGTTCGTTATATACGCACAAGATTCGCAGAATCGTTACGAGCAGTAGAATAACGGTTTCGCAATGTCCCTAGAAGAATGTTTAGATATGCGAACGTCCACACTCGAATCTTGCCTACGAATCGAATAGAATCGGTTTCCGTGTAGTTTCTCGTATTGTAAATAGACGAAATTTATGTTTATCACGGGTACTTAGGCTTGATTTACGGTGGATGTTAGGTTGAGATATGACCACGGTCTGGCTTCATCGCGTTCGGACGTTATTTGATGGGATGAGACTCGATTAAGACGCGAATATTTGTGAACATCTGCTGCTTTGAAGAGGATTGAATCATATTTCAGGGAAATACGAGCCTGCCGTGATTGGGCCATTTATTAAATCGAACGTTGCGTCGTTATAGGACAAAGGAGACAGCGTTCTATTGGCCACCATCAGAATTTGGGACGTTGGTAACTGCTGGATTCAAATATGGATCAGCTCATCTTGTTTCTGAAGAGTATTTTTGAACTTTAAACGATAGCCATTATGAATGTTGGGTTTTCAGAAGAACAATTCGTCTGTGAATATTCAATTTAGATACCCAGGAGCTGTCACTACGATTCCATAGTGAAACTATGTATCTTCTTCCGTGAAAAAAAAAATTGAAAAGGATAATCTGCTTAGATTTGCAGTTCTATTAGGATTTTATGACACTGTCCAACATTATTTCTTACCACTGGTGATTCATGGAACGTTTCATGCACATCGGGAAGCACCGTTCAAGTACTCGATTTCTCGAGCAACAGAAGCCCGTACTTGAAGCTACATCTTCCACTCGGCTGTAATTGATCGCGAAATTAACTCGAAGCCAGATGGCTATTCCCCGAACATGTTAGTTGTCTTATCAGCTGCAGTTATCGCCCTCAGAATTCTCGTGCCTCTTCCCTTTGTAGCCAGGGAATTGTTTTCTCTTCAGACATCATTTCTATTCTTCTATTGGAGTTCTTACACCTCTTTTCTTGGTAGCCAAAGAATTACTTTTTTTTCTGAGACTATTTCTATTCATTTATTCAGAGATTGTACACCTTATCCCTTTAACATAATCTAATAGAACCAATACACTCCTCTTTTTCTTCATTATTATTCTTTTGCCAAGTGCTTCTTTTGTTTACGTCGGCCGGCTGGAATTTATGAAGCCAGTCTATTTTCATCTCGGGGCAAAATAACTTTTCATCTTCGTGGAACCCACTTATTTATATTACTTCACCCTTTCGGCGTCCCCCGAGCAAAATTTTATACGTTCCCCGTAATACGGGTAATGAAATGGGGTTGTTTCCATTCCGACGCGACCTTATCGACCTTTACCTTCTCTGCCTTATCGATTCCCGGCTATTGACCTTTGGCGCTGCTTCGTGCGATGGCGCCACGATCGAACCGCGGCTGCGAACCCTCGAGAACCAGATTTGTTTCTCTTAGCTCCGATGTGTGAAGTAAGGGATGGTTTCACCCCATTCGGCTATCAGACATTCATAAATGCTGATTAAAATGTACCTCTTTAATTAAACGATTAATGAAGTGATTAAATTTAAAGATATTTTATAGTGCAATAGAAAGGGAGTAGTGTACGTGCAGTACTAAATGTGTACATAACTTGTTCATCATCTTGGGAAATATATATGCACTGTTTTGTTAAGTTGTTTTTCGATGTCTAAGTTTTTAAAACTATCCTCGATCTTCTATGTACATCTCTATTTCTTTTTGGATAAACTGATAACGAAGATTAAGCAAGTTTATGATGTTCATTATTATATATACTAAGACTTTCATGATATAGGAAAATGATATACTATAATTATAACGCAGGTATTTCCTAAGGTAGGAATAATTCAGTTATTGCAGTTGTAGATAAAACGTTTCATCTAAAAGTAATATTTACTTGGACTAAAAAATTGAAGCTAGAGCAACAATTTTTTTTTCCTCATATAAATCATTTCTGTTCTGCAAAACGAATACGTTATTCTAGTCTGTTGCGAATTGAAATAAAAAATCTGACTTCAGTCTTGTGAGATCGATTTTTTGCAGTTCAATAGTATACAGAATCGTCTGCTGGTAGTGAACGTGTCAAACCATACGCGCTCACGATGTACGAATCATCCGACACCCAAGTTAATCAGCTCTACTTTTTGTCGAGGTCACAATTTTCATCCTATCTACTCATAATTTTTATTTATTCGCCATCAGAACGTTAAATTTAATAAACAGTCTGTGAAATATCATTAGTTTTCGTCATCTTTATCGAATTACATTAGTATCGCTTCCGAGAGGTTCACATAGAACCAAACCGAATTCGGGAAAATGTTACACATTCTTCGACAAAAATCCTCTCAGTGTTAGTGATCGTGTTAAATCGTCATTAAATCCTCGCAGCCCTTAATCCCAGCCGAATATCCACATCGAAGCACACCGATCCCCGTCGTTCACCTTTTACACCCTTCATCTCCGTTTCCATCTCCGTTCCATTTACCTTCCAAAAGAAGATTTCATCGCGGATCTCCATCCATTTTCCGTAACAATGACTCTGCGCTCCCTCCTCGAGCGAATATCCTCCCTGTCCACCCCTCTCGCGGTAGAGGTAGAGTACCACCTTTCCTAACGAAATTTCCGCGCGGGAAAAAAATGCAAAGTAGTTGCCTGGAGGTTATTTATCGTCACCCTCCGCCGTGGGGCAGATTCCGGCTCTTGGAAATCTCTACCCCCTGAGGTCACCCCCGGGGAAATCGCGTTCCGCCACCCCACGCCTTAACCAACCCGAAGTTTTTCCTCCAGTGACGCGCAGTAGTTAACCGAAGTCAACAAGAGAAACCTTTATCCGTCAAAAATATACAGGGTGTTTCGATACAATTTTATCATATTACCTATGATGATTATGATACTTCGTTTTATGATGTGATTCTAAATCTAAATTGTAGTTGTACAGTGTTTATATTACAGTTTTTGTTATTTTGTACCGGAATATTGTTGGTTCCTACTGTTAAGAAGATAAATCTATAGTTTAAATTAACACTCACGCAACTTGAGTGAAATCTACTGAAAATATAGAAGATACATAATGAATAGACTGCAGATTTTATGCATTTGTAGCCTAAGAAAATGTCATTTTGCATAAAAATCAAGAAATGCTTTTCGACCACCTTCTGTTCGTCTGAAAAATTCTTAGCTAATAAACACAAATTTCAGCGTGCGGAATTTTTAATAAAATTATTTAGATTACGAATTTGACTTATTGGAGAGAACGTTGTTTTTTTTTTGAAAAATTTGGTATCCCCTTTAAGAAAGGAAATTTAGTATACATAGATCAGCAAATATTTATGATCGGTGTGTGTCATTTTTTAGGTTTCTTACGTCAGAATAAATCAGCCACACTCGTGGGTTCTTGTTTAAAAAACGGCGTGAAGTCTGCGAGATACGTTAAACGCCCCACGAAGGACATCTCTCCTTTTTCTCCCGATAAACATTTCGTGCCGGTCCCGAAACGCCTGAGACGCCGCCGTGCTTTTTATACCCGCGGATCGGTTGCATCAGAGCGTAGAAAAGTCTGCGTTTACATACCGAGAATTCGTGTTTGGATCGCTACATTTGCCGTTCAGCTGTACACGGCCGAACGTTTACTCGATCGTATAGCGCGTGCCGACGCAAAAAGATCGGAGATTAAAGAATAAGATTATTAAAAAATACGGAAAAAGAAACGGATCAGATACCGTTCAATCGAATCGAAAGTGTTCTTAACACATTTAACCATTAGCCAATATTCCGATCTTCCAACTATTCTGTCATGTATATTGTATTAGTCTAGTTTGAATGCGAAATTTGCAGATTAATGATCTGGTAATTGTGGAGATTTCAATTATTTCCACTGGAAAAATGATTAAAAGGGGGTTACATGGTAAAATAATCTGCAGTTAGTGATAAGGTATTATTCGAAGCGTTTCAGGACATTCAAGGTCATCCAAGGTCATACTTGTTAAATGTTGGGACAATTTCGTTTGAAGTCGAAATCCTAAACAGTGATAACTGTACGATGCCGAACTATGAAATCCTCGAATCCCTGAGAGGAGCGTTTTTTCAAGATGTTTATTTGTTCCTACAAGTATTTAAATAAACGTCGTACGTGAAATGAACTGTCCTCTTGTAGTACAATGAGAATCTGTAACCCTACATAATGAATAATGGATGAAACGTTGTACCAAACAGAAATTTCTCCGGTGACTGACCAAAGACCCCTCTAAAATCCCTCCAGAATTGTGTAAACGTCTGTTTCGCGTTATATAAACGACTTTTAAATCGTCGAGATAACTTCGTCGCGGCATTATGTCTCGCAGCAGCCTTGACAGTACCCGTGAACGACTATAAGTTATGACCATTTAGCTTCGGGGGGTGTGAAAAGGCCAAGGAGAATGGAACATTTGGCCCTCTACGATCCAAGAGTCTTTCTGATGATTAATTGTGATACAGTTAAGTCCAAGAATCTCTAGGTAAATAAATATCAGAATTGCAAATTTATTGTATGCAACCGACGAATTAACTCGTCCTCCTCCGTTAACAGGTTTACGACGATTGGACCACACCAGTTCGATAAAAATTACTGTGTAGGTTTTAATGTATTTTTAAGTGAACGAACTCTTTAACTGATGAATCAATATTCCCTTCTAACTGAAATTGGAATTTGGACTATAGCAACGAATCCTATTGGTTTCATAAAAAAATAGTGGATTACTTATTCTACACCTAATACATCTCGAGAACTCAGTTAGATTTATATGCGTTTGAAGAAGTCGACTTATAAATATGAGTGACGTGCCCGATGCCGTATCGCATCGAGGCTCGTCCGAGTAATAAAAAAGAAATCACGGGAAACGTTCAACGCGATTTGTTCGCGCGGGAAGGACGATAAAAATCAAAAGTCCGTAAAACTTCGTTTTTTTTTCCAGAGGTGTGCTCCGGTAAGTTTATTCATACGGCGGTTTGCACGGCATCGTCCGCCGAGCAAGCGAAACAACACGTATCTTCACACTTGTTGCGTTCGACGCCCTTCACGTTTCACCGCAAAACGGATAACGCGGTCGGGGTACCATTTTATACTGGCCTGTGATAAAACCCGTCGGAACAGCGGATAATTAAGCGATCTTGAATATCAGATCACTCGTCGAGATACCGTGATTAATTAGAGTTACCTTGCCCTTTGTTCGCGAGGAAAATAAAAATTAATAAATCGGGGTAACATATCCTGTCGAGGAGTACGGAGCCTCGAACAGTCACATCTCGTCTTGACTGTAGTTTCTTTCGGTGCTGCGAAACATCGAAGCATTTGTAAGAAAAATAACGAATACGAAATTTTGTGCACCTTTCGTTTCGACGAAAATACAATTCGGGTTTATTTAATTCTAAAAATGAGAAACTATTGCAACAGAGTCACGTTGAAATTTTCCATGACATTCCAAGTAATTCAGAAAAACAAGAATAGCATGTTATTGGATTAGAAACAAAATAGGAAACTTGTATATGCTGAAAGTTTTGTCGTTTAACTGTATTTCACAAAGTCCTATAGGCTAACAAATGCATAGAATCCAAAGTCTGGTAATAATCTATTATCACTAAATATTTCAGAAAAACAGGAACCAAAGAGACATTTAATTTATCAATTAAAGAGCTTTCATTAAACAGGACACAAATGGAATCTTCACAAATCTTTACTAATCGGCTCTTATTTATTACTTTTTCTTGTGCTTGCAATGCCAGAAATGCAAAAAATTCACAATCTATTTATAATCTTCCAAAAATGTTCATTGCCTTCAATATTTCTTCACTCTGCAGGAACTCTATTTACCATTATTTCGAACTTAAACAACCTATCAACTAAAAGATCACGTTTCTTAATATTTAGTGCACGATTCATTACAGCTAATCTGGGAATTATCTTTACTTCTGCACATTGAATTTTCAACAATTGTTCTGCATCAAAGACGATGTCATTATTATTACAATCGTCTCGTATTCTATGTCCACAAAACTTGTCTCAAGGACCATTCGCAAATACTTCAGCATCATCCAATGATAGATTCAAGTGGAAAAACAGTTCAATTACATTTTCATTTTTACTCCTCGCCGAACAGACCCTCCCACTCGAGTATTTCCAAGCGTGTTCGCAGTTTCTCCTCCATACGCCGACGCGAATCGCCACACAATACTGTTTTTATTATAGCACGCGTTACGTAGGCGGAGCCGCGTGCTCGTAACTCGATTTTGCATACGCGTCTCTGTACGTACGTACACACAAAAAGCGAGAGAGCCCGGGCTAAAAATGCGTCCGCGAGGCTGAATCGCCTTTGAGATTTCGAAGAAGCGCCTTAAAATATATCGATCGACGTCTGATCCTTCCACCGCTCACTGAACAATGTTGCACGTCGAAAAATTGCGATCAGACGTGGTTTCTTGAGAATTTATGGATGCTCGGCGACTTTGCACGCCCTTCTTCCTTGCCTTCTGCTTGGATGGATCGTAGCTTTTCAAGATGGCGCGTCAGGGTTTTGATATCAAATCAAGGGTTCCTTTTCTTAGGTATATCCACTATTTTCTTTTAACAAATTAAGTAGTTATTTCAATAATATTCATCCTTGGCTTGTAACACACTGCGCAATTTCTTAGGAAAGAAAAGGCGGGTAAATATTCGGAGTTCAAATTTTATTCAAACTGCTAGTGATCTAGTGAAACGTCTATGAAGTCTTTCTTTCTGGATGATGGTATCTGAAATTATACACGTGTAAGTGAATTCTGTAGATATACTTCTCAGGAAGTAATAATAAACAGATGTTTACATGCATTAAAATGGAAAATTTTTGGTTAATAGAAGGGCAGATGTCTATAGAGGATCTCGTTTTCACTGATCAATGTACAAAAAGGATATTAAATTAAATACAAATTCGTTCATACGAATACAAATTCTATTGCATTTTGCAATCTATACATTCGTCCCAAGAAACCAAAATAGTGACTTAAAACTTACTTTCTCCTTAGAAGAGCCAAACATTTGTTAATTCCGTTTATTCTTCGAGAACATCGATCCAAATAAACATCCACGCTCTACTAACGTATTCGAGGAACTTCCACTAGAAATCACGATTACCAATCATCCCTACCATTCAAATAATCGAAAAAAAAAAAAAAAACACTTTCCCGTTCACCAGGCTCACCTCCACCTTTCACAGTTTTGCCATTCGCACGGGCAAGGATTTAATTCCGTCGAAACTGTTTCCGAAACAAGCCTCGAGCCAAGGTAACCCTGGAGAGGGTGGTCGAGGGGTAAAGGGGGGTGAACACAATCGAGGCCCCTCGCTCGTATAAAGTCTTATCTAAATTCTCGGCCGGATCGTAAGGTGAGATACAGACGAAAAAAAGAGGGGAAAAGGGGCGGACGTCTGGAAAGTAGACATTTTACTTCCAAGATGGACGAACCCGTAGAAAGGGGAAACTGTGAACGAGAAGACGGCGAAGAGCGGAGGGAAAAGCCGAGTGGTCGAGACAGGGGTTGGGGGAGGGGGGATGGGGAGGGAGGTCGAAATGGGTGCCGGGACTCGGAAGATAGCTAGGGTGGAACGGGCTGACTCTCATTAAGCTAAATTGTCTCTGAGGATGAGCTTCCTTAATTACTTAGCCAGGTCCGTCGGTATACGTTGCCTCCATCGTGCTTGTCTCGCCGTTTTATTCGGCATACCGGGGCGGTTGCAAATTTTATCCGCGCGGTTGGATCCTCCCCGTCGAATGTCTCGCTGGACCGAACACGTTCCTGAAATTGAGACGCAATTAGAGGAGGAATTCGACGATGCTTTCCGGAGAAAGTTTCGACATTTTGCAATTCGTCGACGAAATTTGGTACAAATTTAATTCTAGATTGAAATATAATTCAACGATTGATTTGTCGTGATTGTATGGAAAAACAATTGGAGATGAATGCGACACTATGCAAAGTGGTGTATGTCGTGTGCTTCTTGTTTCGAAAATTCTTCTATACTATTGAAATGTAAATCAATGTATGTAACACGAAATATGAGAAAAACTGAAATTTTCTGGTTTTTTCGATTAAACCATTCTTATAATCAACGGCACAATGATCACTTGTATTTACTGTAAATGCTCAAAGTCCACAATTTATCCATAACTGATAATACAAAAAATACTTGACTCACACATTCCAGATGCCTCGGCTCCAAACTATTCTTCAAGGTAAACTGTCCACCCTCTTGGAAACCAATTTTCCTAAAACCGAAACAACACATAACATAACCGAAACTAATGAATAAACCAAGTACAATAATATCACGTACATAGAACAAAATACCGAAAATTGAGGTAATTTTGACTCATTTAGAGTTCACTTCGTCCCAAAATCAGAAGATGAACATTTTCGATTATGTAGCTCTGCGAATTGTTAAATTAAATTTCACGTAAGAATGCTTGCAAAAGAGCTGCAAAATCGGCAATGATAATTTTCCGTCTTTGGAACAAAGTCACCCCTAAATAAGTCAAACTTACCCCAACTTATAGTACCTTACAAATACACTGAAACACTAATTACATACAAACCATTACGAACTAATATAAAAATCAATAGAAACTATTCACGACTCTCGGTCGAATAAAACATAAAAGACGGCGAATAGGAATGTACCTGGTGCATTTTCACCGCGGCGCAAAATTGGATGCACCGTTTCAGCGTTGCGGGGCGTGGAGGCCAAGGGGATGCAGCGAGGGTTTGGAAGGGGCGAAGTAGGGTGGGGAATGAGAGGCGCGCGTAGCAGGGGGTTGATAAGAGGTGGAGTGACGGCAGACGTGGGGAAGGGGCGGAAGGGGGGTGGGGAGAGTACTGCCTCTAAATATGCTAATACCCCCGACGTGGGGTAATGAGTTCCTCGCGCCACTACGATCCGCCGGACCGCTATGCATATACAATTCAGCCATAAACACAACTTAGATTACTATATGTAACGTACCAACCGCCCCGGGGTGCGCGACTTATTGGTCCCTCGCAGTCCTCTCAGAGTTCTCCTCCTTTGTCTCCGCGACCAACCTCGTCCGCGGTCTACTGTGATTTCCGTCTGGGATCTGAGAATTATATTATATTATATATAGCTGAAGATCCATTTTTTATTTCTTTTGGTTGTATGAGAAAATAGTTTGCTACTTACGGTTTGATTTGAGTTTCTTCTTTTAGTTAGAGGTAGACTTAAAAAATTGGGACTTCCGATTTGTGAACATCGTTCAAATTGTTTTGAGTAACGTAAGAACCAATTTAAAATTCCAATTTAAATTCTTTGGAGAACCTGCTAACCATTTTGAAATTTCATCGTCAACGTCCACGGTATCTCATTCCTTTCTCACTCCGGGCAGACAGCATCCGAAACAATTTCGGTGGCTGCGAGTGACATTCACGGAGGCACGACGAAAGCGAGTCTCGTAATTTCCGCAGGCTTGCAGCTCCATTCCTATATCCGGCCCGCCATCTGTCCCCCGTGCCTCGTCGTCCATCCCATTTTCAATTTCCACCACGTTTCCCGTTTCCTGCTCGCAGGGCTGCCTCCGCTTCCATCATGGTGGAGGAGAACTCGTTCCATTGGCCCCGGCGACGCTGCCCGCTTCACGCTCGTTTACATCAATGGCCTTCGAGGCGAAGTACCTTCCGCCCGCGGAAGAGAAAAATCGTGACTGGACACAGTCTCTCGGATACCCTCCATTCGATCTCGATGAATTCCTCGACCTGACTGTCTTCCCCCTGACGCACTGGAGAGGAATGAATCTTTTCGAATAAATTCAGTCTTCATGAATTCCTCTATATTGCTACCTTCCCTCTAAAGCACAAGAATGAAAAGAATTTTTTATAGTAAATTCGATGTGGATGAGTACCTCGATCTGAGTGAGATCGAAATGATCGAAATGAGTATTTTCCAACAAATTCGATTTTAACGAATACATAAACCTTACCTACTGTCTTCTATCTGACGCGTTTAAAAGAAGTGCATCTTCTCAAATAAATTCGATTTGAATGACTTCCGCCATCTTTCTATCTTCCCTCTGACGCACTGAAAAGAAATTAGTATTTTCCAACAAATTCGATCTGAATGAATACATTAACCTTACTGTCTTCCATCTGACGCACTGGAAAGAAATTAATTCTTTTGACTAAATACGATTCCGACGAATTCCTCGACCTTACTGTCTTCCCTCTGACGCACTGGAAAGAAATGAATTTTTTCTATTACATATGATCCGGATCAATTCCTCCACCTTACTATCTTCCCCCTGACGCACTGGAAAACATGAATTTGCCGAATAAATCGATTCAGGAGTGGTTGCCTTCCAGGTAATATAATCAGCTAGTTCACACATTACCTAGTTTCCCAAACGCCTCGTGTCCCAGTTAAGGGTTAACCCGAACGTGCTCTCGATGTACCGAACAGATATTCAGGCGTCCCTGAAGTCCTCCAGACGAAGGAGCGCAACGATAGAATAGAATCCCGCCCCCGAGACGTTTCTGTTTCAATACCCTCGTCTGCCTTCCTCCCGGCCTTCGCCTCTCCATCGTTACACAAAGGGGCACTATTTCGAAACGACGACGAAAAAAAAAGCCTGTGTCGGTCGTAAATCGGCGACAGTTCACACATCCACGCGCAGGTTCACTCGAATCGGTCGATTCAACGCCGCGATATAACCGGGCCGCGTTTCGAACCGAAACGACGGGGATCGGTAATCTAGGCCACGCATCTACCCGGTTTTAATGGTGGCTAAAGGGGAATAAATCCGGCCCGCGCGGGACCGAAGAAGTCCAGGGACACGGGGCGCGTGGCACCGCGGCTACGGCGACGACGGATGACGTTGCCCCGGGAAAAACTAGACTAGGCGTTTTTATGGGCCATCAAATTACGCCGACCACCTCATAAAATGTTTAAGCGGGCTTCCGTGCAAGACACTCAAGCCTGGCCGACTGGGCTAATGTCCTTTGGCAAAAGTGCGTCTAACCCCCCATCCCCCCGTTTGTACACCTGGGCAGACAGATTTTCTGCTCGCGAGGCGTTTTCCCGATCATCCCTTTCGTTCTGGTGCGTTTTCGTTGAAGATTGTACCTGTGGTGTCTGAGAGGGTAATACAGCGTGGCCATTGTTGACAGATGTATGTGTGACGTTTCGATTTTTCAGTGAGAGACCCTACCTTGGAACATGTCGTTTCAATCAGAGTTGTGCGAATTGGTTGCGTGGATAAGCAATTTCGAATAATGAATAAAAGATGAAAAGGTACTTCGCTATTTTTTAAGGGTTTATTGTGGGAATTCTCAGTTTTTTGAACGAAGTGATACTTTTTATTGAATATCTAGACACTTGGGAAACGATTATTTGTCTCATTTACTGTTTGAAGATCTGGTTGACGCTTAAATATTGCTTTTCACTATGTATTATTCGTGTAAAATTGTACCTAACTCTAGTTCCAATGGTGTCGTTGCAAAACTGCAATTTTGATGAATTTGAGCTGATGGCATGGTTTTTTTGGCTCCTCGCTATATATTTAAAAAGACCAAGAAAATAAATACAAGCGTTGCAGGCAGAAATGATTTTTGGTACTTACAGCTTGTGCAACGTAGAACTATCATAGCCTTAATATGTGCTCTGGACCATTGAGGATGCATTGCGTACATATTTCATGAGAAGCAATCCTTCCATTAATTTCCCATTAGTAAACTTCAGGACAATCTTGAAACAGTACGTAGTCGAGGGAACGTGACATTGCAAAGACCTTGATGCGAGTGGCTTTATCCTGTAACAGCGATTACAATCTAATCAGTAATTACATAATTAATACAAGGTTAATTGTGTTATTTTTTCATTAAACTAGACAGTATGGTTCTTCGTGCTAAATTACATTTTTCTCAATAATTTTCTGACATCACTTATCGAAAATTGTATTGCTTCCTCTTTTCATTACATTACAGTTCACACACACACACACAGTCTACTGATACCACATTTCGTGATATACATTTAATTTTCGATGCTCATGTTTTCATGTTCCAAGCACTTTACAGTGGACACCAGATAACAGAATTTCTCGTGCTAGTTACATTTTGATTTCACAATCAAATAATTAAAATTTGATTTCACAATCAACTAATTAAATATTATTATCATACTCGTCATTTCGATTTCACAATCAAATAAAATTTTCCAACCCACCTGTTAAGCACAATTCAGCTGTGACGTCTAGAAGCTTCATTACGGAATTCCGTTGAACACGCAGTCGACAGCCATGTCGTTTACCAGACTAAGGCAGCAGAGAGATTCTTCCACGGCCTGGATAGCTTAATTAATGGAGAAGTTCGCCGGCAGACGAGGGATCCGGTTCCTAAACCCGGTCCAACCATTGGCTCGACTTATTCTTTTCCCGCCTACAGAGATCTATAGAACGAAACGTTAGTCCTATACAGGGTGGGCCAGAATTCACGGTACAAGACCATAATCCTGCGACGTAAAATCAGTCGAAATCGATGAAGTACATGATTTTTCCTCGGAACTTTCTAATTGATATATGTTTATTGCTCACTTTAAAGATAAATAGCGTCTGTCTTCGATGTATCTTTAAGTAAATTCCGTCATCATCTAAAGTTGAGATGTTCACCAATTAATGAGAATCGCCTAATTAACAATTTCCCACTGAGAACCGTTCAACGAAAGGCAACCAGAACTTGTTAATCTGCGAGTTGAGAGCCGGAAGAAATCAGAAGGTCGTTTCGCGACTGCGGTGGCCACCAGTTTGTCAAGTTCTGCGAGAACGTTGAAATAGAGACATCAGCGCGGGACCAATGAATCCGTCGGTGACAGACGGGAGAAAGGGAGCGCGCAAAAACGATGGCCAACGAAGTAGAAGGAAGACGCAACACGCGCACAGGCCACACTCTCTCTGTTGCGGCAGCGACTTGACTTTTGCTAATCCACTGTCCAGCCGTTTACGAACGAACGAACGAACCAACGAACGCATAAACGACGACGCGCGGCGCAACGGGCTGCGTGGGCAACAGGGCCCCGCGCGCCGTTAATATCGCGTGACAAGAATAAACGTCGGCCGTAACTCAATATTGTAATTATACCCTCGTAACGGGCCTTTATTGTGCCGATTAATATGCGTCGTTAAAGTAATTGCCCGGTAGCCGCGGACTACTCCTCGCACCTATAATCGCCTGTTTAGCCGTCTTAGATGGATCGAGGACCGTTTGGGCAAACACGCAATTCCCAATTGCCGGGTGTTCTTTGTGAAACAATAGCTGACAGTCGGAGATTTGAGGCTTACCCGGCATCATACAGTTCTCACTGTTGAGGCTTTCGGATGTAAGCCGTGTCCTTGTAGAATTGTTTTCCTAACGTTCAGCTGACCAATTAAATTTTTCTTTTGATTGGTAAGCAATGAACCGGAACATGACCGAGCTTCAGTATATTAGAGGAACACTACAAGATACACACCAGTATCAGTGTATCTTCGACCCCCTAATGAAGCTAGCTGCAATGCTTGCGAAACGGTGGGAAAACAATTCCAGTCTTGATAAGTTACAGACTCCTCTACACTGACTTCGAAGTTATCAAAATTCAGTCGATGTTGACTCCAGAAAATTTTCAGCTCTCATTTTGAAAACAGAACCAGTAAAATAATCCAATTTCAACGGTTAAAAGTTCACAATTTGCTCAGTCTACTATCTAGTCGACCTGTGAACCAGAGATTTAAATTTTTGAAATCTCCGAACAGACGTAACGAATACATAACAAAATTATGATTCACAGACACATTCGAGACAAATTTCACAGAATTCCGTGACCCCCGAGATATATTAAGTCTACTGAAAAATTCTGTCCGATAATGTCATCTCAAGTTTCAACAAACATGAACGAAACATACATGGCTGCCTCTTTTTACCATTGTACAGGGTGATTAAACGATGGAAATTATATTGTTCAGTAAATATTATTAAATGCATTGAAAATGTATTTTCTTTTAATTCAAAAACAGGCAGAACTTTTCGGCGGACCTGATATTTCCTCGAAAGATTATTTCCTTCCGCGATAGTTGGATTCGGTCAGTCCCGTGAGACATCGTGTGTGTCCCTGACTCTTTAATTGTATTCCAGCCTTTCATATCACGCTATCGTGCCGTTTCCTTCTTCTCCGTGCACCGCAATTTTCTGCTTAGATTAAAAGAATTATCGTAATCGTCCCCGCGGTCGGAATACGCGGCGGCAACAGGGTAGGAAGGCGCCCCCCCCCCCACCCTTAGGCTTTATCGGGGCGATAAACTCGATTATTTACAACGCGTCGTATATTACGAGATTAAAAGAACGCTCCCTCGGCCGTCCGCGACCGATTAATTCCCATTCGTCGAGAGAAATTTCAAAGAATTTCCATAAAGATAAATTTTCTCTCTTTCTCTGCCGTTCGCCCCTGGCCGATGGTGTTTCCAAAACCGCCGACCCGCCCAGTTGTCGAACTTCGAACTTCGCCTGTTCTTTAACTTTTGCCACGGCTACGGGCGTGAAACTGGCACGGTATCCCATTAAACGACCGACAAAGTCGAGATTCGGAGAGCAACAATGTGGAGGATCGACGATCGATGAAGAAAAAAAGAGTCGATAAAAAGGCTATCGTGACTCTTTCTTTTCGGAGAAAATGCTGTTACGACTTGCCGAGATTTCAGACCTTTTCTTCTCCTTAACGCGACCCATCGATCAACGGTGATCGACAGGAAGCCAAATTGAAATTCACGAAGCATACAAACCACATGACGTCTTAAAGTCGCCTATTTTACGGCTATTTTAGGTCTAAGGCGCCTTTAAGCCGTTTTTAAGGCGTCATGTGTTATCTGGGAATTGGCGTGAATAAAAAGTCGAAGTTGGCTATTTGGAGAACGTGTTAACCCTTGGACGAATTTTTGCAAAAGTTGGTGAAATTTCCGAGATTCGAGAGGCTTATCTCGACGTATTCGAAAACCTAAAAGCAACTTCTTCATTGTATTTCCTCCAAATTGAATGGTTATACAATGGATTCCACTTACTCGAGCCACCACTTTTAATCGAAAGCAGCCGTTTATTCGGACAAACACAACGTGTCCCAAATCACCGGAATCTACTATAATTGCAAAAGTGAAAAATAATTTTTCACCTTTAAAATATTTGAAACCGTTATGCCAACCATATAGAATGTTACAGACGAAACAATGTTTCGCTGGTGCAAACTCGTACTAGCGTGATGGTTAAGACCCGCCATAAATGTCTAAACATGTGCGGTCTGGTGACTAAATACATGTATACAGTAATTAATGCAACCAGGAATGGAAGACAAGTCCAGTTGGGCGATCTTCGGCTGGATGAGAAGGCGATAATTCCGCAAAAAACCGAGGGTACCGGTCCGAAAGCCTGTAAAGTGGCTCGAAATGATAAAACGTCGCGGGTCATCGCGGAGAATTCGCAGCGTCTCCGACGTCCGCGCAATTATCGAACCAGCGGACGAGAGCAAAAAGGAAGAAGAAGAAGGAGGATGAGGAGGAAGAGGGTCGGGTACGGAGCCCCTTCACGTTCTCATGACGCGGCGGTCATTTTAAACGAGGCTCACGTGTCGGGACCACCCACCTCATGGAGCTGGGGGCCTGATTATATATACCTCAATTTCGAGCGTTTTTGAGCGTCCCCCGGATCCTCGCGGCATTTGCCCGGGCAAAAATCCGAAAACCGGGGGGGACGGAGATCGTGAGACTGTTCCGTTGGCTGGAACGCGTTTCAAGAGATTACCCTCCTCTTTCGTTCTCCGTCCTCATCCTCCTCATTCGTCCAACCAGCTTCCCCCTCCCCTACCCATGGGCCCCGAATGGCGTAGATGTGTTTCTGGATCTACTAATTGGTCGTAAAGGAAATTATGTTCGGAGGCCGTTGGAGCACTGATCCTTTCGAACGGGATGCTCGTGTGGGCTGGCCGAGGAGGGATCCAACCGGGACTCGTGGATTGGCTCCTTTGTTGAGATTTCCTCGCTTTTAATGACCGGTCCGTTTAACTATTTTCGCACTTTCACCTGATACTACCTTCTGGATAGAGATACATTTCGAACGAGCCTGTTGGATGGGATTAACGCAATGGGAAAGCGTTTGATGTTTGGATAAGTGGGTGAGGAAAGCTTGGAGGTATGAAAGGGGCTACTTAGCCCTACCCGATTACTTATTGGGGTGTTGTTTTGATGATGATATTAACGAAACTGGATTGTAAGGACGGAAATTTGGAACCATGATGATGGAGCTCGAGTATTGAAACTGGAAGATAGGGATGGTGTTTGAGTATTTGAGTTCAAGATAGGGATGGAGTTTGAGTATTAGAACTGAATGGTGCAGATAGAACTTGAGTATTTGAACTGAAAGATGGAAATGGAACTTCTATATTGGTAATAAAAATGGACGAAACTTCAATAACGAAACTCAAAGATATCACTATTAGAACTGAAAAACGGAAATACCATATTTTCTCCATGAAACTAAAACCTAAAGCTGTAACGTCAACATCGTAACTGAAAAATGACTAGACCACTCCATTTGGAAAAATTACCCAAGCCCACAGGGCCATCTTTGAGATAACAGTTCCACAAGGATACAGACACGGCACAGAAGCCTAAACAACAATTTTTAGTATCGTCCGGTTAGAATCGATCTGAACGAAGGCGAAAAGGGTATCAGATCGGGACGGGACAGGCCCGGTCCCCGAAAACGGTTACAATGTCCCAGCTCGCTCGTATGATGAAACCGATCCGTGACGAGTCGCCACGAGGGCCGCGCAAAGCACAGCTGCGAGAGACGCACACCTATAGGTACTAAGCATCGACGGACCGCGCACGACCATAAAATGATCGTAAAAACTTAATTTTACGAGAGGCATAATATATTTGCCACCACCAGCGCCGTCGCCGCCGCCACCACCGGCAGCAACCGAGCCGGCCAAGAACAAACGGTTCGGAGCCAACGTCGCTACGGGGTGGAATTTCCTAAACCGGATGCAAACTCGCGGCACGCGAGCCACAGGGAACTGTATGCGACAGGTAACACAGGAATGAATCGAAAAATCATTTTTCCTCGAGTGCTCGGCAGGAGGGGGGAGCTCGGCGGGATCGTTTTCTGAGCGAGACCACCCAAACGGTGGCCGAGCGGAGCCGTACAGGCGTAGAGGATGTTTCGTAATCAGTTACGATGGGGATGTTTCATCTTTATCTTCCGATTGCTGTGGTAAAGCTTGGATTTTATTTAGTTTAGTTTTTGTTTAGTTCTCGTTTTTCATCTGGAATATGGAAGTTATCTGTTTATCTTTTATTTATGATTAGATCGGGGGAAGATATTGTTGTGTTGAGATTGAAACATTCTCTGACTTTATTTTAGGGTATAGCAATTTTGTTGGCGTGCAGGGAATATCAGGTGAAATACGTTTGACGATGAGTGTGTTGAATTGGTACTATTGAGGCTCTTGGGTGTATGCTGTGCCTTTTTGGAAATATTATCCTAATGTTTCGCGAGCATTGCAGTTATACAATTTCATCAGACAGTCTGGGTGAGTTGTGACGTTCTAATACTTGGTATAATTTTTGCAAAGTGACACAGTTTGTACCCGAATGGTTCAATACTGATTATTATACAATATTTTTGTATCAAAGAATATATACAATTGAAAATTTCGGTTTGACACACTTCTGCGCAACTTTGAAAAGAGAATGCACTCGAATTGTATGAATTACAAAACCTCCTGTATAATATTCACAAGGAATACTGCCATTCTGAACGTACAAATTCAATCCAAAAGTGATTGAAAATGATGCACCCTTATGCGACCTTCCTTTTCCCAACTTGATTTTTCCCTCAGTGTCAAATCGACACAGCGGTAAAATATAGCAAAGAGATGAATAATTGAATTTGCATATTCTTTAAAAAAAAGTAATTTCCTACAAGAAAAACATGTCGAATTGACACAAAGGACCGATGAGGGATAAAAGTTCGCCTATTTAGAGCATCACTAACCTTTTGTATCCCCACGAGTTTCCAGGTATCGAATTGTAACCAAAACAAGATTAACATAGTCAGGATCGTCGAAGCTTAATAAAACTCAACCGTCAGTGGTCGGGAGAAATATTCCACCCAGTCGTCGCTAGTCCATTCGCACGATCGATGTCCGAACGCTAGCCAGGGAGACATTCGACGCCACCCCTCGTTCCCGGCAATCTTCCATCGGGACGCTTTTATCGTCCGACGACACGTAGAAACAACCGGCCACCGTTTAACGAACGAACGAAGGAACGTGTGTGTCGTCGTGCGAACACAGGAAACTGCGATCTCGAGCAAACCGTCCGAGCGGCGAGGACTAAATGAAACCGAGCGGTCGCCAGCTCGACGTACCCTCTTGGGGTTGCAGCTTTCTCTTCGTATGAAAAAATTCTCGGGGGCCCGGAGATATGTACAGCCGTCGGTGACGATTTCACCCGGGAATTCGTGCCGCGACGACTGTTTCGGATCAATGGGAATATACCTTGTTTGAGAAAGTCGGCTCTCCAGTGGAGGGAAAAGCAATATTCTTCGAATAGAAAGAGAGAAAATGTCCTAGTTGCTTCCCTGACCCGGGGGGAAAACTTTCATATTTTTTGCATCGTTGCTAACAGTTGAAGCTGAGAGTGAAAGGGTTCTGGAAACATGAAATAGGGATGGATGTTAATTGTAATTCAGGAATTGTGCGGAAGTAGTAATTGATAGGGGTAGTTTGTTGGCGAAGATTACATTGTTAATATCGCCAACGATACAGAGTAAATTAGAAGAGATTTTAGGGATTGTATTGAAATGTATGGAAGAGGGGAAATTGATGTACCTAGTGGAGGTTGTTAAATTATTTTTTAGTGAATTGTTCACTATTTAATTCGTAATTATTGGTGTCTTCATCAACTCCGTCACTGTTGAATTCATCAGTAACGCAGTGAAATAGGATGATTAGAGGATTGTATCAAAGTATCGTATATAAGGCTGAAAATTGATATAGTGGAGATTCTAAAATTATTTCGAAGTGACATCTCCATCGATTCCGTCGCTGCAACATTCATCGCCCCACAGTGAGATGGAGTAATTACACGATTGCATCGAAAAAGAAAAAGAATAGATACCACACTGATAATATATATTAAATAAATCTTGACACTGGAACTACCAAATTCGTAAAAATGATGAAACTCAGATTTGTTAATCAACAATTCAATTTAATATACATTCAACGCTGGTACTTTCAGCGTTAATCATTGCAACTTATTGACAGCTAAAAATTAATCAATTCTGCACATAAATTCTTATTAGAAGCTGCTGTTTCGTACGAAACTCCTAAATAGATAGTTGCGACGACGACCTCGTACACCACCTCGTTTCCTCAATTTCACGCCGATTGCACCAAGTCGAATCAGATCTCGCGCGTCATCCTCGCGATATCTGCATCGAAATATTAGGGTCGCTGGAAACATTCGCTGCACAAGGTAGAGGGTCTTGATGCGGCAACCATGCCTCGGAAGATAGCCAGATGCCAAGACCTCGATCCCATCGCCAACCCCTAAACCTCCCTCTTCACCCTTTCCCTCGCATGTACCGGTAAATGCCATTCTATCTTGCTGCGACACTCGTGGATAGCCGTCCCCGTTTTACTTTAAAGAGGGTAGGGTGAAAAAATGATTAAAAAATAATTTTTCGGTGTTTAATGTTCAGTTCAAAGCAGAAGTCTTTCTGAACACTTCCAGACCAATTTGAACAATTTCTGGTGAGTGGAAGTAAGTGAATTTCAATTTTCAAAAGCCCGATGACGTATGAACAGGTAAATATACGTCAACTTCTGAGCGCTTGTACTGTAAAACCATGTTTTCGCAGCTTTATGTACACTTACCCCCAGAACCACTCAACGAAATTGCAAGTTCTTTCATTTTATTCGTCAGTTTCTCCTCTACAAATTAATCGATCGTGATCAGGGAAATGTGATTATTTTTTGGTACCAGAGGAGTTCACAAAAAGAAACGTTGTTCTAAACTTCATATGAAAAATTGGCAAATTAATTCTCAACAAAATGAACGTATTCAAACAGGAGACAATTTTATCTAAAGTTGGGTTATTTTTCTGATAATTTGTTACCCGGAGTATTTCCTACCCTGCACCCCTTAACACTAGAACTACCAAACAAATCAAACTGACGTGTCCAAAATTATAACAATACATTTCCTCGGATCCTTCGCAACTTTTATTACGACACGAAAGTGAGTAAATTAATAAACCTATAAATTTATAAATTTTCCAAACTCTCTCACGTTTCTCGACCGAATAGAACTAGATATGCGTTTATCATCGTGAGTTCGAGCGTTAAACTCGGCCAGTTGATCGCCAAGAAGTTCATCCTCGGCGCGTACGGGAAAGCAATCCTAAAAATCGATCCCGCCTGGTCTATTCAGCCGTGAAGCCAAATCCAAAGGAGGTCCTACGCGGCTATTCTCTCGTCGGTAGCTCAGCGGAATCAGCGGAATTTTCACGGATTCTATTCCCGTAACGTTTTATTCTTCTGCGCACGCAGACACGAGTATATATACCTATATATTTCACCGTCAGGTGAGGAGCCGCGGGTTCGTTCCGCGAGGCGAGTCGCGCACGTGCGCCTTCTTCATCGCGACGCTCTATAAATAATTCAACTAAAATAATATGATCCCCCTTGGACGGCTGTGGCGGCGGCCTTTCCTTAGCATTCAGCCCCGGGCTTTCACCACCGCGCGTAAACACCATGGCCGCCGTCGAGCTGGATGGGAAGCTCCTATACACACCCCGCGTGAATCCGTCCACACGCTCTTCTCCGCCAGCCTTCCAGCCCTAATCCCGATTCCTTTCCGCCTCTCTCTTTCTCTGGCGGCGAGTGGCTTTGCCTGTAACCCGTCGTATAAACTCGCGCCGTAACTTTCTTTCGGAAACGCTCCGAAAAATATCGTCTCGTAACCACCACGACTTCTGGGAAATTGTTTAAATGATTCGATTATATGAATATTGTATTCGATGTTCATTGGGTTAAATTATGAGCTTAACGGATAGCGTAAATACTGGGAATTTTATTGTAATTATTGCAGCTTTATCGCATTTATCACACCGTACTGATGGGAAATTGAAAATTGTTTCAATGGTTCGTAATTGTATTGTAGTGCGTGGAGTACCGTAGATTTTGAGACTCTTTTCTAAAATTCTTTCATCATCGTCTTTAGCACACTCAAATAAGAGAAAGTAGGAAATTGTTTAAATAATTCGTAACTAATTATATTATAGTGCGTGGGATAACGTAGATCTTGTGAACCTATATCACACTGAAATAATAGAAAATACAAAGAAGAGAAGGAGAAAAAACGAGTAGTGTAAATGCTCTGTTTAGGTACTGTTAACCCTTTCACTCAACATTTAGTTTTATCGCAATTATATTGAGTATTTTAGCGTCTATGGAGTGTTTGCTAAGGTTTAAGTCTAACACAAAATGAAAACGTTCCTCTAATTCCTATTTAATCTTGTTGTAGTTTCACAGACACAGTATAGATGTACATACCAGCATTAGACTTAAGAATTTTTTAGTACATAAAATAGAGTGAAATTCGGCAAGATGCTGAGTCTGAATTGTAGATTGTTTTCCCAATGACTCGACTGGTAGAACAGACACGACTGGAAAATATAAGTTTTACGATATTGTTACGCGCAAACGTGCACGTCCCGCGTGAAGTTCATACGCAACTGTAAAAACACAAGAAATCGTATATATACATGTCTCACCGTGAACGAACGCGCACACGTGTTTTCGTCAGAGAGGCACCAGATTCTAGAATCTTTAGCCTCAAGACGCCACCATTATGCGTTCCACTTGACGTCTTTAAAACCTTTTATATTGTCCGCGCACAGCCATGGCGGAGCGCGAGAGCTCCTAAAGCCAAGGATTTAGTGGTGGTGGGCTTAACGAAAAGTTCATCCAGAAATAATTCCGAAGTCTCGGTCGCGATTAAACCTTGTCCATAATAAACGTCGTTTCTGGATTTTGTCTAATTATAACAAATGCACGTCACGGTAATTGTGCTTCTCATATCCAGCCTTGGAGACATAACCTCTAAAATAGCAATAAAGTTCACCATTCGATGCAGAACAGTAGACAGGTCAATTCCAATTCCACAAAGAATCACATTGTGCAACAATCCTGAAGCCAAGATGGCAGCCATCTCGGGCACGGGACATAAAAATAGCCAGAATTCTAAGCCTAGACGGCTTAATCGTTCGGGTCAGCGTCACGGACGGGGGAGACTGTCCGAACCCCCTCCGTCCCACCACGATCCAATCAGGCCATCCCAGCTAAGAAAATAAAATTACAAAACCATTCCCCCCGTCGGTCGTCCCGGAGCCAGGCGAAACAAGAATACGAAACATTGTAAAACCGATCGGCGAGACTACCCTGGTTTTCCATGGACGTTATCAGTAGCAAGCCTCTCCAGCAAGTTCTCCATTCCGTGGACCGCCTCTTGAGAGGACTTTATCTCCGAGCAAACGACGATAGAATGCAAAACAGCCTCGCGAAAAGATAGAAAGAAGGGAAGAAAAAAACGACAACAGGCTGCAGAGGAAATCGACGAAGAAGCCTGGTGGCTGGACGGGTGTGCGGACAAGAGGGACGGGAAGAGAGAGAGAAACATCTTGGAGAGACTTTGCCTGATGAGGACGGTTCCCATGACGACGCAACCCCAGGAACACGAAACGGTCTAGCCATCCTTGACTCAATACCAGGCCCGACGTATACTCACGTAGCCCGCGTCGAACCTCACCACCACTTCCAACTCGGTCTTCAAACCCTCTTAAGCTCCTGCCCCCAAAACTCCATATCGTCTATAGATGCGCGGACCCCGCGCTTCCCACTGATACGTGGACCGTATAAACGACGGATCGGAGACGGAATACAAACGATCGAACGACAGGGACATTGTATATCCCAGCTAACGAAAAATGTTAGGCGGCCCGCGACTCGACTCCGAATTGCTGCATTAAAGGGCTGGGACGACGACTGTCGTCGCCTTTCACCGATTTCGGACCCCTCTGCCATCCTACGCGGCGACGGTGGTTTCCGGAGCGACGTGGGAATTCGATTTTGGAATTTGCTTTCGCGGGAGAACACCATTGGGATTTTTTTGGGGTGACGTGGAACTGTTTCTACAGGTCTTTGTTGCGAGTGGGTGTGTGATACTCTTTAGGGGAATGGAGTTCGTTTAGTGGGGGAACTTCCGGTTGTTAATTTAGATACCTTGGAGTTGATAACTTTTTCGTTGTAAGGGAATTGCGGATTTTTTAGCACAAATGTAATTTTGTGAGCTGGTTTGTATAAGCAGTAGAAACAGAACATCTTTTCTTCTGTCGGAGATTTTACTGGGATAGAAATATAAAACGAGAAATTTATTATACTCGATCGAATTTTTATCGTTTACTGTATTTCATGTAAGAAATATTCATTAACTGGTTGATTCACCGGTGAAATCTGCATTTTTCTTTTAAATTGAATTAACTAAATTGTTCCAATTTCTGAAAATCTATACGCCACAAAAAGATAAAGATAAAAAATCTAATTTTCACGTGCCCAATATTTATTAATATTATTATAATTTAAAATTCCATCTTAACAGTTACAAAGTTCCATAACTGTTCATTGTTGTCTCTATCCTACCTTACCACGAATCAAACGTAACCCAGAATTCGCCTGGCATGTCATTAACACCCCACCTGCACCCCACCAATTGATTTATCATTTACGTACAACCATCCAATTCCGATCAATCGGGTGACAGCTGAAAAAAATCGCTCGTAAAAGAGAAGCAAAAAAAATAATCGACGTAGGTCCAACGAGATCTAGGAGAGAAGGATTCCAACGCGTACATTCAGTCTGACCAGTCTCGCAGAGCGCACGCCACTGCCATGTTGTGGGCGCCTGTCCGGATCGGAGGGCTCCGATTGGACGCGCGGCCATACCGTCTGTCCGTGGAAACCGAGAGGGCGTCCCGGTGCTGGAGCGGCGGCGTTCCACGCGGAAGGCGTCTCGACGCCCCGCTAAAAACGGCACGCGTCACGTCACACTGTTATAGGGAACTCGGCGTCCCCTTTTCCACCACCAACCACCCCTCCCCACCCCCCACTCTACCCCTAGAAACGGGTTCACCATCACGGAGAAAGAGAGAAAGGGACGTTTCCCAACCCCTCGGCTGATCCACCTTCCACAGGGTGATATTTCAATTTTCCCCCGGTCTCGATTGATGAAGATTCACGTGTACCACCGACGGAAGGGTTGATTTTTATAGATCGTCTCGGCGGAATCCCTGAATCCCCAGGAGAGAACGGTTGCTCGGGAGGAGATGATGGAATAGGTTTCCGTGTCCTCCGTAGACGTTGTACGTTCGGGATAAAGGGGGTCGGAGCGCTTCGCGACGAATGGAATGAACGTGTTTCGCGGATGGATTCAGATTCGTTGTGTGTGCGCACTCGGTCGAACGAACTGAGGTTACGGTTTATGATTGGTCGGGATGGGTGCTTGTTTGTTCGTTGTTCGTGGATCGTTTCGAACAGTTCAGAGGGTGAGGATTTTTCTTGTGTTTTGAGATGCAAGCAGGGGTAAGAGGATATTGAGATTAGAATTGGAGATATTATCTTGGAATATGAATAACTGAATTGCTTTGTTTTCTGTGGTCTGATCCTCGATGGTTTTATTATAGTTTCGGGCAATCGCGATAGGAGTAACACGGGAGGATCATTGATTTTTCGCTTGTTGATTAAGCCAACGAAATTCTAGGGCGTTCCCTAGCTTAATCCCCAACGCTCGTTGCTGGATGAATATTTTTCTTTTTTTTTTTTTTACGAGGAAACTCTTACCAATCTCTGCCTTTTTAGGGACCATGGTTCCTCCGTGGAGTCTAATTCTACGGAAACTTTTTTTCGTGACGACGGTTTCGTAATCTCCCGAAAGGGGTGTCGGCGCAATGAATGCAACCCTTTTTGCTGAGGTTTAGTACTGTGGCTGACGTGAATTAAGACTGGAACTGGGCTCCCGGGGGACTGGATTTTTTTTAATTATCTCGGCCAAGTTAGGTCGTATGTTTTTTTTTTTCCCTTTCGGGTGGAGTTCTTGACGCCCATTTGCGACGACGAAATTGAACACGGCTGGAAGTTATCGCTGAACTTCTCTGGATGATGAAAAATGATACTGCAGAACACTCTGATTATATCTAGGAGACGAAAGAAATGTACAAATACATATAAACATTCATTTAAAACATCCAAGGTTTATGCACCAATTTTATTGGTCACAGCGTTCCGAATATCGCTTCATTGATTATGCAAATATTATTTAATACAGTTCAAGGTTATTGGGACTTTCTAACAAAAAAATTTTTCTCCATATCCATTTCACGTGTTAACCATTGTTTTACCATTTTATCGTAAACGTTTCAAAGGGTTGTTTGAACTATTCCGATAAACATCCAGTATAGATGGCGCGAAAATTGATAAAAGTTACTCGAAAGGGCGTTATCATTCTGAAATCTGCTCTCGATCAGTTAGAAAGTCGAGCGTGTACTACTCGGTGTTTACTGAAAAATCCGTCTACTTCACATAAACCACCCCCGCGGGATAACGAGGCGATAAATATCGACCCATTACAACGGCACAGGGCGTTATCGAAAACGTGCGTTAAAGTCACTTCGAGGGTAATAAATTTCCCCCGTAATCCACGGGTCAAGGTTAACCGTCCTACATTTTTAGCGGGTCGTTTGATAATTTTCTGGCTGTCCCTCTGCCGATGACAGGTTTCAAATAACCATCTAAAGTAGGTACTCAATACAAATAGAAGACTTCAAGAATGCTCTATTTTGAACTTCTATATTTATATTATAATATTACAGTTTACCAACTGTAGATAATCATATAAAGTAAAAACAATACAGTCCAAATAAATTAGTTTCAGGTCACCGATTTAACTCCGATATACTTTATATTTTTCCAGGAATATGCAAACGCTCTAACATTTAACCCTGAAGTAGGCGCACTGGTAAATTCGAAAATGGGTTCCTGGGATCTGCAGTGACCCCAAATTTCTTTTTACGATGTCAGTAGATCAAGAGGTGTTAGGAAATAAAAACGAATCAGTTTGATAATTAACAAACAGATAGATCTCTACTCATCTCAATTTAGATTTATGTTTCGGAAGAAATTTCTTCGAAACATGCTGGTCTCCCTACAAAATGCTAATAATAAACACCAAATATACTTCCTTCAGTGTCTACAAGCTTCCAAAATCCCAGGCCCCAAATGGCCCTCGAGAGGACGATTTCCCCATCAATTCACGGCCGCCAAAAATCAAACGGCCGTATTAAAATCAATCCTTTCGACCCCGTGCTCCGTCAACCCCCGAAAATCTGCATCCCTCGCTCGAACGTGGGTAACATCGGCGCGTAATCGCCCGGAAGTTCGCGACATTTTAATTTGATTACACGGCAAGATGCGAGATCACGGTCAGTCCCAGTAGGGAGGGGTGGCGTAAATGACAAATGGACGGTTTCCGCGAACCGTTTCACAGAAATGGAACGGGGCCACCCCTTGGCGCCGCGAGATACGGGGGTTGCGAGAGCTTTCTCGTGTCCGGCTGTTGCGGCCCCCCTCGGTCGATCTCTTCTGTGCACACACGGACAAGCCGGCCAGCGTGTTTTCCGCCACGACCGAAACCCACCCCTCTCCACACAAGGCTTTTACTTGGTCCACACCCCCCCCCCCAACCCTGGGATAATATCGCCCGTAACACGTCCTGCCCACATTTTGCCAAGCTTCGCCATTCCATCCCCCCTCCTCTCGCCCTTTCACGGAAAGAAACTTGTCGACCCTTTTGTGACCGGGCTCAATCGCCGGGATTTGTGTGTACCAGGGTGGACAAGAGGGGGTAAAAGCAACGATACCCCCGGTTTTTCGGGAGGAGCGATTGTTGCACGGCGTTTTGTTAACGATCCCTCGGGCTCTTCCGTTCGGCGCGTGGTCCTCGCGAGACGCGTTTATCGTCTGCGAACGGCGAGATTGCTGTTCCGGGAAGTTTTTCTTCGGGGGTCTTTTGGGGATTCGCAAGAAATGAGGGGGTGAGTCCGTGATGTCGAGAAGCCTTGGATCCTAGTTTCGGATTTTGTTTGCGTTCGCACGGTGAATGGGGGGATTTAATGGAAGGACGATTGTTATTTTGTGTACATGTAACGATCTACGGAATGGAATTATTGTTCGTCGTTGGAATAAGGATGTTTATACGAAAGATGGAATTTTTTGGGGGTGAGTTTAAATGTTGAGGTTTTGTGATTTGGTTTTGGGGCGTATTTGTTTTAGTTCGATTTTAGTGGAGTACTTTATGGAAATCAGAGTTATATACGAATTTTGTCAATGATGAGTAGACAACGGATGTTTATGCAGATATAAAATTTTGTGGATTAACTTCTGAAAACTGGATGCAAAGAAAAAATTATTAAAGTAGGTGTAAATAATTATTCTAGTAGGTGTAACAAATACAAGGATTAATTATTAGCATATATGTACTTACTAGTGTAAGAAACAAAAAGACAACCTAAAAAACTTTCTGAAACTTTTTACATATAAGTATTGAATGTCAGATGATCGGATATTCTATAAATGCACAACATCCATGAAATAAAAAGACTTCAATATTCTTAATCATTCCACATATAAAAAGTTACAAGACAGTCATATTTTTTTGTAGAAATTATAGTACTATCATATTTTATTTACAACGAAAATAACCACTCTAAACGATCAGCGTTCACTATTAATATAAAAAAATGTCATTTTAGATTTTCCACGAAACTCTAGAGTATTACCAAAAATGTGGTCTTCTTACTTTATTTTTCCATCGTGTTACTCGTCGTCTGGTTGTTTACGAAACGAGCATATATGGTTTCCTCGAGTCAGTTACGAATTTCTTTCCTACCCTCTGCTCCGCTCTCTTTCGCGCCGCGTTAAATTAACACGTCTCTCCCCTCGCGTACGCAGTTCCCGCCGTAAACTCACCCCCGGAGATTTGACTCGGCAGACACCTCCGGCAAGAGAGAGTGTATCTCCACACATTTTTCACCTTCAGCCACGGTTTTGATATTTACACACGGTACCCGAGGCAATCCGAAATTCATAGGCACGCCCACGATTCGCTTTTCTATGTGTTCGAACGAGGGGGGAGAAAGAGAGAGATGGCGGGGGCGATTGGGGTGCGGCTCTGCAGAGATTTCGACGGGGAAAAACGGAAGAAAAAGCATTTGGAAATAAATATGTGTGTATTTTTTTTTGCACTCTTTAAAATGATTTCATTCCCCTTAAAATATCTAATCAATTAATTCCAATCACCACATATACCAATATAAAACAGGGAACATCATCAATTGTGAAACAAAGAAAAGATGTTGACTCGTTTTTTGTATTCGATATTTTATCTCGGTTCCTTTTTTTTTTATTTTTTTTTACTTGATATTCGCATTTAATTGTACCATAATCAAGAAATTCGAGGGTTAATAGGTATTTAAATTCATGAGTTGCAATCCTGATCTACTTCATACAGACTCAAGCTAATGGAATATTTACAAGTAGACTGTGGACTTTATTCTTTTATAGCGTATAATCTGACACTCATCAAATATGAAACATTAATAAGGCTTGATAAGTTTTTGTTTACAATTGTTTTTAGTTCAGTAGAATTTTGACAAGAAGAAAAAAATTTGTATTCTCACTTCTGATTTCGCGAGTTATTTTGAAAACAGTGATTCTTGCATAAATATTCGCAACTCCGTTTAGAGTTTTCCAAGACGTTAGGATAAATAACGGTCTGTTATGATCCAGGGGACCATTAACCGATGTACATGATACGGAACTTTATACCTGGCGCGATATAAACCGCAAATGTACTACATAAAATCACGGCGACAAGCCTAGGCGTTACGAAATATCGTATCGATGATCGGTCCGTTTAATTCTCCATAATTTTTTCCGTTCCAGGCTGATGTTTTTCTTCGTGAACGAGTAAATAAAAGGCCTCAAAGTGTACGGCGCCGTGGAGAAGACGTTTCACCCGTTCGAGCTGTGCAGCAGGTAATTAAACAACTTCTGAACTCCTCCCTTTCGAGGACATAATTACTGTTATCTTGAAAATGTTCGACAAGAAAGTTGCATATACAACGTGGCACAAACGAAAATATACTGGTATTAAATATGACTGAATATTCGTGAGAAATTTTTCACAATCTCTTCGTTTTCGCTGATGTTCCAGGTTTTCCCGCGTGTTCCAGCCAGGAACACTGGCCGGTATACAAGGTGAGTTACGCGAATGTTTATCACTTTTCTTATTGAAATTATTTGAAATCATAGCTACTTTCGTATACACTAAGAATAATAATATAAAATACGGTTACACGATCATGGTTTGGAAATTTTACGTGGCTGGAAAATGGTCATTGGAGTAACACTTGGCAATCGAATGCAATTCATGGATCATCGTGCACACCACCTCCAAGAATACTGCAAACCAACAGAAGTGAACAAGTAGGTCGATTAAAATTGAAAAAATGCTGAAAAGAAGTTGAAGAAAATTTCAAGAACATCGTCGAGGGTTGTTTTCACCCCTGACTGATTTTAAAGAACAAGAGCATACCGCAACATTAACTGGAAGAAAAAATCAAGCGAATAAAAGTGAATAAACACATCGATTAAAACAGAAAAGAAATTAGAAGACTTTGAAGAAAATACCAAAACGGTCATCGAAGGTTATTTTCACCCCTGATTGCGTTTAAAAAACAAGAAGAGCACAGTGAATTTCAGGGGACACAGAACTACCACCTGAAAAATCCAAATACTTTTACTGTTCGACGATGAATGATTTGTCTGAAACTATATAGATCCTTGTCGTCCCGACGTGTCTCGATGAGTTAATTCCCCGACCTCGAAATCTCGAACTAAAAAGCCGCCGATAAATGTACCCGTTTCCCGGGTAGGTATACGTACTCGCCGTAAACAGAGGATTGTATACAACTGCGTCGCACTAAAACCCATAGCCACTAAACCGCGGCATACTACCTATAAATGGGCGGGTTGCTATAAAGTCCATTCATGATCGCGTCGCCTCTACAACAAACGTCAGGTGGCTCGCGCCTCCCCCGCGATTTATCGCACTCGTATTCAAGTGCGACTCGTCGCTTTCGTGCTCGCGACACGTGTACTTATTGTTGACCGGTTCGAGACATCGTTTCGCGGTACAGACGCATCTCGATTATCGTCCCCAACTAGGATCCGCGCCGAGACAATAATCTTGTAGGGAGAAATGCTTCTGAACCCTCGTAAATTCGTTTTTTGCTCGAAGCCCGGCAACGAAAGCGGAGGGGCAACAAAGTATGTGCTTGACAAGTCTCACAACGCCCCCCACTCCAGTGGTGGAGATAACGCCTGGACAATAATCGCGTAGAACAAGCCAGACAATAATCGAGAGGAGTCTGTTGTTAGGATATTAAGGAGACTGTGTTGTAGGCACTGGAAAACAATCGAAACAATAGGTATTTGTGATACAGTATTTTTCGACAGTTTGAAAAAAAGAGCGGGAAAAGGTTTGGAACTTGAAGGAACTCGACAGAAATCTATTCAACCCTCGGAAGGTTTTGATGCTGATGGAAATAGGGGAGGGTTTATTGGGACACTCATTATTTCGTCTCAACATAATCGACTACTAATTTAAGCTACTAATCAGAAGCTACTGAATGAAGTTTCTAAAAACTCGGGTCAAAACGGACCCACTCATCGCTGTTCCAGAATTAATCTTTAAGATCTCTGCTTCGTTGGATACGTAAAATCCGCACTCTATTCCTCGAATTCGATGTTTCTTAAAAAAAAAAAAAAAACACATGAAAAAGTTCCTTTTTTCGAAGATTAAGGTCACGAACGGTACGAGGACCACGGTTAATCCACGGTTATCCGTTGGGAAGCTTCGATCCGTGGGTCTTTGTCGAAATTTTCTCATAAGGCTCGAGGTTTCATACATTTTCACGAAACGCCGAAGGCACCAGGGTGGGGGACGATAAAACTTTTCTTTTCGCGGCGGGATGTCCGCTCCCTTCTCGATATATTCTCGACGTCGATCGGCCCGTCCGCCCCCTCCCCCTCCACCCCCACCCTTCTAGATTACGAGAGGTTGAGATTCCGCCCCGCTTATCGATACGCCGCGACGAGGATCGGTTCGCTCGCTCGCTCGAACGGAGAACGAAACGTCAGAATGCAGACACGAAATTTATAGATTCCGTCGTGAGTGCCGTCTGCCCGCCGGCGCGTTATTACGCCAATAAAAGAACCCGTTAATGGACCAATTACACAACCCGCAGCCTGTTTACATGTATATCGGTTTTCAAGTTCAGCCACCTCTTTATTCACGCTGTTTATTGCCCCCGTTTCAAGTTCACCTATCCGCGTCTCCATTGAGAAGGATCTGAAAAAAAAAAAAACAGAAAAAGAAGATTTTTCATTATCGTCATTGAACAGGAATGCTGGACGGTTTGGTATATAAATATTGCATGAGGGTTAGCGTCTCGATGTTTCCTTGATTAAACACGTATCTTGTTAGGGTGTCTCGAAAAATAGTACGTGTCGCGAGATATTGGTTTTTTGGGTGCTAAATTCAACATGTAGAGTGGAATGCAACTTGATCTGTGGGTCTGGAAACAATTTGAATTAGCAGGAAGCAAAGTGAATGAAGCTGTACGAGATTTTTTTTTTTTGAGATATTTTAATATTATAATTAGACTTAAACTGTTAGACATACGCGAAGGTTTTCATTTCTTGTGATACGTTTGGATTTATATATTGTCTAACTGAACCCATTGGGGATTTTTTGGGGGGAAAATCCGAGGCGACCTTTTAAGCACCCCATGAAAAACGAGTCCACTTGAGAGGACCACCCAAATGTAGTCTAGGGTTACATACTTCCCAGCGTTAAACACTTCTAATGGCGAGGGTCAGTTGGGTCACAAGTACTTATTTACTCCTTCCACCGGATTCAGATCTTCCTTGTAACGGTGGAAAAATTACGACGTCGATACTCGAAATATTTCACCCCTTACTAATCACGGAGATGTCCTACTCTCTGATGACATTCTGTCCACTCTTCCTTAGAATCCGGGCCGTGAAAGCCTCGAATCTCTGTACTCATCTTCGTTCAAAATTCCATAAAGTCAAGGAACCCAGAAGTTCAGTAGTCTCCTCGACCAAAATTTCCCCTCTTTAGACCTCGTTGAACCTGTCGGAGCCCGGGTCCGGAAATAAAACTGGGAGCTGTACGACATAGCTTCGATGTTATCGGGTACCCGATGATAGGCCTAGGTAGTCTCCAGCTGATTCCGTAATGTCCCCGTCGATTAAGAGGCGCATCGGAGAGGTGTCCCGCGCGTGGCGCGATCTAGTGGCGCCGCGAGCCTGATGGACAGATGAAAGGCGGTATGTGCCACCGGAGTTGTTGTCAGACCGTTTTACTTTACTGCCCCATAAAAGTACCGAGATTTAGACTGCAATACACAGCCATGACGTATTGCCCCGACGTTCCGCGCGGGTATTCACGTCTACACACAGAGACAACGTGCGTGCGTGCGAAACCACGCACTGTACAGAGATCGGCTGTCTGCGACGGGACACATCTCATCCATTCTTCCTTGAGCGCGTGACGTCACGCGCGAAGAATATACCGGAGGACGGCGTTCTTTCCTCGGTCGTTCGTTCATTCGAGCGACTTGTCCATTGAGTGAGTTACTTTGGGTAGCGATTTCGAGTCCTCGTTGAGATGATCGATCGCTCACCTCGATGGTAGGAATGATGCAATGAAATGCACGTTTCCGCGCGTCATACTGTTTCGTTTGAGTCAATTATGTGATCGGTGGTTTTTTTGCTATGTTACGTGATGGTATGTTGTATCTGTTCTTGAAAGTTGATTGAAATAAGAATAGACCTAACGTGCAATGTAATTTTCTGTCCCATGCTTCGAGGGCGTCAGAAGCCCCCGTGCCATTTCAGTATTCCATTCCTTGCTAGCGAAATCAGGACAATAATGAATGTATGTATCGCTATATGGAATTACGGGTGTGTGTGTGTGTGTTGTGTGGCATCACGATGTCAAACGTATGTCCTGAAGTCGGAAACTTTTATGTGGTGTGCGTTTGAAACAGCGTGACTTTCGTGGGACACCAAGTCCCATAAGATGTTAGGTCTATTCTTATATCTCGTCTGTGGTTCCATTGTTTTCAGTAATTTGAGTATGGATAGGTAGTCACATTTTGAATTTAACTTACACCTTTGCACACAAATTATTTTCATCGTATTCGTATCGACCACAATCTAACCGAGAAAAGTCCGAATAGTCAACTTATCAAGCATTCTCATCAGCTGCGTCTACAAGAATAATTAGGCACAAGCCAGGCGACGGTAGTTACGTTCCACCGGCAGACACTGCTCTAGACGAATAATTCAATAACGATAACAGGTTGCCGTTATTCGCCAAGATAATGGGCGTCGTAAAAGGTGCGCCGCAAAACAGGACAGATGCGTTTCAAGCGAGGAAACTCTGGGGGGGATCCGTGGAGACGCGTCGCTCGCTAAACTTATTCGTACGAAAACACCGCGGAAAGATGGACTCACTCCCGGGGACGAAAAAGAATCGAGTCCCGCGTCGAGTCGTGGCGAGCAATTAGCGTTTCATGGGCGACAATAAATTTCTCGGTTCGTTGACTCCGTGCTCGAGGGGTAAAAGAATTGGTAAACGCGCGAAAGCTACGTGGCGCAAAAACCCAACTCGCGGGAGGAGTATCCAGAGATCAGACACGAAAAAAACTTGATCTAGATGGTGGCAGGGAAGAATGATGGTAGCAGCATTTGTCAATTGGCCAGTACAAAGGGGATCGATGTCACTTTAGTTTCTTTCGCCTAAAATGTTTGAAGTATCTAGGGAAAAAGAGGTACATCGAGTGATAGGGAGACCAATTTAGGGATGCAAGTTTGAGGGATGATAAAATGGAAAAGAACGCAAGAATTGGTACTGAGTTGTACCCTTAAATAAAAACAGAAAAATGGTCTGGATGACAAGAGCAAAAGGACATAAGAATCATTTGTCCCCCTGATTAGTCAAGCTGGCTAGTTCTACATCTAAAATAAAAAATTACTGCAAAGTCACTAACAGGACAAAGTCATTACTCTCCACAAAGTGGACACATTACTCTCACCGCAAGAATATTGAGGATACCCCTGAAGCCAAAGACTTGGTCTGGTCGATAAAGACGAGGACACCTACTATCTGTCCCCTGACAATCGCCTCTTAGCTTCACCTAGCTAAATAGCCCCAACTCTGGAAAACGAACTATCCTCAAAGTCCCAAAAAGGGACCTGACGCTTCGCGAAGGTTCACTCCACACGAAGTGCACTAGTGCCGCTAGGTGTCCAGTTCGTCGCAAGAATATCACAAGTACACTCGCGAAAGAACATCCTACCGTTGGATAGAAGCAAAAAAGGAAAAAAGAAGACAGCAGAGAAGCACCTGCTATTCATGCATTGGCCCACAGGGATCCGGGTCCGGACATTTCCCTTTCGTTTCTTCTGGGCTAAGGCTACGTATGTTCGAAGTGAAACAAGACTGCGAGGTCTGCCAAGTGATGCACTCGAAGTTCGCGGAGCAGATTGGAGCTGCGTGTATACATACATACATACAAGCGTGTTTGCTCGGTGCGTTCCGTGGCCGCGCTGGTTCTCGCGATCTGCCTTGTGTGTGGAGGGAGAGAGGCAGATTAGAGGGCATGTGGACGCGGTACGCGGCGGGGCAGCGGCGAGGCACAGCTGAAAGTGGAAGGGGGAAGAGAGAGACGTGTCCGTCCAGGGGTTTGGTTGCCAAACGATCCGAGAGATCGCGCTCGTGTCGCGTTCAGCCCGTTTGCGCGTCCGAGCCGCGGGCAGAGCTCTCAGTTGACGCTCAGTTCGGCTCAGCGAGGCCAGAGAGAAGAAAGGGAGTCTTTTCGTGTGTGTATAAACATCGCGCGTGTGTGTACCCGCCGTTGCCGCCGCGACACCAACAGTCACGGGGGGACCTTAGGACCGGTGGGCACTTCTTCTCTACCTGAGGAACCACTTTTCGGCTCGCGCGCGCTCCTACACGAGATCCGGGGGTCCGGCTACCTGACTTTCCGGGGACACGAGGGGAGACGAAGAAAGAGAGAGAGAACGAACGAACAAAAAAAAAAGAAAAAGGACCGACTACTGCCACCAGGAGAGAGATCTCCCCCGAACGTCCGACCACGAACGAAACGTTTCTCCTGGCCGTGGTGGTGGTGTGATATCCAGAGAAGGAGATATGTTAACCCGGTGCGATCATCGGATCCACCTGATCGCGTGTGTACTGGATTAATCGTAACTAGAGAAATAGAAGGAAGGACACCACGGCGTATCGTCGAGTCGATTACAGATACAAGTGACAAGTAACCGTAAGAAACTCGGTGACAGAGTGAAGACAGAGATAGAGAGCATAATAAGTGTTCAGCGACAAATTGTACGCGTGTGTGTCGTGTGTGCAAAAACCGATGAAAGTTATGAGCACGGTGACAGTTTCCGTCGAGGAAGGTGACGGGACGACATGCAGCTGGAGCATGACCCGGAGCGGGATGACGACGACGACGACAGCAAGATCGGCGGAACAACAGTGAGAGGAACGTGGTCGTGTTGCTGCTGTTCGTTGGACGCCGCGACGTGTTCGATCCTATGCCCGAGGGGACCTCGATTGCCAAGTGTTCACCTGACCGCGGAATGTTTCAGCCGCGTTGTTCCGTTCGTTGATCGTGTCGACGAGTACGCGCTGGTCAGGCTCTCGAGGAGATCAACGGAAAGATCGCCTCGTGCATCGTGAACGGGATCTGACATTGACTCGAGAAAGGATATACCATATATATATATATAGATTGTCGCTAAAGGGTGTTGTGTCGTTTTGTTTTGATTTGTTGCAACCTCGCGCGTCTGGATCGTCCCTCGCTGTTGCTGTTGCGTTGGACCCACTTGGACATAATCGGCTGTTTGGACGACCCCGTCGACCACGTTCCCGCACGTGGCCCATCATCAACCTCGATTCAACCTCGGTCGTCGTCTTCTTCGGACGTTGTCGCGTTGGTGGTGGTGGTGGTGGTGGTCGGTGGTGCATGGACCTTTTCTCGACGGATTTGCTACGCATTTTATCGCGCCCCTGGGCATCCTCGTCTCTCCCTCTCCGTCTATCTCACTCTTTCACGCATACACTATTCTTCTCCCTTTCTCTCATCCTTATCCTCCGTCTCTGTCGGTCGCTCGTCTCCGTCTCCCTCCATCCCGCTCTCTCTACCTACCCCTCCACCTGTCTGCCGCGCCGCTGCACACCCTCTCCACCCTCCGCTCCGCAACCCTGGTGCTGCTCGCACGGTCGCCGTACGATTTTCCCTATCCCCACCTACCGCGGCGCCTCCTCTCTCTCGCCTTCCGCAACCACGCGCGTTTCCTTCATTTATTTATTCCGCGCGATTCCACGGAGCAACGTTTGGTCGCCCCCTCGTATATACACGATGATTCCCGCGTTGTTCCTCCCTTCCTCGACGTTTTGAATTTACCCTCGTTGTTGGTGTCGGTTCCGTCTCGTCCGTTATCGTCGCGTCTCCGTCGTGGATACGATGGTATTTTGATCGCGCCCGTTCTCGTCTCGCCATCGTACGAATTCTGCTCTTGGTGCCTCGCTACTACTAATCCTCGTACTCCTCTATTAACTCGACCGTCACCGTCCTGGTAAACCCAACGACAAAAACTACCGTTTTGACTGCACTCGATCCTCCTTCCTCTCGTCTGCCGACCTCGTCTTTCTCGCATCGTCACGTTTCTCGTCCGTGTTTCCGTTCCTCCTTCGTTCCACTGTGCACCTCCTCTGTCCCGACAAAACCCGTCACCTCTCGTCGACCATCGCATCTCACTTTCCCTCCATCGTCCTTGGACAACGTGTTACCGCTCTTGACCACACGTACGATGCTATTGTGGTCTATCGATTGGTGATCCGATCATCGTCGTCTATTCCGTGTAATCCCTCGTGGCGGTTCACTCGCCGATTCGCCGCGGTGCGCGCGCGCGCTCCACCGGTTGAACGAACCCGTTCGTTTGACCGCGCGATCGGTGAAACGGAATCGGTCACACCGTCACCGCCTTCCGTCGACATCGCCACCGTACCGGGGACTTTCGTAATAACACCGACAAACAACTGTCACCATCTGCACCATCGCCGATCACGTGGCTTGCTCGACGGCGACGCTGTACGACAATGTTCACGCCGCGCCGCTGTGCGGCTCCGGCGTGGGCCACCCTGGCTCCGTCACGCCGATGGGGACAGCCACCGGAGCGGGGAATTCCACCGGGGTGACCTGGTGGGCCATGATGAACGGTTCCCTCTACGAGGACAGCCCGCCACCGGTCCCACCAACAGCCTCGAGCCTCGTATCGATTCAACAACAGCAACAACAACAACAACAACAACAAGCTACATCGACACCAGGCTCCCATCAACAAGCAACGACACCGACATCACCTGCTGCACCGGCGTCGACGGGTACGACAGCGCCTTCGGCGCCAACAGCGAGCGCCAGCTCGACATCGCCGAGCGCCTCATCGGTGGCGAGCAACAGTGCTCCAGGACCGCTTCATATACCAGCGAAACGATTGACAGCGACACCGGCCACGTCCTCGTACGGGGAGGTTACCTGCGTCGAGTCATCAGGACCGCCCGCCGCTGGACCAGCGGGCGTCATACGTCATTCCCACTCGTCCTCGGCCGGCTCCCAAGGCGGCTGGAGTTACAGTCCCCATCATCCCCAGGACTCGCATTACACGTCCGCGGCGGCCGCGGGTGATTCGTTGAATCATCATCAAACGTACGGGGGCAACAATCCCCCGACCTATTACAATCTGGCGGCCGATCCGACATCGACGTCCGGTTCCGCGAGGGACAACCGGAAAGCCGGCACGTTAAGCTTCTGGTCGCCGGCCGCGGCAACCGCTGGCTCGGCAGGGAGCGGTGGTGGTTCCGCAGCCGATTACAAGTCCTACAACTCGGCCGGCGTGGCGACCACCAGCTCCTCGACCGGTGGCGGTTCGTCCTCGGTCGCCACTGGAGCCACAGACCCGGCCGTGTCCTCCTGTCATCAGAGCTTCTCGCAGAGCTGGTGCAATTACTCGCCGTACACAACCGCCAGGCATCATCATCCGGTCGACACGGCCGGTCATCATCATCCACACTCGCAAGCAGGGGTCCCATACTTGACGCCGTCCGCGGCGGACGATCGGGGCAGGGTCACTGCCGCGATGGTCGCGGCCGAAGGCGCGTTTCCTCACGACGGATACGGTAGCCTAAGGAATTACGGGGCACCGGAGCCTGTCACGTCCAGCCCGTATCCACCTCCAGGTAAGCATCGACTCTATCCTAGTTGATTGAACGTATTTTACCTTTCCAGCTGGGATCAACTGTTTCGGTAATGTATGTAGTAAATATGTATAAAGTGGATTCTGATTGTTCGGGACACATCGGGACCTAGCGTCGTTTGGCCTGATTAATCGGTTTTTCCCAATTACGCGAAGTATTACAGTTCATTCGATTCAGTTTTGTTCTTTGAGCTTCGTCCCAAATAAACGGCCACCTCGATTAAACGGTGGCCCTAATAAGCGGAATCCACTGTAATACGATCGTTTGTTAAATTGCAACGAGGGTATTCCAGGACGATAACGAGATTTCTCAGATTCACGTGAATATCTTGTCCTCGTAAGTTCAAGGTCTTCGAAGAAGTCACGAGACATACCGGTTTCAAAGAAAAAAAAAAAAAACATAAGATCGCAAAAGTCCACCGAGATCGTGCTCCGAATTAATCTAGAAACCGGCCCCGTGAAAAAGTAACGGAAAACAAATGTACATGTAGTAGCGAGACGGTCGTACGAAATTCGAGACGGTCGAAAACCCGCGGGGAATCGAAAACTGTCGTGTGGGCCCGTCGCGCAAACGGTCGGTCGAGGGAGTCATCGTTCATTCACGTATTTGGTCATTCTCTTTTGTCCCCCTCTCCCCAGTTGGTGTCCTTTTCCTACTCGGCTCTCCCTGGAACCCATGAAACGTCGCATGAGCAACAACGAACCGCGCCGGGTTTATTGGCGGCCGTAACTCGTAAACTCTGGCGTGCGCCTCCGATCAGCTGATCCGTTCCATGACCCGTACACGGGCCGCGTTCAGTCCTCTCCTACTAACGGCCGTTCTCGCTTTCCTTCCCGTCCCCGTGTCATTTGCCTCTTTCGTCCTTTCCGCCTTCTCGACTCCTGTCCCCGCGCCGTTTCACGAAACTTTTACGCGCCTCCGGTTTCTTAGCTTGCATATCTCGAGCAAAACAATGTTCATATTTGAACAAAAAAAAACTGGAACTCGAGTCTATTGTAGATGCAGAAATGATTAATCACCTGGTGTATGAACTTTAGCTATATCAACTCTAATTAGCTAGCATCAACTGGTTTATTCACTTCTGTATTCTAGATGTAAAAATGATTAATCGCCTAGGGTATGAACTCTAGCTATATCAATTCTAATTACCAGGTATCAACTGGTTCAGTTCACTTGTGTATTCCGATGGATTTCATTCAAAAACCTGCCTGTACAAAGGTACAGGTAAACCGAGAAAGTGTGCCTTTTGAAGTAGGGTTAGGTGACATAGCCTAATCACTGATAAGTCCGAAGGTCTGCTGTACGTCTCATGATTATTTCGTCTTCTTCCGGCCTAGAAGTAGCGTCTGTCACAATTCCAGCTACCCGTGGAAATTCCATCGACCGTGTTTCTTATCATCGACAGAGAGCCACACAGGGTCCATCGACTTCTCGGGGCCGTTCGTACGGGGTAAGGATAAATGCATTCCGGGGGAGCCCCTCCAGTGGCGCGCGAACGCGTAACCGCGACCGTGGACGGACCTGGTCGAGATTTTTGCCGGCGATTGGCCCCCGCTGCTTCGGTGGAAAAGGCGCGTCCCTCGGCGGAATCGTAAAGAATAGGAAAATACGAGACACACCGGCTGCTCATACGGGCACGCTCGGCCCCGATAAACGAGATATCGTTCGCGTGATCCTCTTCGTCCGTCCGTCCGTGTTCGTCCGTGTTCGTCCGTGTTCGTCGTCGAGTTAATCGTATGCGTGCGTACGTGTGGGGAAAAGGAGGAGGAGGTGCACGCGCAGGCGTGCGACGATACATACAAAGTGTACTGGAATACGAGAGCGCCGCGTATAGTTTACCCGTCCTCCAATAGATGGCAGCTCCATTATCTTTGTTCGTTCGTCCCCGGGTAGGAGTGTGCGCCGGCTGCTCCGTATCCACGGATAGACGACAGGCACACGGGTCTTCTTGGCCACGGTTTGGAGCTTGTTCCGTACAGATTTTTAATGTACGTACAATCCAGAGATGACTTGTTGGCTGGGCAATTTAATTGGACACACGTACGGACGACGTCTCTACTGAAAATAAAAAATAAATTTTTTAAAATTGAAAAAAAAATATAACTATCGTTGCCTGATTCGACGTGATCTGACCGTATCGTGATCTCTGGTCTGAATTTGACTTTACACGAATTATCGCTATTGGCTGAATCGACTACATCTATTAGGTCATTCAATTAGTATATACAGTAAATCCTCGATGAATGCTCGAAGGCCCCTCGTCACTGACTTCTTAATGAGGTTTGACACAGTGGTAGAGCTTGTAATTCTGAATGGCCAGTAGTTTATGAAATATTTAATGTTCAGTGCCGAGGAGTCTTCGAACACTCATCGATGAATTGCTGTAATGCAAATGTTCTTTGATGTTTGTGGAAACGAAACTGGAAGTTGCTACAGAAACTATTGTACAGAATAAAGGAAAATATACATATACAGGTAAGCGATTAGTAGTTTTAATTACAGTTCTGCACTTCAACTTCCACAAAGATCAAAGAAAATTCCCATTACATATGGAATGACCTGATACAAGTCTATCACGTGACGAAGAACGCGAAAGAATTCAAAGTAATACCGCAACGTCTACAATCTTAACCATTGCCTGCTGGGAATGTCACAGAAGGGCTTACTCAACCGAACAGACTACCCCTCTTGTCCCTGTGACGTTCAGTTTGTAGGTGCCTAGCCAACAAGTCATCACTGCACTGTATGTAGCTTGGACAGCCTGATTGGGGACAGGTGGTGTCTCGATAGTGGCCAACGAATTACCACGCATTCGTCGCAACCTTAAAAACCACTTTAGACCCCTAAACGACGCACGTCGCTTCGCTTTTTAATTTATCGCGCAATCTTCCGCGCCCGTGGCTCCGCTGGTTAAGTTTAATTGGTGGATCGCTTCGCGAATTTACGGGCCGAGTTGACTAGAAGTGGCTAAGAGCGGTCGGAATTTGGGTATCGATGAATTTGATGTCTTGATGGGTTCAGAGGTGGCTGGTTCGATTGCTGAGAATTGTAGGGAGTCCGTTTGTTGTGGTGACTGATCTTTGCTGGGTTTTGGATCAATAGCTTAGGGAGATTCAGGGATTCCTGGCTGCTTAAAGTTCGGTAGAGAAATACTTTCGAGTGTCTGGATTTCTGTCTTGCTTTATTCAAGTATCATTTAGGTTCTTCTTATTGATTATTTCACTTTGGAACCGCTGTACTGGACTTTGAAGTTGTCTTCTATGTTGTAAATATAAAATTTTTGAATCTCAAATCTTTACAGATTGCTAGCCACAAAAAACTTTCATTCCATTAGTGAAAACAAGGATAAAGAAACTCAGGTCCACTTTAATATTACTATTCCATCATCACCTCGTTATCAAGATCAGTTCCTTATGTTAGACTCCTATCTGGCGATAGACAAGGTCCCCGTTACCTCCACAAATTATTCCACCATCTCTCCATCAATCAACGTACGGATAACCAGGCAAACCAAGGACTAATCGACACCCATATCGCTGTTTCATCATCAATTCATTTTCAAGGCCGATTTCTTGCATGAACCTGTTATCTTAACATATATTTCCATCAATGAAAATTAAAGATAGTCAGCTAAACCCCGATCTGACCTACACAGATATCGCTATTTCATCAGCAACTCGCCTTCCAGCTCGATTATATCCAACATCAATTTATACGTACACAAGATCCTAGTTATTTCCATACAATTATATCGATGTACACCTATCAACGGTAACAACAATCGGGTAAATTTGAATCCAACTTTGGTATCCTCGTTCGATCGTCACCTCGGTCCCTCCAGCCGCGTGCGTCGAGTCCCCCTCCGGGGGTCCCAACTTTCCACGGCGGATATCGAACGGGTTTGTCCCGCGATATCTGGCCAGAGATCATCAGGGAAGCCGGGCAGCGCGTCGATATCGTCGACTGTACAACCAGGCAAGCTCCTTTGGTCGCTGACACGCCGCGGGCCGCGCGAATCGATACGTCATTTATTCCGCAGTTCCCCCTTATTTCCCCCGGCCCCTCTGGTGCACGTCGGCTGACATTCGTGAGAATCCTGACCTTTGTCAAGTAATTTGCATATTCCAGCGTTTTAGTGGGCAATAAATTCCTGTCGCTTAAGCAATCGCGCGCCGCGACCGTACCCCGCGGAACCGACCGGGACGCGCGTACGCAGAAAAGGAGGGGATGTGGCGAGGGACGGCGGGGAGACGGAGGGTGGAAATAGGGGAGGAAACCTGGCGGGATTCAGAGAACAGACGGAAGACCGTGGAAACGATATTGCGTGATCTAATAAGGGAGGAAAAAAAGAAATTCGCACCTCGTGTTCGGGATGAAACGAAAGGAGACAAAGACGTTTATTGGGGTTTTTTTAGACTACAGATCGTGTACAGGGTAAATTCGAAGATATGGTAGTTTGTTTGAAAATTATAATTACAAAAATTTCCAAGCAGATTGTTGGTTTTACAATTGAACATTGTGGATTACTTTTTACTATCGTCGTTATACAGGGTGTTCAAAAGATTCCGTACATTTCGACGAAATCAAATCTCATTTAAGCAATTGCATTAAAACGCTACGATCAGAATAATCACTGAATCACTTCCAAATACACGCTTAAACAACACATCTTAATCAGATACGTTCACGACAATTTTAACGACACATTTCCGATGAAACGCCCGGAGCATATTCATAAAAGTCCCCTCCCCCTCTTCCTCCCCGAAATAAGGTGCGATAATAATTTATTCTGATTCGTGCACCGACAGAGAATTTCAATTGTAAATACACCCCTATTTTTGGATAATGCGAGCACGCAACGATATCGATCCGATTTTGGAATAAAAAACGTTCGAGCGTTCCGATGAGGACGTGCAAACCTTTCGAGCACCGAGTACGTCCGTAAATAACATCGATTCGTTTGCGGTTAGGTTCAAGGGGGCGGGGGGAGGAAACGGGGAAGGCTGGCAGGTGGAAGATTGCAACTTTGTTGTGCTCGCGAGCGATTAACGCGCGAGGCCGTTGTGTTCGTTAAGCGAGCAACCACTTCTCGTTCGTTCCTGGGTTAAAGATAGTCAGCCGAGCCGAACGCTGTCGTAATCTCTTCGTTTCGCGCGCTTCGTTCTACCGTTACGGTATCTTCCAGAAAAAATTCCTCTGTCCGATCTCGAGTGAGAAAAATAGCATCGATGTTTATTTAAATTTCAGAAAATTCAGCTTCGGTTCGCGTTCCGACAAATTCGCACCTTGTGATCACGGCCCTTGTCAGTATCGTAGATCTGTGAGTATCATTGAACGAAGACAGAACTGGAATACGGGCAGTAGCAATAATAGACTAACGTTATAAAAATAATTATGCACACTGTTCGTGGGATTGAATCATTGTTACTAATCAATAGAGTACAGATCTAATTCAAATTTAGGTTTTTCTAAAATAATTTTCGACAACTAGGTGATTGGTTTTATTTCTCTTTAACCTTTTCTCTTCCAATACCAGCTATATCTAGCATCACTGCAATCATCTGTAGATACTAGCGCCTTTAGCTAGTTGTTATGTTTGCGCAGTTATAGTTTTTTTTTCTTTTTTAAATACCTTATGTCTCTTAAAAAGAGCGTGACTCCTGTAATTCTATATGGGCGTGTTAATCACTATTCAGCTGACACTGTCCTATCAAAAGGATTAATCTTCGTTATCACTATAGATGTTTAGTATAGATTTTTTTTCCTAGAAAATGATCAGTGAGTCATGCCGCCTTCCCAGACACTTTAGACACAAGCGTCAGGCAAAGACCCACCTCGACAAAAAGCAACATCCACTGACCCTTCGTTCACACCTTTCTAAACACGTGAAACCAGAGTGTGACTCAAAATTTTCGGTCTACAGTGTATACTGTCAGTTTCGCCTTCCCGTCCCCGCCCCACGTTTTCCGCACGGTTAGTAGAACCGGTCCAATTATATCATACAGCCTCGTCGCGCGGCGTGCCAGTCGCCTGACGCACACGCTCACCCTTCTGTGCGTGCCTGACGCGCACACTCGCCCAACGTCGCTCGTTCGCACGCAGGCCATCGAGTGCACGCTCCGAGCGTCGCGTCACGCGCCTGAATCTCGCGATCTCGTGACCCCGCGACCCCTTGTACTGGAAATTCTGTCCGAGAAACTCGGCCAATCTCGTGAATTTTCCAAGTTCCCCGAAAAATCGGCCCCCGAATTCGCATTCCTTCTCCGTGATCCCGTATGAATTTTGCAAACTCGAGAGGCATCGAGCAGGGGCACTGCTTCCAGGTCGAGGAATCCTCCTGGATTCAGTGCAATCGTGGATTTTGACGGGGACTCGAGACGGCCGTGAGTACTTCGTTGGGACTCCAGATCCTCGAGAGAGATTTGTCTCGTCTAGCACGCCCCAGGGACATCCGGAGAAGATGGAAACGGAATACAGAGACAGAACGAAACTGGAAATGTCTCGTTCATACGGCATACTCTATGAATGAATCTATAATTACATCAGGGAAACGATTCCCGGGGTTCGTTTATCGGCGATAATAATCCTGGTTTAACGGCGTATACCGATATTGATCGTAAACTTGATTTTGTATCTTTTCTCGTATGAATCGGAGCACGATCGTTAGAGTCAACGGATTAGCTGCAATTAATTCACTCGGGACTTTCACGTAGACGTTAATGAGGCGCTACAGATGCATGTTACGTAACGATCAATCGAATGTTACCGTCTATCGAGTGATTCTAGATTTTCCTTGGTCTTGGATTTTCCTGTGTCTCATTGATCTTGGATTTTTAGAGTTTTTCTGTGTTTCCATGGTCCTGGACATTTAGAGATTTCCTTTATTTCCTTCGTCCTGAACTTCTAGAGTTTTTTCGTGTTTCCTTGGTCCTGGATGTTTAGAATTTTTCTGTCCTTCTGTTGGTCGTAGATTGGAGACTTTTCTTTTGTGCTTTCCGAATCGATGCATGGAATCCGATCGGCGGAAATGGTTGCGATAGCGGACCGAACTGATCCGACCGCATCGATCGGTTTCCACGGAGTGTACGCGACAGTCGGCAAATGTCAACGGAGCGGTTCCGCGGAGGAAAAAGAAGTTAACGGGATTGGTTACGGGCCGATACTTTGCCTAACGAACCGTTGTACTTCGTCCGTTTCCGTCGATTCGTGTCGTGTCGATTCGAAACGTGTTTCTGAATTGAAGAAATGTTGCAATTAATCGTCCTTTAACGCACGATCATTTTGTGCATATTTAACCAGTGAATTAACGATCGATTTTTTAAAGATTAAAAAGGTTTTTAGAAGATATTCTTGCCTTGTTCTGAGACAATTTTGCTGAATGTCCTGATTTCCGGTTGAACTTAAAATCAGAACTATTACAGAGGTTTTTCCTGATCTCGTACCTTCTTATGAAATCAACCTTAATTCTCAATAATTATCACTGTTTGCTGAACGATCTTCATAATTATTTTTCAACTCTTTGTACTTGAGGACATTGATACAGACTCAACCGACCTAATTGGCGATGATCATAAATTTCCACCAAGCAGTAAACAAACGTTAAAAACACTTCATCCCTTACTCGATTGCAAAGACTCTAAAACTGGATCGATCCGCAAACAGCCCAAGCGCCCAAACCCAAACAGAAAACCTGCAAACAGAAAACTGCAGAATACATGTAATATCCGGTTGTCATATATTTCTAGCTAACGTGGCTAGGTTCCTGTTACTGGCAAACTAATTGTGTTAAGTGATGTGGGGTTCCTCCCCATCTTCGTTGTTTCCCGCAGGTTCCCTGGCGGGGGTCGGCGTCGGGGTCGGTGTCGCCGGGATGGGGGTCGGTTGCGGCAGCTCGAACCCGCTCGAGTGGACCGGCCAGGTGACGGTACGGAAGAAACGCAAACCGTACTCGAAGTTCCAGACCCTGGAGCTCGAGAAGGAGTTCCTGTTCAACGCGTACGTCTCCAAGCAGAAACGCTGGGAACTGGCGCGGAATCTCAGTCTGACCGAGCGACAGGTGAAGATCTGGTTCCAGAATCGGCGGATGAAGAACAAGAAGAACAGCCAACGGCAGACACAGCAGCAGAACAACAACAATAACAACAACAACAACAACAGTAGCGCGAACAACGCGAATCACCATGGGGCGACCGGAAGCCATCATCATCCGAGCGCTGGTCACGCGCCACCATCGAGTCACCACGTGGTCGCGCAGGCGCACCACGCGAACGGTTCAGCGAAGCATCATCAGTGACCCGTGGCCTTCTCTGGGGTCGTGTTCGGCCATCCTCATCACAACCACGGCTCCACATCCGCCGCCGCCGCCGCCGCCGCCGCCGCGAACGGCTGCACCACGACTGGGACCGTGGGGACCGTGGTCGGGACCATAGGAACCGGAAACGGTACCGGTCACACAACAGGCAGCCACGTCGGTCTGGTTACAGGTCACAGCCATACGCTTCACGCGCCACAACCTCAAACGCCTCTGTCGACCCACGCGGCAGTAGCCGCTGGTGCTGCCCCGAGCACCGTCACACCTCCCACCGCCGTCGTTCATCCGCACATTCACGCGCACGCTCATCATCATCATCATCATCATCACCAGTTGGCGCACGTGGCTCAACAGTATCCAGCGCTTCTTCATCAGACGCCCCACGGCCTGGCCGCCTGAACACGATGAGAACACACCAGGCACGGAACGCCCCAGAGAATATCAGATGTCCATACCCATTGGTTTCTATGTGCTCTCGGCGCATGAAAACCATTCGTCGTCGTTGCTGAAGATATCTTGGATCAGACCCCGTTACACGTACACACACCTATCGAACTTTGTTCAGCAGCTGTTTGAAAGACTGCCTAACGATTGTAAGGAGAGAAAGAGAGAGAAAGAACGTTTCGCGAGTAGTATATTATTATTATTATTTTATTATTAATATTAATCATCGGTCATCCACATCGTCGGCCACGATCGCTATCCAACGAATGGAGAACACACTGACAATCTGTCCAATTCGTAATTCGGTAGTACTTCCTCCAGTTATACATATTATATAAAGAAAATTAGTGTCACTTAGTGTCTGTCCTATCCCGTGTCACACACGCCTCCTCCCCCTTCATCCCCTGGACGAAAAACACCCTTTCCCGTTGCACCCATCAGGTCTGACGTCCGTACGCACTGTTCAGCCCGGTCGATCGAGAAGAATAGCGAGACGAACTAGAGAACATCCGTGGATCGATAGGGATCCGTCGTGAAACCGTTCGGAAACCGACGCCATTTGGGTCCCTGTGGCTGCGACCCCGAGGATCGTCGGACGTGGAGGATCGAACTCTGTATTCCGGGGGTAAGTGGTAGTAACGGAATCCGAACGGAGGTGTGCGCGAGGGGAAATTCACGGAATTAATTGGAACATTTCTATGAAGAGAAAACTGGTTTAACCTAGAAAAAACGTTTCGTTTCCCGCTTTGGATTCCGGCGATACTTCTAACGAGCGGTTCCTCGAAGAACGACGATCGCTATTGTCTGTGATTCCCGGAAAGTAGATACTAAATTACGTTGGACACGCATTCCAGTCCAGTCTCCTCTATTCGGTTCGCGTGGACAATCCGAAACGAGGTCGTCGTCACAGGATCCAATGCCCGTCCTTTTGGGTCAGCCGTCAATTCCGTTACATCGGTCCCAGTAAAGGATTGATAGATCCAACCCACAGAAATCCGAGGGGACGGGAGAAAAAGTTTCGTTGGACCGCTGGTGTGAACCGAGAGCGACAACGGACCTTTGTAGATAACCTCTCTGTCCGATGATCTGTAGAGACCACCAGCGGTCGAGGAACTCGCGTGATCCAGGTTGGGGATCGGGCATCCAGGTCCGTGGACGAGAGTCCTCGACGTAACATGAAATTGTTGAAAGGAATTTCTGTTCCTTGAATGTGAAAGGAATATTGTCGACCGTCCGTCGTGATGTTTTCCCTCTGGATGTCTTGCGTCGGGGACAACTCGGACGGGCCTGGCCCGCGGACCACCGTGCGCTCGGAGAGAGTTAGTCTAATTATGTCCAGAAAAATGTCGTATTCATCGCCTACCAAGGATCGCAAACTAGTACCTATAATTCTTATATTATATGTAAAAAAAACACACACACACACACACACACATACACATACACAACACGACTTAGATGTAAAGGTATACCTTACTGTACCCGTATGGTCGGGAGACCATTCGATATGGCCGAGCTTGGGACTTTGTCGCGTAGTCGGTTCAGTGCACTCGGTCACTCTAGCGATCGACGCGTCAACTCGAAAGGGGGTTCAAAACGAGGTGTGCAATTGCGGTAACTCAAGAAATCGATGTTTTATATATATTTTTTTTGTTTGTTTGTTTGGAATCGTGGCAGTTGAATCGAGTACAATGGACTTTGTTAATCGTTTTAGTATTATTAGATTGTTATAACGTGAAATTTTAGCGTTCTCGGTGATTCTACGGAGTACGCGAAACATCCCCAGCGCGTCGAGACTTTGAAAACACGAAAGACGGGATGTTGTTTGATACTTAATTAAGAGATACTCGAGCCAACGCGACGAATTCTAATTAACTCGAGGAGGAAATCGTGCGCACAGCCGATGATCGAAGGAGGGAGTTAGAAGAACAGGACAGAGAAGTGAAGTCATGGGGAAACTTGTGACTATCGATTGCTATTATTGTGGAACCAGTGTCCACGTCGATAATCAGAGAAGGTGTACGGACAAAGAAGAAGAAACAAAGAAACAGAGCAGTAATGGACCTATTCTTCTATCTCCTGCCTGATCGAGCACAATAGATCCATCAGCCGTGCCTGGCCAAGCTATAGAAACCGAAATGTAATCAATGGTCGGGTTAGGTCGACCTAATTCGAACTTTTCTCGGTCGTTTGCTCGATCTGACGTTCGTCCTCGAACCTTTTATGAATAAGCGAAGGACGTATCCACGCTCGAAGAAGATCGAGAATTCGTGGAAAAATACAGACAACTGGGGGATAAAGAGAATTTAACCAAGAGACGTCCGATTTGGTCTGCAGTTACAGTTTGCAGATTCGAGGACGAAGGATCAGGATCGAGCAGCCTGACGAGTCCGAGGACAATGACACGGAACGATCGAAGTGATCGAGGGTGTTCTGACAACAAGATCTCTGACGGGACGAAGTCCTTAAGCGCGGTCGCGGATCGAAGAAGGCGGACGCGTTTACCTTTTAATCGGTACGTCAGCGAGTAAGTAGGTAATTTAATCGGATGTTAAATGAAAATAAATATCCCAGTGGATCTCTATTCTCTAAGGTGCAACATTATCTAAATTATAAGGGCCGCTGAACGAGCGAGTGTGCATGCCTACCGATAATACTATAATAAATGTATACATACACGCGTATTTTCTGTATGTACCTTTTTGGTGTGCTCGTGAGCGCGCGCGCGCGCGCGCGTCGATGAACATGTGAAACGTGAATTTTATATGGGATTGTTGTCTCTTCCGGTTTGAAAAATTGGAGATTCGGTGGGTAGATTAGACGAATTTCGATGAGTCCGGGTTTAATTGATTTGCTCAAGGTCACTGTTTCTACCGTGACATCCGTCGCGTTACCGTTTCGAGGGAAACGGCAGTGTGGCCGGCAGAATTTTCGAATGGAATCGCGAAGATAACTATTTCGAGGTCCTGAGTGTAGAACTAATTTTAATTTGACTGTAACGACCGATGTTTATTTGTGAATGGAATATACGCAAAATTGAGGTTTTTTTTTTTTAAATATGTTATATATATGTTGTTGCACATGAATATTTGAGAACGCTTTTGTGAATGAAGATGATCGACAAGGATCACTTATAAGCATGTTACATTAAGTTGTTTATTCTATTGTTTACGAGGCACTGCTTGTTTTAACAATAAAAATTGTCCTAAAGTTGTTTAAAATGACTGAAACGACTAATTTTTCTTGCGCGTATTTAAACTCGTTAATTTTAGAATTAAACTTGTGATTGATGTTCATAAACATTCATGGAACGCTAGGGTAATTCTTGTTTTCTTTCTAGTGAAAATATTAGTGAATGAGAAAGTATAGTTTGAAAATATCTTCAAAGAATTGCTTTCACATTGAAAGAAATATTACCGAACATTCGATCTTTCTATTATAAGCGTTAACCATAATCTCTTATAGGAATTTACAATTGATGAATTTTCATAACTAGTTTCTTTCTGTACTTAAACGTCATTAAATCTGCAATATTTAGATACTTAAGAGCTATAGTCAAGTCAAAGTAAAGTGATCGTTAGAATATCATTCTCCCGTCGTTGATTTCGTTGTCCGAAATAAACAACCACCATAATCAAGGAAGCAAGAGATATCGAAGGAACATATGGTAGGGGAAACTGTCCAACGGCGATTCCAATAACAAAAAAAAATAAAACGTACAATCCTAGTCTTCGAAATCTGAATTCTAAAAGGATTGCCGTGAAAAGACGATTAACAGTGTCGAGGTTGACGGTAACGTAATATTTCGAGTCCCCCTAGAGAAAATCCGAAAATCTCCAGAGAGAACCGGAGAGGTGGCAAGCCCAGGTCTCGCGTCGTCGGAAAATCGATAGAAGAGAGAGCAGGACCGAGGATCGGAATTTCTTAAAAGCGTGGCAGCGCGCGCGCGCGCGCTCCCTGAGCGCGTGAGAACGATCGAGCGAGAGAGAGAAAATTAAAGTGTGCATGTTAAACGAAGAGAGATCGAATGTTCACGAGTGTGTGTGTGTGAGAGAGAGAGAGAGAGAGAGAGAGAGAGAGAGAGAGTGTGAGAGATAGATGATCAAATTATAGCGAATCGCGACTAAACAGACGAAGACGACGAAAATGGACGAGTGTGTGTACATTTAGAGCGAGAGGAATCGAAATGAGAGCTGGAGAGAGAGAGAGAGACATGTATCGTATAATTAGACTAAAGTTAAAACAAAGATGTGAAACAGAGATAAAACACGTACACGTACAGATGGAGTATCACACACAGAAACAGACAGGACACACACGCGTACAGCCACACGCCCGCGAGATTCGAATTCGGATTTAACGATAAATATAGTTCCGCCACGTTTTACTATGGTACATTAATTATGTAACGACGATAAAAATATGGATACAGTATAAGTAGACGTGAATAAAGGGAAAAAAAAATAGAAGATATGTGGATGGAAGTAAATGGAACACGAGAGAGGGAGAGAGAGATGTGTGTGATCGGCTAGAGGAACGGTGGGGGGAGGAGAGATGGGAGTGGAGGGGACGAACAATGGATTAATTGGAATGGGAGAGTGTGCGCGCGCGCGAGTGTACAGGTGTACATCTGGATGTTGAGATGATCGTGGATCGGAGTCCGGGAGTAGTATTTCGGGTTCGTGAATCGATTGTAAATTAGCTGCTAATTGTCCCGCCGCTGACGATGTTCAACCGCGATTATTACGATTATTACGATTTATTATATCATGATGATTATTATTATTATTATTATTATATTATATTAATTATTATTATTATTATTATTATTATTATTGTGAGCGTCACGTTAATATTATGTTATTGTTTTTATTGTGTGTTGTTTTGTATGTACCTATCAGCCTATAACGATCATGATATTATTAATTATCGACGGTGACGAAGCAATGGATCCACACGAGACACGCACACACACACAGACACACGCTCACGCATACACGTATACAGACACACGTGAATCGGTAAAATATACGGAGGAATACGGTGTTGTTAAACGAGCACGATTATTTTTCATTCAACGCAACTATACCCGCGATCGGGGGATGATCTCGCTCAACCTGCTCATTTTCACGCGGTTTCGGAATGATTCGAAAACGTTCACGGGGTTGTATATGTATACAGGCTGTTCCATTTCAATGCTTTCGCGTCATTATTTTCGAATTCGATGGTTTTGTTTCCTTATATAATTGTTCAGATTTTTGTTACTCGGACAATGTGACAAGATATGGTTTTTTTTATTAAGTTTTTTTTTTTTTACTGTTATAAATATAAATACTTATCAGTTGACTCGTACACTCATTATTTGAATCGTTGATTTATCACTGATTGTATTTTTAAGATTGTAAATATTACTGTTTAATAATAGAATGGCGCTGGTGATCATTACTTATTTCTACTAACGACTGTACAAAATGGAACTACAATTATTGTGTTTCTTTAGTGTATCAATTTGTTACAATGTTTTCGTGTCAGTAATAATATCCATTTGTTACATGCATCCAAAATAATAAAAGATCGCTCACTGTCAATTGATCGCCCTGTATAGAGGTTCAATCGCGATATTTATCCCACTAAACAAATATATTCAATAATTCTTTTGTGTTGCTTTAAATAATTTTAAACTCCACGCCATTAAAATTCTTCAGTGCACAAGCTTAATTGAAAAATGTGTATAATCCAATTTAAATCAATCGATGAAATTTTTGAATTTAATATTTGAATTCAACGAATGAAACGATTTTCTCAAATAAAGGCAGTGTATTTGAAGAACACGCGAAGGGATTCAAATGGAGCATCCTGTATACACATTTCTTTTTTCAATTCGTAACCACGGAATATTTCCCTGTTTCCTCTATTATTTCTTTCCAAATGTTATTTTCGTTTATAATCACGTTTGATAAGTATTATTAAATTTTTTAATCTTGTCCGAGAGCTTTAAAACGCGTTCGATGGAAACGATCGAGACGTTTCCCCTTGGAGAACTCGATCTAAAAGATCTAAACGATCGGGAGATAACTTTTGTCGAGGAGATGAACAGAAAAAGAGAGAGTAGGAGCGTGCGTGTGAGAGAGATAGTGAAACGCCAGGCAGTTTACTTAAAAACCGAGGAGAAAATATTATACGTTGCGACAACGCGTATTTAATACTTTTTTTTTATATACACATATATATATATATATATATATATATTCGAGTTGCCAGAAAAGTTAAAAAAAAATTGTTCTTGCGTGATTTTATTTCCGTTTTCTTTTTTTTTTTTGTATATCGACAGTTATAGATGGTGAAGCCGCGTTTATATTGTCCCCTGGTGGATGAAAGGAAGCATGTGAAGAGAATTACAATTATATTATTGTTTCATGCTCAACATTGTCATTTACTCGCTCATCGAACGCCGGACCTTGAAAACGATGGAACAGTGACTGTAAGGATTTCATCCCCCCGATTCTTCAAAATTCCATCCCCTTTCGTACGATCTTTTCAGATTTTTGTTTTCTTTAATCGATACAACCCTCAACATTCCGTGACACATAATGAAATATTTACATGGTTCCTTTTTTGTCAATTTCGTGGGAATTCATGGCTCAAATAATGTACGAATGAACGGTACTCGAAACTTAACGAGGTAAGTAATCGAGGCAGAATAGGGGATGCTGTAGTGTTTATTTATAGCGTGCAATTTTAGTTTTAAACACTCGTTAATAGATTATTTGACTTTTAGTGGATGATAAAGGTCGAGATTCTTTATTTTGAATGTACCTCGGATTTAGTAATGATGGATTTTTGTTCGCGTTATTTTAGCCATGACGATTAAATTGAAATGCCGAAGTCCCAATACAGACGATCGCAATCGATACTGGTCATGGCTTTAGGTGCAGACCGGGCCATTAATTAGCCATTTAAATTACCATTCAATTGGCTGATGAAGTAAAGAAACAATTTGTCAACTGCAATCAGTGAGAGTAATTATTTTAATGGAGTTGACGAAGAATTTGAATGGTGGATCACTGAAAGCCTCGATCGGTATGGATTGTAAGACCCCGGTCCGTGAGATCCTCAAAAATCTTAACACTTCGACTGCCACGTCATGTATCGATATCATTATTTTTTACTGAAAACAGAAATTTGATCTTGTAATTAACTATTAATCCACTATTCCTTCAATAAGTTGTCAGTGTACACTGCTGAGAGCAATTAGGGGATCGGTACTGTGGGATTGTGCCAATCCTGCGAAAGAAACGAAACAAACGATAGGAGTTCGATAAATTGACATTTGTTCCGTACCATATTGACACCTATTTTTGTTTTTATAAAAAGCTTTCTTAGAATTATACAAGCACAGCGACTGCAATAACCGATCCCCTAATTGCTTCGAGCACTGTATTTTAATACTAGAACTACCGACGTTGAACATACACAAATTTATAAATTGTTTAGAACAATCTCAGAACATGGACTGTTATAACATTCCGATAATTCCAGTAAAAGTTCAGAAGTCAGTCATCTATAATACTTTGGTAGTTCTAGTGTTAAATTAAAATCACTTTCCCGCCATTTCTTTTAAAATGAGGTGTAACGAAAACAAGATCAAATCTCGTTAATGCAACGTTCGAATTTTCTCCAAGATAAATCCAGAATCTGTGGAAAAAATAGTGAATTACCTGTACACCTAATGAATAAAACAAATTTGTCTGAAATCCATGAAGATAAAAGAGCTTAAAGCGATACCACGTGGTGAAACATAATCTGTTCGATTTGAAGGAAAGAAAAAGAGGGTTGTCAATGTTTAGAATGTCTACCAACCCAGGAGTCGAAGTGTTAAGAAAAGAATAATCGTTCGATAGAAGCATCGTCACGACACCGATCGTCAGTGGAAACTTGCGCGCGCGCGCACGCGTTCACTTTAACGTTCGTCCCCCGTAACCGAGCCGCTGTCTGTTCTTAGCTGTATTTGTATGATACTGATTACGGTCGTAAGATAGATATTATACTGCTACTTGTAAATAAAGACACCACAAGATTATCCTGTATCGAAGTGCAATAATAAAAACATGTTTAATTAGTGCCAAAGTAATTTGCAAAAGCGATCAGACGAGAGAGAGAGAGAGAGAGAAAGAGAGACATACACACCAATCATCCTGTTTCGTGAGCGTCGACTTGCCCTGTGCGTCGGACGCAAGGAATGCGACCCGTACGAGCATGAGCGCGCGCGCGCGCGCACGGCCATGTTCCTTTATAAAGTACAGCAGTTTATCGCGGAAGTAACGGGAAAAGATAAACGGTTTTCCGTGAACCCCGTGGATATCTGAAAGACGGCTTATATGTACATATGTACGCGCGATCGTCGTCTCTTACGCCTTTAATCGCGCAGCCATTTTGCGAGGGCGATTTAGTAGTGGTCGTATATTACATAGCTTACCACTGAAAATCTGACGGTTGATTATAAAGGAAATGGGGAGAGCTGCGTTTTATGAATATAATAATAAGGGTGTCTATTACGTCACCAAGAGAGGGGACGAAAAGGGAAGGGTGAAAGGAACGGAGGAGAAATAATTGAAAGCATAGATAAACAGAATTGAAATGGAAGTTTGATGTGATTGTGATTCTATCCGTTTTGTCTAATGGGAATTTGATAAATAGGGTTTACACGGTATGTAATGTAATAGTTGTAGAAGAACTTTCTGGAATGTATGGGGTAGAATGTGACGATGAAATTTTGCTGATTTACTAGGTTCGTCGAGGTGGTATTGTTAGAAGAAAGGTTAGTAGAACCGTTCGCTGGAAGCTACGTCGTAGTGCCTTCTGGGTCGAGTGACCAACTTTCTATCGATAAAAAAAATTGACCGGCCAAGCTAGGCCGGCCTGCATTGTGTACCTATTGCAGCCAACGGGAAACCACTCGGGCCCTTGAAAATCCGAACGTGCGTCGGGAGGCAAACAAACAAAAAAAATTTGGAAACTTTTGCCCCCCGACTTTCTAACACGCTTTTGGTTTCACCTATTTCCTCAGTTCTGTAAAATTCGTTGCTCCGTCCACCACGCGATTTTCGGTCCGTGTTTCGCGACAACGAACTCGTTCGATTATCGTGAGTCTCATTCGATTCACAATTTTATTACCGTTTCAACCGATATTTGTTTATCGATGGATCTTGTTATTTGAAGTGTTAGTGTTCGTGTGGTCGTTGCATTATTTCACACGTATTAGGCTGTTCGGGTCAATTTAAAACCCAGCGGTAGACCTTAACCTTTAGACTTGTTTTTTGTTATTGAAATTTATATATTAATTTCAGATTAATCAATCGTATCAGTGTTAATCTAGTTGAAAGGAAATGCATTTTTCAAGTAGATACCAATTTAATTAAACCTAATCATTTGGACAGTGCACGAGGGATAAAAATCGGGACTTCTATTCCAACCGGGGAAACCTTGACTCGATCCACTCAGCCTGTATGAATGTTGCAGCACTGTGATTGTTCTTTTGTCTGTGGAATGCAGGTGTGTGAGCCTGTGTTGATGATTAGAATGGATTGGTTCAGTGGCAGGTAAAAGGATGATCAACGATGCTTCCTGTTACAAGTTTGTGAAGAATCGTCAGAGGCTCGCCAGACCGGTAAGTAAATCAGCACGCTTCATAATTCTACATCTACTTAAATCAATGCAACCTATTATGCATTCTTTTTCATCCGAAGACACGTCGAACGTACAAGGAAATAACAAAACCGTGAATAATCGATCGAAGTTTAAATCCACCGTTTTTTTGTTTCAACTCGCGAAGCTTCGAGATTATCGAATGCAGAATAACGGAAGGCCTAATAACGCGAATTGGTCGGGTGGTAGGTGTAATTTGTGGGCCAATATTTCACGATTACCGCTCCCACATAGTCTCGTGAACAAGTCTTAAATGCAATTTCATCGCGGTCGTTGCGCAACGAGCTCCTCGTTCGCCCTCCTACCCCATCAAAATTCACGGCACGCTCCGTTAAGTCTAGTGATTGACTGAGACCATTCTTATTCTAGCGAACCTCTTTCGATCTTCGAATATTTAACATAACGAAAAGTCGGACTTCATTTCCTTTAAATACAGCTAAAGATATACAAAAAAAAAAAAATTAATTACATCATAGTACAAGTTAGCTGTACTCTGATACAAATCGGTAAAATTAAGGCTAGATAAATATAGATAGAAACATTTATCAGAGTGCAGAATTCGCAAGACCTGCAAGAATTTTAGATTTCGAATTCAATTCACAGTGATTCGAAATTTCTGTCACGTATACTATCGCTCAAGTATTTGCCCCCATACATCTTACGTTGGGAATTTCCAATAAACGATCACGAAGAATGCTTGCTTTATGGCCCATATCACAAAGGAAACCAATTCATTCGAAAAATTTGACACATTTTTTTAGTACACCATCGCTCATAAATATTAGGACACCTGTTCTGTATGAAGAAAATGTTATGTTCCGTAATAATTGTATATTTTAGCCTACGTTTATTACTTCATAGCATTATGTTGCTCATCAAGCTAGGAGGAAATTACAAATTTTTGATTCTGCTATTGCGTTGCATCCATCGTACGCTTCTTCTGTGATGAAAACAGTTGTTATATTTGATCAAATTTATACAATTGGATATTTTTCAAATTACCGACGAAAAGTCCTGCTTACGAGTGATTCACAGTCAAAGGGTTAATATTTTTTAATTTATTTTTCTAATGCCTTGCAACATTTACTGCATATTCGATAAGTGTCCCAATATTTATGAGTGTATATGGGCAAATACTTATGATCGGTAGAGTAATAATCGAAGTGCCTCAGAAGAGCTTAATAGCCAATCACCAAATATACCAAATACAGGAATCATTTCATTAAAGATGGAATTCTATCATTGTCGAAATCTTGTTTTTCATCGTCGAAGTTTATCGGGACGAGGTGTCGAGATAGCATTGCGAAAGTAAAGTGAAGCGCAACGAGAAAGGCTCGCGTTGTTTTCAAGCGATTTTTCTGTTTCGAGGTGCACTCGCGTCACCTGGCACGCGAAGGACGACGCGTCCTTCTTATCTTGTCGTCGCTGACGTTCGCCTCGTTACACGGTACGACGAACGGAGGAAAACGTGACAACTTTTTGTTCGATCTCTCTCGCGGTGGAACGCCAATCACCGTGCTCGACCGTAATCACCCGCTTCTCCAGGCCCGGGAAATGCGGACGCGGTGACCGGTTGCCTCGCGCTTATCGAAATTCAAAATGGCAGCCGTGACCGGACGATAAACGGACCACTTTGTTCCGTGGTTCTTGGGGCGATAACTAGGGAGTTTGTGGATTGTTGTGAAGTTTTCAAAGAAAATATCGTTAATTGTCGTACTAAAGAATAAAGTAACATTGTTCGTAGAGTACGTACGGGAAAAGGTTACTTACTTTGTGAATTTTCTTTGATTTTATTCTGACGATTGTTAAAGGGGTGGATCGTTTTTGAGAAGGGTACACGTAGATGGATTCAGGGAGGAAAAGAGATCTTTCTGGCAAGCAGACAATCAAATTAACGAGATGAACACTAATATTGGGTTGTATTAAAATTCGCTACTGACTGGATTTACTTTCTATAGAATAGATTCTGTTGATGAATACTTATGGGACATTCTTAATTATTTTGAGGGTGAGTTTCAAGACCCGTAATCCTGACAGTTGTGCAACACCTAGAATATTATTATTATTTAGAGCAGCAGATCCCAAACTTTTTTTACATGCCAGCTACTTTCCCTAAATTGTTCCCCCTAATATCAGAAAATTCGTTGCATTTTATACATTTGATATTATTCAATATTTTTTTGCATACCCCTAAAACACCAAGCACGTACCCCAGGTTAGGAACCGTTGATTTCGTGCAATTAAAAATCAATACCTTAAGAAACCCCTACATCGCTCGACCAACTATCAACCTTACACACCACGAACTAAAAAAAAAAAAAATATCAATTCCACGAACTGCAGCTCCGCTTGAGCATTCCAAATATAGCATCGCGAATTTACATGGATTCGTCGTAATTCCTCGGTATCGTGCACGCTCGCACTTTGTAGCAATTTTATCTTCTCGAAATGCCAGAATCGGAGATTCTTTTTTCTCCTCTTTCTCTCTTCCAACTGCTACCTTCTTTATCATAAGCCACTGGAAATTCCATGGCGGACGCGGAGCCCAACCGGTGAACGATAAAAGCTTCATATTCCAACGAACACGAGTCGTTAATGTCCCGACGGTGAGAAGGTTGATCGTCGACCGGGCGATCTTTTGGGCAAAATAAAAATTTCGAATCGACCGCCTCTCAGAGTCGCGCAACATTGTGCGGAAAATGAGCGTGAAGAGGCGTCCGCACCTCCCTCCTCGCCCTGTACCTAATAAAAGGTCGACACGGAGGGGAACGTCCTTCAATGGTGGGCAACTGGGGAGCCAGTTTCGTGGCACCCGCCCATCTTGGTCCACCTATTCGACGAGGACTTGCCAGAAGCAGATATCCCCAGACGTGAACGAACGCCCACCCGTTCGCATGACCGCTTTCGAAGTTTTATTCCTTTCCCCCCGAATTGAATTTCATATTAGAAGACTCGATATTTCGGGGGTTGCTATCGGACACGATAGCGGCGGGGTTAGATTCCGCTTCAATTTTGACGGAACTTTATGTCGGGAGACTTTTGTATCAGGTGGTTCGCTCGCTAAACTTTAATTGAACTGATTATTGGGATTCCTAAAGTTTATATTGTATAAGATAAAATTTAGATTCAGCGTGTAACTTGGTGACAGGTATGTCTTTTTACCAAGGATTTTACGCACGCTGGTAAAAGTACAACGCTGCAAACGATACATTTGGACCTGCCTTAATCGTCTGCAAACGCTGGCGAAGTATAAATTGTGGTTAGTACGGTTCTTAAAAAAATATATAGAATAACTTCGGTTGTCGGTAAAACAACAGTGAAGAATTTTGTCAACCAGGAGGTATGACCTCTTTAACCTTCGTTAACCCTTTGATTTTCCCTCTGAAGGGACAAAATATACGGAGAATTACAAAATTCCGAGTGCAAAGGGTTAAATGTCCCCTACAGTAAAGTCTCGATAAATGCGACGTACTTGGGTCCTCAAAAATGTCTTCTTTACACGAAGACGAGCCTCTACTTAGCTTCTGTTTACTCTGTTTTGATTGATTCCATAGGGGGCCCTCTCCAGTGGTAGGAATAACGCCGTTGCCAGTATTGAATTCATCGAGGAATCACTGTATTTAGTGCCTCGTCCCAAAAATTAATATTTATTTCTAGTCCAAAAATTCTGTCATCCATATGTGGTCGATGCAGCAGACAAAATGTTAAAAGACATTGGATAAAACTCATCTAAAAATTGCATTTGTCGCGGACCAGTTCATTTTAGACTGGAGCTCGTTCTCCAAACGACTGGCGAGGTCGTCCAATCGTTCGCCATAACTCCGAGTTCGGTGGCGTGGAAATATCAATGGAGAATCGGAGGATCGTTCGAGGCGACGTCTCAATTCGCTGTACAAGGGGGGAAGGGAGGGGGACGTTTGCCAACCCCTCCGCGCGGGGGGACGCGACCCGGGGGTCGGGATTGTTCTCCGACCCTCCCGCGCGGTTCCAGACTCCAGTCCGCCTCCTAATGGAATTGCTCCTTATACGCGAATGGGATTAGCTTAAACAAAAGCGGAACTCCCGGCCCCCGTCGACCACTTTCATCCCACCCCCCATTCCCTTATCGTGTCCTTCGATCGGCCATTCGTTAAATTAACGTCGGCCCCCGCGTTCGATAATTCCTCGAGCTCTTCCACGAAATTTGTTGTAACGATTATGGTTATCTTGGATCCTGGTTCTTTTCGCCCTGCTCTTCTTTTGGTTTAATTTGGAGATTTGGATGTTATTATGTACGTATTATATTTCATGGTAAATAAATCAATCGGTGGAAATGGAAAAATAGATGAAATGAAGTTAATTGTATCAAAATAGCTTGATTAAATGTATTCTTTAGTTATAATACTGTGCACTTGTGCGATAGAATTTAATTATAATTATTAAAGTTTGCTTTAGTAGTTCTTTATGGGTGTATTAAGAAAATATAGGCAGTGAACGATCATTATTATCATGTACTAAATCTTAATTGACGCGTTTCGTCGTGTTACAGATTAGAAATCTAGAAGAAATACTTTTTGTTCTTATTGCTTAAAAAAGACTGCGGTTTTTTTCACAAGTACACGTCAGCCATGCTTCTGTTTTATTTCCTTTTCTTTTTTATAACTTCGGACTACTAATTTCCACACCTCCAGATTTTTTGTCGAAGCATATAAAAGTCACCGCTGCGTGTCCATCTTGAGCAGTGATGGGCAACTCAGCGCCCGCCAAACTCACTAGCTATTTTTCCGGCACTTTTCTGAATCCAAGGTAGCGGAAAAACCTGCACGTTTTTAAGTTCTGGAATTAGTTCCAATTTTCGTCACTAAAGTGGTGAGGGCGTCACTAAATGTCCCATAAATTCCCAAATTTTTCAAAGGTATGCAATCTGTGATTTCACGTTTCACAATTACATCATTTAGCTCCGATTAATTCCCAAGGCGACAAGTGAAGTGTCAATTTATGTATCCGTAATATATTCATATGTATTTAAATACAATTTAAATTTACCACTGGAAAATTCGAAGAATCTCGAATATTCAAAGTAGGGAAACACAAGAAAATGATGATTAAAGACGCAATCTTCATTTTTCAGCGACCGAAATCAGCGAAAACATCAATTAGAGGTACTCATAATCTCAATTTAGTTATCAATGTATTTCATTTACCTCCGCATAATTGCATTCATCAGGCCAGATCACGCTCGTTAATACAATCAGCCTAACGCCAAGAAGTTCCAGTCTAAACGCTCAAAATTACACTTAATTGGGTGATCATCGATAGCCTGTACTCCTCGCGATTTATTCGACTCTCTTCTTCGTCGATACCAGGAAACGATTTCCATAATTTCGTTCATCAACATAAGCTGTACAAAGCGATGCTCATTGACCATGGAGTGCGGTAATTGGTAGAAACAGGACGGGCCAGTTTTTCCATTCGGAATCGCGAATCAATCCAATTAAGATCGTGAACCAACCCGGGAATTATCCGTCATCCGACACCTGACTTCGATAATTTCGTAACACGAATGAAGCGATCGGTTTAACGGTCCCCGTCCCTGGAACACGTGCTCCGCGGTTTCTATCGCGAGGAAAAAGGACCTCGGAGCTCAGAAGCACTTACGATCGCGCTCGTTATCTCAGGACGCTTCGTTTCGCTCGCCTCGTAAATAATTCATTTCGACGAAAAGGCTTCTTTTTGCGAGACAATCTTTTATACTTTTCGTTTTTTTTTCTCTGTCTCAATCTCGTCTCCTTTTTTCGTCGCTTCTACGTTCAATGGGATTACCGGTACCCCGAGTGTGACCGTCGCGACTCCGTTTTCACCGTATCGCCGGCTAAAAATATAATCGATGTCGAGGCGTCTCACTTCACCGCGAACAACCGGCCGTGAAACCGCAGATTGGCTCCGGGTCGTGTCGGTTCAGGTGAGCCGGACTTAGCCTCCTGGAGGCGATCAGTGGCCGAGCGGCGAAACTTCAATGGCGAACGGATCGATCCTTTCGACTACGATCTATACATATGCTTACAGGATCGTGGTAGCCATTAATTCGCAGTTTTCGATCGGATTGATTAAGTGTGAGCGGAGAAAGGATGGATGCGGTGTGCAAAGCTTCAATTTATGCGCAAATATTCCTGCACAAGTCAATGTTCGCAAATTATTCGACCGTGTAAACAAGCCTTTAGTCTCCACCCGCCCAAATGCCACCCGAAACATCCTCTAAAAGAAACCCCGTGAAAACAATCTAAATCCAGCCAACAGCGAAGCGAGAAAACAAAGAACAGGAATCGAAGGGAAGCGTAGATCCGACCAACAAAAAGATGCGCGAGGGCGTGTAACGTCGGAGTCTCCCTCGTCGCGATTCCCCGTGGTTTTCTTGACGCGGGCACGGGTTGTCGCGAGTCAGGGCTCTATTCTTAGAAAAGATACGCGCGGAACGCCCGTATTTACAATGTAGGTGTACCGTGTGTAAAATATCGGCGTTAGTATATATTGTGACCGTGGCGGGTTGGCATCTCCGTGGCTCAAAGATTGCGCACATAGCGAGGTGGGAGGAGGGTGGAAGGGCGGGAGGGAGGAGGGAGGATGAGAGCAGTAAGGTATTTAATACGTTTCGGCGCATAAATTGCCGAGTATATGGGGCATTACGGGGTGGGACGAGACCATCGTTGTCCATTGGGGCTCTCCTTCTCTCTCTCGACCGAGCGAAATCGTCGCTGTCACGGCCACCATGTTGCCTGCCGTAACCTGGGACATCGCTTTCTCCCCACCCCCCTTCTCCTCCCCGTCGCAAAACCCCTTTTTTCTTCGGGTTAGCTCCCCGTTCCCCGCCCTGGGCATTCTTCCATCGGCCGTTCGACTGGATTCAACCGTAGAACGGTTGAATCGGAGAAATCGGTGTTTCGCTGATCCGAGTCGAACTGCGCCAGCCATCGGTTGATCCTCGGATCCCTCGATCCTCGCGTCACTGGCTACTGAAAGTCGGTTGAACGAATCGGTGGCCACGATGAAACTGACGTCTGTGCAGGTACGATTCGAAATTCGTGGGGATCGTTAAATTTACGGGTGCAATTCGAGCGGCGTATTTAAAGCATATTTGTTTGTACAGGGTGTTACATTCGGGACAGGTATTACAATCTTTTGGACACTTATAGACGTATCACACACCTGGGGAAAAGTGTCATGAGCAAAAAATTTTCAATTTTTATTTCACTGCGTGTAATGTCTTTTAATAGGGGATGCATCGTCCAGGAAAATGTCATAAATTGAAGCGAGATGGCACTAGTGTCGCTTTGCGATGAATCAGATTCTTTGATCTTTCCTGAAAAATGACATTTTTTGTACTTGTGAGACATTCCTTGCGGGGCTGTGATATTTATGGGTCGGTATTCGTTTAGTTATTGTATATACGGTTCGATGACCGAGTTCAGAGAGGGGTCTTCGGTGACCCTTCAATAAGAACCTCATGATTAATACACGCAGGATATAAGAATACTGAATTTGAGAATTTTTTTAAAAACGTGTATTTGTGCCGATGTTTATGTCCGTCATTCGGTCCATTACAAAATTCCTTCCATTTCTCTCACTATCGACGAAAAATCGCTACGACCTATTGTTCCCTGCTTCTCCCTAACAATACCTTAATATAAATACAGCGATATTTAACATATCTTGGACCAATATAAAAATTATTCCGTGCCTCCGCCAACATTTACAACAAACACCAAATAACAACCATACATATCAGATCTGGAATATCTTCTTGACCCACAATACATTCCCACAAAGAAGCCCATATCGCAACCCCTCCGATACCAATTAAACATCCAATCCAACGGCAACCACACGCAAAAAACACGCTAAAAACACGAAGAAGAAGCAAGGACACTCGTTTTCCCGCGAGCAGTCCAACCTAAATCCCCTCGGGGTATAAAAAAACGTTATACAAAAACCATAATCCACGATCTTCCCCTCGAGAATTCCTCGAGAAGCACACTCGATGCGCAATAAGTGATACAAGTGAAGCTCTATATTTACAGCACACAAGTTTAATTCCGTCGAGAGAAAGAAGGAAACGAAGGAGAACGCGTGGTATCGCGACGATCCCATTGAACGCTCCTGTCCGATTCTGTTTCAGGGGCAAAAGGGGGGCTGGGCTTGTTGCCCCGAGGGGAGCGGTTCCATCGCGCGAGAGATGTCTCACCGGTTCCGGGAACACGCCGGTCGCGGGGCGCGTTCAATTTATTTACTCGTCCCGCGAAACCCGCCGCTCCGATTGGCCGCGCGGCCAGTCAGGCCCCGCGGCTGCATAAACTCTCCTCGGGTTCTCTCGGTCGTTCGGGGCCGAGCCGCCACCGCTGCCGCCGTTGCGGCCAGGGTTCCTCATATTAGACTTTTTCGTATTCCTTCGGCGCATTTAACCGGCTATTTTATGCTCCTCGTGTAGGATACACACCGTCTGCAAACCCCCCCCCCCCCCCCCCCCCCCCCCCCCCCCCCCCCCCCCGGAGCAACCGGATAATAACGCTGGGAGACGGTCGGTGCCGTCATTTCGAGATTTTATTATATCGTCGTTTTTCGTAGTAGTATGTATGTGGTTTACTCCCATTGCGGACAGGGGATGCATGCGCGCGAGTAAGATCTTCGGAGCGTCATCGCATTCCCGCGACTTAATTGGGATTAATACGGGGGACGCCTGATCGCGGACATGTGTGTGCGTCGCTTAAAGTCTGTTCACGTTTTAATTCCAGGCAGGACCACACGTCAGTCGTACGATATTCTTTGGTTTCTACAGTTATCTAACGTAAACTCATTTGGTAGTAAAGTGTGGGAACAATGGAAAGGTGATAATAACGTGAACGGACCAATTAGCTAATCTTACTCCAAAACACTTGTGCTCCACGAGTATTCAGGTTCGACTATCTCGAGAATGAAGTTTCCCACCGAACAAGTTTATTCTATATTTTCCACAAACCTGATCCTTCTACCGTCTCCCCTCGACCGCTTCGCAAGTTTGTAATTGGCCGGTAGAACATCTATGGATTCCGAGCCCCACGACAACTTCCCACGAGGACCCAACGTCTCCCTTTCCTTTTCTAGCGCGTTTACACCGCGATTACAAGCGACTGTACGTTATTGGAAGGGGAATTTACATTCCTTCTACACCCAGGTATAGGTAGAATTTTATTGAGGTATCAGATCTACAACAATTGTTCCCAACTCTAAAATATTAAAGCGATCACGAACGTTGCAATTGATATTTACTATCCCAGGTTTGTTTATCCTTTTCTGATACACAAATTTCCACTTTCTATTACACATGTTTAGTCGACATTTTGCAAACATTGGTATGAACAGAAATTCCGTTCGACTACAATAAATGAGATTGCCAAATAAATGCTAGTAATCCTATTTTAGGACTAGCATTACTCGCCATCTAATAGCAAACTTTTTCCTACACGATACAGTGACTCACAAATCAGTTCAAAGAAGTCTGTCGCATTTACTTCATCAGATTACGTACCAAACGACGCATCTTATTTCAAAGTTACAAAAAATATTCAAAAAGAAGTGAGTCGTTGTATTTTCCAAAACTTCTGAATATCATAAGCACACAAAATCCGCTACCTACATTACGGTTACAAATTTCATATTGTCCTACATACACGATACAAACGTTAAAGGCACCCATGTCGATTACCCCGAACACGACGTGGCAACAAGCACTGTGTCCATGCTGCCCCCTCCCCCCAGGATCAGCCATGGAATTTCGGCAGACGACTCCAGAGACCACCGTACTCCCTCGAACGAAACAGGAATTTGATGGCGGAGGTGTACACACCTGGAATCATCGTCGGTTCGTTATACGAATTTGAATTCCACGGCGAGGCGTTTAGTAACGAGGACTTCGAATGGAGGGGTTCCAGAGGGGGTTGGAGGGTGAGGAGGATCAGGACGATTAAGCGTTCCTCCGGTGACTTTAATAAGTGTTACCCGATACACGGTGAACGGGGGAGAGCCGCGCGATTTTAATTGGACCGACCAAGCAGTAAACGTACTCGCGATTCGCATTAAATGGCGTCCCGTTTCCATTCGGGCGAAAACCCGAAGACAAATTTACGCGGCGATATAAGCCGTTCGTAAAAACGGGAACGTTGGCGAATGGAGGGGGCTTGGGGGCAGAAAAAGAGAGGGGGGGGGAGCGGACGGAATGGGAAAATAACGTTTCCTACCGTCCGTTGTTCCATGGGAGAGCAGCATTACCAGGAATTACGTGGTTCAGAGAAACCGAACCATGCGATCGATCCAGACAATGCCTATGCAGTCAAGGTACATTAATTTCTTTCTCAGAATCGTACTGGGTCATGCGCTGTCACGGACTTTATTCAACGGGAAACGCGGGTGGACGTGTTCTGTCGCCGTTACTTCGGAATTTTTTAGAAATGACTCGATACTGGAATGTGTCGCTTGAAGGGTCGTCTAGCATCTTTGGATAACTGTCAACGCTCTGTGATGGTATGTGAGTTGGGGTTGGGCGTACATTTGTATTAGGGAGTCTTTGAAACAAGTTGCGCGTTTTACAACTTCAGTTTGCTAAGTCGTAAATAAAACAGAACATTGCTTTATTCGACGAATTATTGAGTTGGAGGGAAGTAAATGGCTGCTCGAAGATGTTGGGGTTACTGTTGTCTTTAATGTGAGTTTGAAATATACAGGATTTCTTTAATTGGATTTGTAGGGCGATGAAGGTTAGAGTTTATGAAAGTGGTCTTTCATCTTTTTGTAAGCAATTCTACTTTTGTTGTAATTAAGAGATGTTAGGGTGAGTCATAAGTTATTCGCCAGTTCACATTATCTTCTATCGATTGATTGTTTTAATGTAAGGGACTTCAGACTAATGCTAAAAGACTAGTTTTGTTTAATTCATAGATATGCATATAAATTTTCAAGAAGAAAAAACATATAAACTTCATTAAATTCCCATAAGGTTTTTATTTCATTCTGGAAAAACTAACATTCACCATAGAAGATACCTTGACCATGCTGAAAAACTTGTATTTGAAGAATTTAGAATGAATTTAATATTATTATGAGTCTAATGTTACCATTATCGAAGATCTACTAAAACAGTAGAAAAAAAACATTCGTCACGTTGAACATTTGGAAAAGTTTCAAAATTATTAATATTATACCATATACTAACAACATTCGGGAAGTTGATTTACAAACTACGACATCAGCGCACAGTTCAATAATATTATGTAATATTTTTTTATTATTTACTTCGTATAATGAACATTTTCTTCTGGCTATGTGATCAAAATATAAAGAATTCACTTAGCAGTCAACGTGTTAACATTAATGAAACGAAAGACTGAAGACTGTAAAAAAAAGCTAAAGTTCAATCAACCAGGTGATTTTGTTCATTTAAATATTAAAATAAATCCTATTTAACACAGGGAAAGCGAGTAATAGCTCGATCGTTGTTTTAGGTATTACCGGAAACTCGAGGTATCATGCGAAACGTTTTAAGCAACGCGTTCCCGTGTAACGTGTTGTCCTATTACGCTGGAATTACGATGTTAATAATTCACAGCGAAAAGTCGTGAAAAAAAATGTATTGTTCGGCCTCGGCGGCGAGAAGTCCTGAAAAGAGGAAACAATAGAATCGCCGACGCCATGTCGGGGATGCATTGAACTCTGCGTTCATTTACGAGAACGAGCACCGTGTAAAATATGTGCACGCGTTGAGATAGAAGGAATAATTAGAACGTTCATAGTTCCTGGAGCTTTTATATTCTTTATAATTAAAAACACTCTACGACGCGTATGTCTCGCTTGTATTCGGTTGTTATAAACTCGAGGAAATCTTGGTAATTAAATAGTCACCTATACGAGATTAACCAGCAAAAATTCTCTGGACTTGAAAAAATAAAATGCCACTTTGAAAATGAATAATAATACAGGAACGTACGGTTTCGTTCCAGAACTTCGTTCTTTTCAAAAAGAAACATTCGATAGTCGGCATGCATTCATCGAAATTCGTATATTTTTGGTATTCTAAGTATGCGTTAATGGTTATTCGTGACTGTAAATTAGTCGTATAGAATAAATTCTATGAATATGTAATGTAATGTCACGTGCTTGGGGTAACAGACTATATTTAGACACTTTAACAGATCATAAAAATGATGGACGTGAATTTTTCATGGTTGAATGTTTTGTGATAATGTCCATAATATCAGGCTTCAACTACGTGCACTTATATTTCAGTAACTATCAATGTTACATTCCTCGACAATATAACGAACATTGTATTGCTATTATAAGCACCTTTGAGCCGTATATCTTGCTCGTTGTGCCGCGAACTTCAATCCATCTTTCACGTGCATGCGATCAACTCTCTCGAAGGCACAATTCATTCCCCCGATTTATGACACTATCATTGACGTTATTGCGTTCGTAGTTTACACAAAGATTGAAGGCCCACGTGAAAGTCGATTCCAGAAATTGACGGCCGATACACGAAGCACCATTCTGAAGAGTGTGAAACTTATCAGAGCAGGGAGATACGGTCCAGTAAACTGGCCAGAGAGCGCGGTAATTTCCATTTCGCAATGATCTTTGAAGGAATACACGACTCTTGCGTGAAAACACTAGTCCCAATGGTCAGTACCGACTTTCGATTCCGGAAGAGTCTTTTTTCTGCGCCAATGGAACCTAATTGTGAGACGAGATAGATTTCAAGTATTTGCCTAGTGGCTAACCAAATTTCAAAGAATCATATTCTTGCTAGGATTGATGATCGTTTACGAATTACAACATTAATGAAACATGAATAAATTTGACGTTGTTATCAGTCTCCGTAACAAGAGAAATCATTGAGAAACATCACATGCCTGGTTTGACAAGTATGAATCCAAGTTTGCTACCTTGATCAATCCGCATTCTCTTCAAACACGACCTAACAGAACCATCTAAAGGAGCAGTCGATATTTACAGATATATTCAAACTTACCAGTCCGTGTTAGTACGACCTTCATCCTCAACACAGACGAGCGTGCCGTCACGCTAAACCAGAAAAGAATGATCTACCGATCCCCAAAATAGCCTACTCTCCAAATCCAACCACGTCCAAGACAGCCGGCCCACGAGTAAACTGATCAGACATCCAGCTCCGTAATACCCAAATCATAATTAAGAACATTCACACACATACTGTATTTTTGAAAAAAAAAAACTACATCCCAGTTACATCTGGTTCGTAGAAAATATCGGAGGGCGCCACCGCACAGTGGCAAGAAACCGTATCCAACGGGAGAACATTTCCTCTTTGTCTCTGGTTCCCCGTCCTCTCTCTCTCTCTCTGTCTTCACCCTCCACATGGCTCGCTACCCACAGAGAAGTGTTCTTCCAACATCTTCCATCCTCTTCGCCCTACGCAGACTCTCTTTCTTTCGCACCCGACGAGTATCTCCTTCCCCTTTTCCATTCCAGTCGGTGTGACTCTCCTCTCCCGATCGAGTGCCGCGCCCATGTCGGGCACCGCGACGCGCTCACCCCGCACTCCACCCCTTAGGAAGCATCCACCCTTTCGCTAGTCCATCCTGCTCGATGAAAGAGGTCCGAGAGCACGATAATCGCGTCCTACCTACAGTATGTGCGCGTGTATGTGTCTGGTCGCCCCTGGTCTTTTCGTGGCCGCGGGGAATGGCCCCAGTCGGCGCATAATTTCGTCTCGGTCGTCTCGCGTCTTCATTCCGGACGCTCGGCTGTGTCCGGGCGTCATCCTCGTCGGTATATCGAACGCGCTCCGAGGGGCAAGGGGGAGGAAACTGAGACACTGGAAGGAGGGACGGAGCTACGAGGGAAGAACTATCTTGGTCCTTGTCGTCGTGGCTGCTGCAGAGCGTGGTCTCTGTGCGTTGCCGATCGGAGGAAGCAAGCGGACGAGAGCAGAGGGCATCATCATCATTTTCTCGAGATCTCCACCGTTCTCGCTTTCGCCTACCGCGTGCCCTCGCCATCTTTCTCCCGGCTGCGGCCAACGCGCCGCGGCGGCTGTTGCTCGAAGAGAGGGAGGGCTCAGAGACGAAAAGGGGGGCGAGGGGGGCGGGGATTTCGACGGGGGCATCCGGCGTCTACTCTTTCCTCCGATCTGTCGTTCTCTCCCAGCAGCCCCGACGGTCTTTGTCCAACTGCCTGGGCGGACCAGAGAGAGCCGAGCCGTTGTATATATGTTTGCGATCGGTTTCGGGGGGGGGGAGGGTCGTCGCGGGGCGAGAGAACCGGGGCGCGGCTCCGCGCGCACCGGCGGCGCGAGGTTCGTAGGAGCACGATAGCGGCGAGAAGGGCGGAGGAAAGGAGAGGAGGCGAAGAGACGAACCCGAAGCGCAGAGGAGAGAGCCGCATGGCTGCGGTGGAGAGGGGCGGTAGGGGAGAGGAGAGACCGTTCGCAAAGTGTCCCTAAAACTTTTACAATCGCTCGGCTTGGCTCGCTCGCTCTCGCGTTCTCGCTAGGGCTATGCTTGATGGCGTATCTTCCAATGTGAGTTGCCCATAATACTAAGATGTACGGCTGCGCCGGTAGGGGTCCCGCGCTTGGTCTCTCGCTCACTTACTATCTTATAGTATAGCAAAGCCAAAGGCGTATAGCGCGCCGAACGTCGAACGTACACGGGACGGGGCTTGTCTTCAAATCGCGTTAGCCAGTATTTCGCCGGTATTTTCGGTTTCTAGTCGCGAAACGATCGCTACGACGACGGCCCTCTTTCCGTGCGTGGCCCGACCTCGGTGCAAGCCGAACCGTACCTTGTCGATCCACGCCGCGGTGCGGTGTGTGTCGGCCCTCGCGCAACACGCGGGGCTACGGCCGATCTCCTTTCGCGGTGTACAAGTCGGGGGCCCCCCCTAAACGTCACTCGTGTTCTCGACGTTGTCGTCCCATCGGTGAAAATAATAATCATGGAAAGTTCCGCTGTCCCCGACGTAGCCGTTCGTCGTGCGCGTCCACGAGGCTGACGGGAGTTCGTCGTGTCACGTCGAACGTGGTTTTTTTCCGTCTGTGCTTATTGTGCCGCGGCCAAGCTACTCCGTTAGACGTTCATTATCTACCGAGCAACCGTGGTCACGTGTCCGCGTATTGTCGTGGATCCAGTTTGGTCCGTTGCGTGGGCTGTTGAGTGCGTGCCGCCGCGTTCCGACGACGCCCGTCGAACAACGCCGTCGCTGCTACAACGGGGATCCCGAGCTACGCACTGTCTCTCACGGTAAGCACCCTTATACACGAATCACCTACTGCGCGGCGGGGTTAAGAAGACGCTGCTTGCTTTTGCGCGTTCGAGGAGGCTTCCTGACTGGACAGACATTCTACTAGGGATCATAGTGATAGCTCGTTTAAGACACTCGATCGAATCGAGGTACATGTTCGACGGATCGTTCTGAGAATTAAGTAAACACTTCAGAGAGATACGTTTCTTCAAGTATCCCCGCTGTACATCGACTTGATCAGAATCATTCCACTTCGCTTCTCGTAAGATCATGGATTCAACCCCTGTCAGTTAGCTTCATTAGAAGCGGACTCCCAATGAATCCCCACTCATCGAACCTTCCCATTCATGCACGTCAATACAGTGAAAAAAAAACTCGATGTTCCAAACTGTCGAGAGGCCTCCGCCGTCGAAGACCTCCGGCGATCGTATCTCGAAAGCCTGGAGTACAACCTGGTTAGCAGTCCGCTGAACGTAAATACACACCGGTATGTATGTACGGTTGCTCTCTGGAAGTATGCGCGGCTAGGGACAAACAAACGCCTCTGCCACCCAAATACTCAATTAGCCGGGCGTTTTTTTTCGCGGGGTCGAGATCTCGCTGTTCCAAGCCGGGGAATATCGTGGATGCGCTCCGCGGACGCGTCATCGTCGGGGGAGCGTGAATTCCACGCGCGCGGTGCGGTGCACCGATCGGTCGGAGGTATGGTGGGGCGGGCTGGTTATCGATTGGCGGAACGGTCGTCGAACGGTTGGCCACGCCCACTTGACTACGGTCGGCGGAGTGTTGCCCCGTGTTGTATCGCGCGACCATGCGCCATGTGGACTTGCGTGTGCAATCTCCCGATGCGGTGCAGGAAAATACTCGCGCAGGTCGGGATCACCGCGTTATCGACCTACGGATGCAAAGTAGTCTCCTCGTAAATGTTTGGCAATGCCTTCATCCCCTTCCTCAACCTCCACCATATCCCCCTACCCTGCCCTCGATGATCGTTTTTCCTCCACCCATACGCAGCCACCGAGCGCGCCCCGCCATTTCTGATCAGATTGGATTCTCTGTTGATACGCCGCCCCGCAAGCCGGGAGATCGCCGCCGATCGTGCAATAATCGCGGCTCTCCGCGGACCGAAAAATCCACGAGCGACGATCCCGTGGAAGGTACGTGAACTCTCAAGGCGACCCGATACACGCACGCACACACACACACACGAGCACACAACGGGTATCGACTGCGTCTGCGGAGGGAATCGCGAATTTTTTTAGGGTCGGGCATTCGATAAGATTGGCGACGATGTTGCGACGATGTTTGCTCGTTGAAAATGATACGGGGACATTCTCTGTCCTCGTAATTGTTGCTTTGAGAGGGTATGGCGAACGTCGGGTTCGGTTTTCTGTTCTTGATGATATTACTTTGAACAGTTTCCGACGAAATTATGGTCGGAATGTTGGAGATTCTTCGGTGACGATTCCCTTGTGACGGGATTATTTGTTCGGTTATTTGTTCATTAGTGATAGGAATGATTTAACTTGAATTCTATGATATGGAGTGGATTCTTTTTATAAATTTTATGCGTTTGAACTGTTTGTTTGTTGAACAGTGATGTAAATTTTCGAAGAATGGAATTTTTCATACTGTTACGCGTCATATGTATGCTTCCGTCGTATTCCTTTGGGCAGGAAATTGTACATTATCATTCGACGTGGTTCATTTTCATGCATTTCTCAACGGAAGTTTACAGAGTTTCTAGATTTCTTAAAATTTCTTACACATCTGGTAATTTCTTACATATCCGATCTCGTTCTATTTCCTTTCGATTGTCTTACAAACATGCATCTTTAGTCACGGATTAGAATTTTCATTAAAAATATGCCACTTTATTGTTTTAGGGCAACGAAATATTCATTTCAACATAGGTACATAAGTCTTTGAACATCGTTAGAAATGAGTTCATCTATTTTGCTTTTTAGTTCTCCAATCTCATCAGCATTCACTCGAATTATAAACTACTGCAAATATAAATTTAAAATTCGTCGCATTGACCTTCAGATTGACGGTGTTTTTTCTTAAACAAGGTGGTCCCTTCTGGCCAAAAATTTATATAATGCTATAACACATGTTATCGTGAAACTAATAAAACTTCGGATCAGTAGCCCACTAACGCGCTGTAACACGACAGAAAATTACGATTCTGTTGTGCAAACAGACGAAAAACCGATTTTAGAAATGTCACAGGCTACTCGTCCGCGATAAACAAACACCTACGGTCGCCTGATTCCGACGAGTCGAATTCACCGGCATAATTCACCAGCCCATTGTCGTTACTTGTCTAATTTGTATGGAAATTCTAGTCACCGTTTTGTCAGAACCGGCGAAAAAAATCTAGATAAAACGGGAAGACAAAGGTGTACAATTGAAAACAATGGCTCATCACTTTCGGTCGAACGGTGTGTAAATCTCAGAGGTGTTAAACAGTGGCGACGTTTACATGCGTTAAATTATACGGCGAAAGTGAAACAAACGGTCACGTTTTGTACCCACGCTTGTACAAATCTATCAAGCCCTATTCAAACTGTAGGATTCGTTGTAGAATATTCATCGATCTCGCATTAAATGCTTGGGATGATCACTTTGGCCAATAACAAAACGTTTCACATGAATTTCGTTTCAAGTTTTCGTGTAGAGAAAGAAAATTGGTATATTTTTGTTTAGTTTATGGGTCATTGTCTTCTGTCGGGAATAATATTATGCAATCTTAAACATTGGCATTGAATACTAGCGATGAAAAAATAAATTCCAATAAAATCATATCACGCGAAAAAATTTCGCGATATTTACCGGAATTCTAAACTAAACAAGAGTTCACAAGTCAATTATGGGCATGTTAATATATGCAATTCGTTATACTTATTCCGTTTTTTTAACAAAAAAGTCTCCACTTCCTTTCAATTACAGAATGATGTATACTAAATAAACCGTTCGCCTACAATGTATGAGTTGAACAGATAAGTCTATTCAATTTTATTTCCCACACCTGAGTTTTATTAACTGATTAATTCGATATCGATAATAGAACTGGGGAATATTTCCATTTAGATAGAGATATCTTATAAAAATAGCAGATAGAATATTTATGCTCGTTATTCAATAAGCAAAGATAAGTACGTTAATCGTGCAATATGTCAACATTATAATTTAAACAACTTCCAGCCTATCCAAACGGTAATTAAATATTTATATCTGGTCTTTAATCATCGTGCGTCGTTCGAACAGAGTCTTGCCTATCTACAATCATAATTACATAGTGAATAAAAACGATGGAATGTGACTTGCTCCATTTCAAACAAGAATACTAAGAAATTAAGACTAAAACAGATACCATGGTGAAATTAAAGAGAGGAATATTCGAATAACTAAACGAAGTAACGAAAAATCATTAGAATCGTCATACAATCTCAATTAAATTATTAAACTCCTCGAAGAATTATGTTTTATTACTTTTCAACCATTCGTGACTTTGCGTAAATTCGAATTCCTCGAGTGTTAATAAACCGTCAAAATGGTTTTCAAATATTCATAATCTTGGCGTGAGCGTTCGCTATGAAAAAATCTCGTTTATGGTAGCTTCCGTAATGGCGGCGACGGTGAACAGAATCGGAGGATCATTTTAGCTGGATGGTTTCCCATGGCGTTTTCAAAGAAAATTATTTTCCTGGAAACCTGTTCTCTCTTGATCTCGAGTTATGTTCGTGAGATCTACCGACAGTTTTCCCTTCGTTCGGTCGGACATGCATGCAGGTACCGTACCGCTTTCTCTTTTGCCTCCCTTGTTTCGACCACTCGAGGTTGCGTTTTCCCTTTTTTTTTTTCTAAACGCAACGTTCGTCTGCCAATGGATACCTCGAAGTGAAAGTAGGTTATGTTTTCAATTTCGACCCGAGTTTTTATACGCGGCAATCCTTTCCGAGGGCCGCGCTCGAATTCCGTCGCGAACAATGCGCCTGGCCCTAAACTTTCCCTTTCCATTTTCCTCGAATTCCTGGCGAGACTGCACCATCTTGCAGCCTTCGGTTTATCAGTGATGACTGGACACCAGATGTTTGAGTATTGTACATTCTCGTACGGTACTTTAGAAGACCGATGTCTGAGGGATTTGTTTCTTGTATTCAGGATTTTGTCGAGTGAGAATAAAAGGTTTATGAAAGTTTCTGGTCTACTGGGTTCTGTGCTCTTAAATCTTGAACATTACAGTATATTTGTTCGTAAACAGTCTGTATCAGTTAAATAAAATGGCCAATAACTGATATCTTCCTTCATAAGACAAAAATATTCTTAAATTTCATCTGGTGCTTCTGATAGTCATGTTTGTATACATTAGAGATGATCAGATTAGTTAATAGTACATTTATTTATTGTTATTCTTTGATACGAATCCGAAGCGTGTAAGAATACGTGGAATTTAGACTCGCAAGCTTTCAATCTCAGATGAATACGATAAGACCATAGACACCACGAATTATGTTGTTTTAACACGCAATAACAATTATCTCATAAATTTTCATACGTATGGAATAATAGACAATTTGTACTGCGTCTCTCATTGCTTGGCATTTTCATTGCTAAGTAGCTTAAGGTAAGGTACAATAACAGTGAAATTTCAGTCACTTAGCCTCATCGACTATGTACACACTCATGAATTTAAACATCGTATTCCCCTTGTATTCCTATTTGTATCTAATTCACTGATCATGAATCTGTATAATGAAGACACGCAGCAACAGTAATGATGTTGCCAACAAACTTCATCCTGTAAACATAGCGCTGCGAATGGAAACCACCCCCCGAATGGGTACAATTCAACAATAAAGTTTGTCAAACGCTCCGTTGCAATCACCTGAAAAATATAAGCATAATTTGTTTAAAAAATTGGCACTACCAACAAGCTTCATCCAGTAAATATATCGCTACGAATGAAAACCACCCCCAAATTGTAGGCACAATCCAATAGTAAAGCCTCTTAAACGTTCTATTGCAATCTCCTCAAGAAATACAAGCGTAATTTATTTAATAAATTACAGTCTGATCGAGAGGAAAGACTTCTCAAAAGGAAAACTTCCAAAGCGAAAACGTGTTTCAGTCGAGCGCGGTCGCATTGTCGAGGAGGGCAGCGATTTTCTTATCGCGATCGCGAGGTGGCGATTGCTAGTTTTTAAGACCGGCGTCGCGTTTTCCGTTCGCTAAAACGATTCGACCGCGCTGTTTCGCCATGGAACAAAGTAACAATGGAGGCGTGTTCTATCCACCGTCTCGTAGATATCGACGGTAATAACGTCCAACGATTTGCATCGAAGATCGTGCATGACAACAGGTTTATAACGCGTATGAAGCAATCAAGATTTTATGCTCTTATCGTGTAATTTACATCGTATGCAAATCACCGGTTTTACGAGACGACATTCTCTCTTTTCTCTCTCTCTCTCTCTCTCTCCCTCTCCGGGAGCACTTTTTCATCCAGAAGGGGGCTAGTCCGGTGTGTGTGGTTCCGAGCCGAATGCAAAAGTTTCTAAGAATATTCTTCGATTCGATCCCGAACTGCCATTCCGTGGCTTCCGGAGGGTCACGGAATGTCTCCTGTCGAACTTTCCGGCCGAAATAACGTCTTCGAACGTCCATGAATTTATTTCCGATGCACCTGTGAGTAATACAGACTGGAATCACAATCGTGTTCGGAAGTCAATTACACAGGCAATAAGAATTGGAAATTGAAATTCATACTTTCAGACTCGTCAATACCGCGTCGAGTGTATTTAGGATCAAGTTGAAGTCGCGACATGATGTCGCGAAGGTAAACGTAATTGTAGGTATTGAATGAGATCAGAAGAATAATTTCTTGGTCCACTGCAGTATAATATGTTAAATTCTGTACTACGGGGATTTGTTTCAGTGATTTCAATGCGTGTTTGGATAACTTATTGACACAGTGAGATTATTGTACTAATGTGTCGTTGTTTTAATTTATTTTGTTGGAAAATTGTGTTTTTCCTTGATATTCACGTGCTTCTAGGTAGTTTTGTAACACTTTTGCATATTGTGGAAGCAACATTTAAATTATTTGGCTGCTCAACATGTTTAGGATAATTCTTGAGATTTTCTTATTGAATCTGCAGTAAAAAGATACTAGAGGTTTACATAAATACACGAAGTGAAATACGTATTTGTTTCTTAATAAAATTAAATCGCTCGATCGTGAAACAAACAGATAAAAATTTAATCTTCGAAGAAAATGATAAATTTTAGCAACCAAACTGGAAACCACTGACTAGCCCGTTGTATTTTTAAATCAACAAAAATATTCAGTCGGCCATTGGAACGAGGTTGAAGAACGCTGATTCCAATGAGTAACTCACTATTTAAAAATAAAGTAACAATGCAGTTTCAATTTAGAATAATGATCAAGCTGCGTGCTCAGAATCAACGCACATTATTCACATCCTAAAAATAAAATACCATACTCGACAAAAAGATACATACATTAAATTATCCATCGAGGCGTCTAAAATATCCCCTAAATCCGTTGGGCTCTCGAGCGCCTGAAAGTCATTTGTGTTCCTACGCGTAACTTCATACGAAACATCGTAACGAAATCCAAGCGTATCCATCCAGAACGAGAAAAACCGCTAAGAACAATATACGCAGCGATAAATTTCCATCAAAGCCACAGGTATTCAAATTAGACCAAACACATTCCGTCTCGTCCGCCACGCGTTAAACCGCGAGGGGGTTAATTTGGTCGCCGTCGCGGTATCCAGCTAAAACCGTCGCGAACGACACGCGAACGTTGGCACCGTGTCGTCCCGACTGGCTCGTTAATCGATCGTTCGCGGAATGATCGGATGCGCGGGGAAATCGAGCGTCTCCCCCGATTTTCATAGACGGAAAGAACAGCCTTGTCACGTGAACGCCCATTCGCCGCCATTGGTTCGTAACCTTTCGGGTGCTTTGTGACCAACGGCGGCGGCGACGGCGACGTCGGCTTTTGTACCCAGACCGGCGAACGTGACGCGAATGTTCGATACACGAATAAGCTTCACCTTCTTCGACCGATGCTGCCTCTCTTTCGTTTTTCGTGCAGTGCGCATGGGTATACCTGGAAGGAAGTACGCCGACAGCCGGAGCAAGTGCGTAAAAGGGGGTGCACATCGGGTGCACGGGATGCGCCTCGAGCGCGCTGTGGAAGGGTCGGGAGAAGAAGTCATCCAGTGGCCGCGTTTGTCCGTGGGTCTTCGATCGCGCGCCATCATGACACGGAAACACACCACCGGGGAGCCGTTCCTTGATCGGACTAGCGATAAGATTCGTCGATCCACCGGTCACCGCGGAACCATCACCCTTGGAACGAGAGATGGAAGACGAGAAGAAGGAAAACATTGGTGTTGGTGTTTCGTTAATCACCGACAATTATAGATATAACGTCCGATCGGAGTCAGGGGAGCAAATAGAAGACGAACGGTCGAAGAGTCAGTGATAAGTTCGATTAAATCGGGTCAAGAATTATCGTTGTTGGACGAACCCGTATACCCTGTCTCGACTTAATCGAATCGTGGTCCGGTATCTTCAGACAACGATTGACTAAACGACGCCCACTTTGACCTCCCTAACGCTGGTAATAAGAACGAGTCGCCGTGTGGACGTGTCCACATGATCGTTGCAATCCTCGAACGAGGAGGTTCGAAGGTATTGCCAACGTCTAATACCAAGTGGAATGTGGCGGTAATTATAAGTCGGTCAGTGTTCGAGTCATCCTGGGCCGGAGGGAGGAATAACAGTGATCCTTGGAGCACGCGTGTACCCTACCTCGGACAACTGCAACCGCGCCATCGACCACCACCCCCTCGCTGCCTCTTCCGGGAACACGTAGATGGCCTCGAAACGGTAGCGGTAACAGTTCGCCCGACAAACGTATCCAGCATATCCATCTCCTGTTAGCCAGGCGCAGGGCACACACCGGTCAGGACCGGGACCAGAACGAGGGGGGAAAAGAGCGACGGAAGAGCTCGTGTGACGTTTGCAGGGGTCAGACATAGGGAAGGGGCGCAAGCGCAGTTATGTTCGTGAGGCTCGCGGAGCACATGGTCGCCCCGACTCCTGTTCCTCGCTCCTCCCGGCGTCTTCCTATCTTACGTGTTGGGGTTGCTAACATGTAAATAATTATGGTGACCGAACCTCGAGTTCGCTACGACGAGCACGGTGTTTGTGTTTGTTTTGCATACCGGACTTGCCCCTGACACGACAGAGAGATGGTTTTGGAGAGATTGTCTTCACGGAAGATTCTCTGTGAAGAGTTCTTGTTTACTGGAAGGGTGAAGAATATTCTATTTTTTTTTATTTTCTTTTTGGAGATCAATATGGAGTTCAGTTGATACGGTAGAGTTCGTAAAAAGAGTCGAGTGTCGATGCATGGCGCCTGTCACGGTAATGGAGAACGCAGACCGATGGCCTGACTGGATTGAAGTAGTCGAGTGTTCGGGGAAGACATTCGAAGAAGAAGAGGCAGACGAAGAAGAGAAGATAAACAGTTAGTGAATATTCAGTGAATCAAGGGGATGTTGTGATGTTATAAATATAGATCGTTAATGGTGGGCGTAGTTCATGTCTCGTGGGATTTCGGGAATAATAAACGGAGTTCCAGACACCTTTGAAGAGACGTGTGTTCTCCAACGGTTCGTCCAATCGCGGGAAGACTCGCAGTGCTTAAAATACGCGACGGAGATAAAAGTAACCGGTCGCGGAGTAAAGTACGAGCCATTAATGATCTCGCGCTCCAATTATATTCGGTTTAATTGTGCAAAAAAAAAAAATGCCAGTGAAGAGAGCATCTCGAGTTACAAAAGTACAAAAACTCTCTTGTATATTTGTCTCTAAATAAGGTTACGAAGAAATGGAATCAGATTGAGTTAAAAGAACCAGTCAATTATACGGGTGGCAAACACCAAGGAGGCAAAAGTGAACCATTGAAAGTATCGAAACGATTTTATTGCCGATCGGGGAGAGGGCGAGTTGTGGAAAAAATAAAAGGAACGAGAAGTGGCAGCTGGTTGACGTCCTTGACCCAGCCTGAAAAGTCATCCATGATCGGTCCGCGTGTTCGCCGATGATCGCCATTGCTGGTTAAGACGAATCACGATCGAACTCTGGGGTGTCGGAAAGATGGTGGTGCGGGTGTGTTCTATTGTTGGACGATCGCGTGCGGACCGTAATAGAGTGCAGTGTCCACTGAGAGATCGGAGTTCATCGATCGGGGCCAGGGGTGAGTACGCTGCTTTACATTTGTTGATCTTTTAATAACGTAACTGCTTCGAAATCACATCCGTGAGACAGCTTTTTATTGACCAAGGTCGTACAAGTCGAGTTAGTCTTTATCTTTTACGGGATTATCAATCAATATTTCTGTTTTGCTCTTTATAATCAATCAGTTGAGATATGATTTTCTTGATGTCTCCAGTCTCCAGAATTATTTCATCATCAATAATTCCCCAGAAACAAAAGGAATTCGTGTACTTATTGCAATTGTCCATTTGCTGATATTAATATGTAACTTTTAGAGTAAGTAGCATTTCACTTCGACTAAAAAAAAAACGAATAATATTTGTGTTTGTTGAATCCATTTTGATATCGTCACCACGAGTTTGACGCGATGTTATAAGCCAAGGGGTTAAGGTAATCTCGACTGGACTTTAACAAATTTATGAAATAGCCGGTCTCTTGTTCGTATCCATTACGTTAAGCAGGACCATCTGCATACAATAATAAATGATACTTACAGTCAATTAGGCCGGGTATTTTTATAGAAAATTATCTCTGTACTTATTAAAAATGCTTCTGCGACCTTAATTATAATACGAGTACGGTTTCATCCGGAATTAATACCTTATTGTCTCAACGATTGTTTCTGTCCAGTAGTTTGTTTTATGAATTGATATGGAAATTCAATGCACTTCTGATAAGCCAGGTCTCGTGTTCACGGTATAAAACGTTGTTAGCTTGTTATACGAGCCGCAACTCATATTAATAAGCAGACTAATCACGATCCTTCGTGCATACCGTCGTCAGTTTGTAACAGTACAGTAGAGACGGGATAATTAAGATTGAGGCAATTAACAATCAGAACACGCAATGGTCCCGTGGTTATACCACGAGTAATAATGCTCGTCCAGTCTGCTCACCACGATGGAAATTAATTAATACAAAACGATATTAAACGGATTTTTGATTAGAAGCAATCATTAGACAGGACATATTTTCAACTGTGCATGTTATTGCGCCTTCGCGGGTACGTTAATTGAATTTACCACTACATATTGCGATTCTAGCAGCTGAATACCTACATGCTTGGTTTGATCCCGGAACCATTTCTACCGAATTTCAAGCTACCTTCAGCCACGCTTTTAATTTATTCATGTATGCAATAGTTAGTCTTCGTAAATATTCATGTGTTAGTGTGTCTTAGAAAATATTGTGCAATTAGAAGCCTCATATTATTCAATTATAAACGCGATACGGGACAATTCATATTGTTGAAATACTGTAACACTTCTGCTACAGAAAAAGTTAAGAACAGGTAGCAATTTCCGTAATATCTTCTAGGATTCCCCAATATCACTTCGTAGAGTCAAGTACCTATACTTTTCTTAATTTAAATCCTTAGTGTTACCACTAGATTGCGATTAAAAGATACAAAATATTTCCACCCCGAGACTAAGATGGAGGAGCATGGACAGTACACCCTACGTAAAATTTCGGATTCGAGGACCACCGCGGAAGCATGTAAATCGAATGTTCAGATCTAATGTTGAATACTTCAATATTTTTATAAATAAATAATAATTTTACTGTTTTCAAAAAGTCGCACCGAATTACCTTAAAGGATGAACTTTCGATATTTCCATCACGTGATTAGTAAACAATAGAATATGTAGAGTAGAAAATATGAATAGATAACCCGAAGTTTCTGCTATGAAATTTCGGAGTCGAAGGCCACCGTGTATGCTCGTAAACCCCCGCGCGTTCGAACTCTGAATGCCCACGCGGTTGTTTATGTAAACGCGGCGGGAGGGTAGAAAAACAGGCAGAAAATGGAGTTCCCGGGCGACATGAACCGCCGCCGTCGCGGGTTCATAGGGCGTAGTCCAGGGGGCATTCTAAGTCATAGGTTGGTTTCCCCGGAGTAACCGCGGGCTGCGACAGATCCGCGCGCCTCTGCTTTTACGATTTCAGGGAGAGTGTAACTGTCAGTCATGCAATAAAACTTTTAACGCCTTCGTGTCCAATAAGCGTATCGTCTGCCGAGTTTTACATTGGGCGGTGTCCCGCGGCCATTACGCCGTAACGGGACAAAGCGGCGCGCTGATTGGCTACCCGGAGCATCATGGCCGCTCGCTGTCCTGGACTTTCCCCCTCCATCGTGTTCGCCGGCACTGCTCTCCGTCCCTCCAGCTAACCCCACTATCCTTGTTTATGGTGAAGCTTGCAGGGTGTAATAATAAGAGGTTAGGTTAGGTTCCTCCCGCCACCAGGTAACATTTCACGGGTTTCCCCTATTGCTAGGGGATCTTTGGGGGTAGACATTTTTTTTAGGGAATAAATTTTTGCATGCTGATGTGTTGTCTTCTGTATATTTTTTAAAGAGCAATTACTAAAGGGCGTCTTTAAAAACTGGCGTACGTGTGGTTAATTGTTTATGTTTTTATATATTTTTGAGTATGTTTAAATAATATTGTGGGTAGATTGTGGCACTGGGCAGATGTGTATTATTTAGGATTGCATATTTATATTTTAGAATTGAGTCTTTCCTTTCATATAGGAATTTGGAATACATAAATTTGTTAATAATTTGCAGTAGCCTTGTGAGAGCATGTCAATAGTCCCTGTGTGTAATCAGACACGAATGCATACGTGTGTAGTGCAGTCGAATGGTTGGCTAGACGGGTCGATAACTTGTATAGCGTCCTACTTTACCGATCGTGTAAACGTGAGCCCGCTGGGTTTGCGTCTTTGCAAGGACACATCCAATCAGGTGCATTCTCATTAGATATAGTTTGTGCAAAACCAGCATTTTTATAAATTAATAATATTTAAGTAACAAATGTAAACTACGATATAATGCATTTTCACGTTTCGCCAAAGCTACACCAAAATGTATCAACATTTTTTCTCAACTTAATCTAAACTTTTGCCGTACCAAGGGAATTGTTAAACTGTTGTTCCTTATACATATTATCTCCCAGTTTATTTACACTCTTACATATTTCACGATAAAAGAGTATGACCCGTGCGATACTATACTGTCTTAAAAATACCCGGCGTGTTCATCAAGCTCCAGATTGAAATTTTAATCTAAAGAAGTTCCGAGTGAAGGGTAAAAATAAAGTTAGCAAGATGTAAGGGCTCCGAAGGAAGAAGTAAGCCTCAATTTCGCCCCACCTCGTGGCTGGCGCATTGGCAGCAGCACGAGGTACAGAGCCGCAGACGAGCGTACTTTGTAAAGAGTGGGGGAGGTGGAACTCAATTTTACTAAAATCTCCCCGCAACGGCATACGAAGCATGGGGATGCAATGTTACCTTTTACTGGACCGTCTCGGTTACACGAGCTCTCCCTCGTGTCATCCACTAGCCACAAAAATGAGAGCTACACTACCGTCTAAAAGTTCCGAGCCGGTACCTCGCAACTCATTCTATTGAGAATTTCTTAATGTATTGTAGATCTAATTAATCTAAATAATGTAGATCTAAATTCTCAAGTATACTTTCTTTTCAACTACATTATCAGATGTTAATCTATTTTAATTAAATAATTCGAGTTACAGAGCAAAGTGATTCTTCATAAAAAAGTAAATCGAATATGGCTTCGTTCTCAAGAAAAATTACTAAGAATTTTTTAGGTACACAGCCCATTGAGAACTGGACTTGACTATTCTGTCTGTTCATTGCTTACCATTACTACTTATGGTAACACGACTGCGCATGCGCATCAGCTAACTTCTTTAATTCGGCGGTTGCATCATAATTTATAGGTTACCAAACAATCGAACAATGAAAATCAAGTCTTAACAGTAACGAAAAAGAATAATTTACCTTAAATATTTTATCATAAAGTCCACGTACGCCAAAACTTTTGAATGATAGTGTATCTGCGAGCCTGCAAGTGAAACCCTCTGCACGTTGTTCTAATAATTCTTGCCGCAGAAGCCGTATGTGATACAGCCACCAACGGAAAGAATCATTCATACAGCGTGTGCGTAGATCCGCCCATATATATATATATATATATATATATGTAGATCGTCACTCACTCGTAGATTCGATACACAAAGTAATGCTGCCAGGCCATGTCGGTGGGTTTTGTCGTGGCGCCATAACTAGAGATACGATGGAGTACATAGGATGCAAACCCATAAACCCCCTCCTGTTTCTGGGGTTTTCTCGAGGCTTCTTCGGATGTGTTACCTTTACCTACGACCGAAACGACCGTACCACCTACGACAGCTACACCTTCACGGACGAAAGTGACGTATAGAACGGCACGGCCGTGTACCTCGACACTAGCGCCAATAAACAGGGCTCCCGCGTCCGCCTGACTTTCGATTATGTCATAGACTACATATTTCATTGGCGCTTCCGTTTCGTTACCGACGTGAACCCCGCGAAACCGCGCGCCGATCCGATAACCGCTGTGACATCGTTCGAGTGTTTTTTACAAATAAAAGACGGTTTGGATTAGTGCACTGATTTTGGGACCGCTGAGAAACTTTAAATCGAGGAGCGTTCCAATTTTATTGTAGAATCTGACCCTATTCGTCACGATGTTCATTGGGCGAAGAGTACCTTGCGTTGGCTGAGTGGTGAGGTTAACTTTGTAATGATAGACCATTATCTATATTCATAACTTACATGTACGAATTTCGTACTGTGTATACATGTTTCAAATGATTCATATTTACTTATTACGTGTACTTAATTGTGTATTCAATCTTTTAATCTTATAATCATCGTATGAGTACATAAGAAGTCTGGCTGGGGGGAATGTATGCACGAAGTTACGTTTGAAATATTCGTTACAAGTTTGTCCGTTAGTACACCGTTTGAATTCATAGCAACTATTGTATACATATTGTATACACTTAAGAAATATGGAACCAGCCGAGAAACATATGTACCAGTGTACCAATGAGTAATGCACTATTTCCTGAATGAAATTGTTGTAGAATTTAATTCCGATATATCTTTGCTCTTTTATGATGAAAATATCGTACGATAGGGGGCGCATTTTTTCCCTGAAAATAAGTACATATTGAATTTGGGCAAAAATACTGGATATTGCAATCATATTTTTATTTATAATTCAGAAATATCTCTCAAAATCGATATTCATCGCCTCGATCCTCGATCGAAGGGTCCCTCCAGACATCGGTCCCGATTTCGTTGTACGTAATCTCGATTTCGCCGTAGTTGTTCGTGTTTCCGCACGGGATGGTAGCGCACGAGCGCGCTTAAACTTAACGCGTAATCAAACCGTGATTCGCTTCGTCATGTATATCAGGGGATACGCCGGGGCCGTTCTTTGGCATTCCACGCGTATATGTATGCGGAGACAGAAGAGGAGAGAAACTCTGTCGGGAATAACTGTGACCAGTTGGAGGCACGACACGCGACCGGGTCGATCGTGAGTTTCATTAAATTTCACCCGACGGATCATGGTCGGGCGACTAGCGCGCGGTCGCGGTTCGCGGAAAATTCGTCGTCTGGCCGCGACCTCTCTGTTACGTAGTACGCGTCGCGGTCGCGAGTGAATGTGTACAACGGAGTGGAACGCGCATGCGTGTTCCCGCTCCCGACACCCTGTCCTTTCCACGGATGAGTGGGCAACACGCGTGTTGTGCGACCACGTGACCTGGCTTAATCTTCCCGGCTGAATGATGTACGACACTTATTGGAGCCTTCAGCCAACTCGTTCGCACAGGTCAGTACCACCATTTCCTCTTATCATCGATCCGCTCACACCCCTGACGACCCTTCGGGGCTTTGTCTCCACGCTATCGACGAGGCATCGAATGACGTTCCGCGATGCCCGACACGTTTCACTGCGCTTAGAAATTAGTGTCCCCTTGCGTCGTCCGGAGAGACACGCACATGGTGGCGGGCAAAATAGTTTGAGACGTGACGGTATGGCATGAATTATTCGATTTTCATGACGATCGTAAAGATGAGATACGCTTTGTCTTGCACTAACTGAACAGCCATTTGTTCTTAAGTATGAAAAAATTGTACTTACACGAAATGTGGGGGATTCTGAGTAGATTTTCTTGTCTTAAACTTATGGCCACTAGTGTACCCTCGCGAGCAAACTCGGCTTCCGCTAGGGGAAAAAGTGGCGAAGGGGAAGGGCCTCCCATCAGTTGATAAATTTATTTCAACTATTGAACTAAATGTTACATCGAGCGTTAATTTGGCATGAATTTCAATAATTCCCAATACTAAGTGGTAGGAGACTTTTCTTTTACACCACTTTTTCCCCTGGCTGAAGCCGAGTTTGCACGTCAGTGTACATGTAAACTGGAGATGAGCTAGACATTTATCTATATGAAGTAGTTACATTTAGAAACGGTGGATGTAGGTTTTGTTCATTTATTATTCTCTTGACGTAGATAAGATTTGCTTAATTAAATATGATAATGTTTGGACTAGAAGGACGACATAATTTCCAGTCAGAAAAGAGTTACAGATAATTTGTGTAGGACTGTTTTTATCTTTCTTTGCTAATTATATAGAATTTTGATTATTTTGTTATGCAGACTTATCACAGCAAGCACTGGGATCAAAAATAGTTGTCAGCCTGAACCTAAGTATAGACACCTATTATTGAACCCAGTGTACAAGGCTAACCTCTACAGTGGATGAAAGGAAGTATTTCCATACATGTACTCCGATTTAAAAAATAATCAAAAATTCCAATTAACTTACTCCATCTTAATCATCCAAATAAGTATCAATAAATTATAGTCGTCTCACTACATTTACCAGTAAACCATGCAAATACCATCTTTATCCACCGCACACATGTAGGCATTTAAATAAACACACGGGAATATTACAAAGTTTTATTCGGTGGCGTGTTTTACAATGTATCATACAAGCATACATAATCAGCAATTACGATAACACCAACGGAAGATATATAATATACGTGTCGCATCATTGGTCACGTGACCATTTTAGTCAGACTTTTCTCTGCCCGTGTGGCCATGTTCCCGGCAACATAGTCGGTTCGTCACCGCGGATAGCGAACAGGACACGGTCTCGTTGTTGTGTCGTTCGTTGGCCCCGATCAAGTATCGGGAGAAGGTCCCATCAGTTGTCAGTCGTTTGGTAAACGTAGCCGGGATGTGAGGCCTGTGCGTGTGGCGTCGCGTGGACGTTCTTTCGACTCTGAAAGAGGCCGAACGGTTCGGCCCGAACCATTCTCCGGGGAACAGCTGAGAAACGCGTGAGTAGTTAGGATAAACTCCTGAGGATGGCGCGGCGAGATATCCGATCGCGACCTCTCTTTACGACGCTGCGTAAATCTTTTCACCCCCATTGAAATATTGCCCCGTAACCGCGATTAATTTCGCTCGCGGACCGTTTCGGAGTATTCGCAGAACGGTTCTTTCCAATTTACACCGATCAACCGTACGGACAATGACGCCAAACCGGGGAATTAATGCAATGATTCCAAGGGACGATTCGTTACGGGAATGTTTTTACGAAACGGTCATGCTGTTGCCACTGAGAATATTTTTGTGGGTGACACAGATATTCTCATTACTTTAATAGTGTACCAATTTTTCTCACCACTTCTACAATATCACTTCAACTGTCAAGCTTTTGCACAATGCATTTCGTACAAACACATTTCGTATCCACTGTATAATACCTCAATCAAAATTTAAATCAATGAAGCAGTATCGCCAAACTCATATTTTCACCGGAATGATCACTTGCTAATCACAACTATCTTAAAACCATTCCTGAAATTCGTATCACCACGTATCCACTCATAGTCAAAACGGTTCGCATAAAAATCTGTCGACGGGACCAGTGGGTAGAAAGGTTACTTTCCACAGACACGTTGTATCTAATAAGAACCGAGGGTAGCCGCGAGCCCGTGCACGCAACTTTTACCGTAACATTCATACAAGCCGCGTGGCTATTACATTTTACGATTTCCACGTGTTTAAATTTGATTTATCATTGTCCACGCACCGGGTAATTACGGTCCCCCGCTGATCGTTTGATTTATCACGATTGTACAATTAACCACGTATCCTGGGAGATTTATGCCGTAGAGTGTCATACGCGGCGCGTACTATTCAACGTTGTAGCAGCTGACATTCAGGGCCAGTTGGTACGTAAAATAAAGTCGGACTACACGTTCTTCTTCTTCTTCTTCTTCTTCGTCTCCTCCCTTTTTCCTTTTTTGTCTCCTGCGTTTCTTATTCCCCCTTTTTCGTCGCGATGCACGCGCACGACTTTCATTTTGTTCTTACGCATCTCTGTTTTTCCTCCCCACGGCTCTACGACGGATATCTCTAGGCGACTATCTCGTTAGGAAGCCCGCGGGGCTTGGCAATTTGTAGGAGAAAAAATACGAACCCGCGGTGATGCTGCAATTTCATTATCCAGCAGGCGTATATATACAAGCCGCGCCTATTCCATTAGTTCGCGCGCGCGCGAAGCACAATTAAACCGTGTCCTAATTTATCGTCGGATCTCGCTTCGGTGGGTAGACTTTATTCGGACAGGTGCAAAGAATAAACCAACGAGATACGAACTTTTACGACACTTCGGAGATTGCAACTGTATAATTTATAAATATCAACGTCATTTTGCGTCCCACGTTTCGAGCCTGATCTGGTCCGTCTTCGTTAGTGAATTCGACGAATTCTGATGGAGTTGGGGAAATTGGAAGCGTCAATGGTCGGGGGAAGATTCTAATCGAACGGATGTTCGATCGTGTACGACTGACGTGATGAAAATTGGAAATCGAGGCCTTCCTGTTGTATCTTCTTCTTCGTCGTCTTCTGTTTCGCGACGCGAACGGTCGATGTCTGTTGAACAAAAAACAGATGTACGTTAGTGTATAAATTAGTGGATTATTTAATATATATTTAAAGGTGTAGGACAAAATATGCGAAGACCGTAAAAATGCTTCACTGATCGTTTTAAGAGAGAAATTGTACTCTCTGTGTTAGAAGTATTTATAACGTATATTTAATTAATAACGTAATGCGTATGCTAATATTATTATTTTTGATATCTTTTTTATCTTCTAGATGAATGTAGTAAAATCTGAAAAAATAACCGCTTAGATCCATTGAACATTACAATATTTTCTAGCTGTTGAATTTACACAAAGTATTTTACAGTGAAAGGGTGAGTAGAAAATGTTGCTGTAAAAGACAGAACTGAACGTTGTTCGCGTTATCTAGTTATGTAAATTTCAACGTAAATGTCAGAATATTTTTTCACCGATAAATATGTACAAACTTGTAACCAGATTGGCGGGCATTTTGAAGTGCAAGTGTACGCCCACAATATTACTCGTTTAACTTTCCACCGTAGCAGTTTCTGAAGCATAGTTCCCGAACGTTTGTCATTTGCGCACATAGAAAATGCTTTCAGCACGTTGTAGTACTCAACATCAACTTCCTCTATAGACAAGAGACATCTCACTCTTATCTCATTTTCAGAACAGGTTTTCTCTAGATTCCCACAATAACTTTTCCCCGTTTTCCAACCTATAAGCATTCGTACACAATGAGACCTATTAAATGCAACCTGATATCAATATGAAACAGCGAAACAAATGATATGAATACCACTATTAAAATGGCATTAATTCTCGAAAGTGGCAGGGCGAGAAAAGGGCTGCTTATGGTTGCTTATCCCACGCTCCAAAGTCAGATAAGGGGACCTTGTTCATAGACACATTGACACGATAAACAGCCGCTAAGTAATGTCCCGTGATAAAACAACGCGAGCAAAAGGAATGGCTGAGCACCGATACGGCGTTCTATCCTACTTGGTCGTCGCTCGTTCCATCTAACAATCTCTTGTCACGCGAACCTTCCTTTGTCACCCCTTTGAAGACATGGCGGATTAAGATCTGTCGGGTGTATACGCTGTCTCCTAGTTGAACCTGCATACCTCGTACAGTATGCGCCGCGACGTTGGCGAGCTTTGATAGCCAAGACGATTTTAGCCGGTACAATGTCCTCGCCACATAATTCAGCGAAACCGCAGCCGCTCGCTACGGAATACTGGGTGTCCCATCAAATGTAGCACCGTGTAGCTTTCGATAGAATCTTCGCTAAGAAATCGATTTAAAATGGGACTTTGTGAGGCTTTGAGAAAGTTTAATTGGAATAATCAATAGACTTGCAGGTTGTATATACTGTTTTCTAATGATTTTTTAAATCGATCAACAAATTACATGATAATACTTTATGTGCAGTGTTTCGGAATTGGGATAAAACACGAGTTACTTTAATTTGTGAGTGTCGTTTCTGAACGCGTCTCGTTTCAGCTATCTTAAAATTTTGAAATATCATTAAGTTAAGATTGTAGCTTGTAGAAAAACAGTGAGACGATTTAGATGGATCTTATTGAAACTTTGCAGTCCCAAAATGGCATTTATCGTGCAACAATCTGGTAACAGAGTTTAAATTTCAAACATCTAATTACCATTTACTTTTCTAACATGGCGTTTATCACTGAGACAGGACAGGTTTCTCTTTTCCTCGACCATAATTAGAAATAGAATTTGGTAAAATATAGTGAATCGCTTATTGGTACACTTAATATAACAACTTCTATCAACTAAGCTTAAAAGTTATTCTTTCTGCAATTTTATTATTCTCCAATTCGACAAAGCAAAATAAGGTTACTATAGCTTAAGAGCTATAAAAACAAATCTCTGATAAATATCACCTATCCCCATCATCCCCTAAAACCTTCAATTTTCATCTTCTAATACCATAATGGTCAGAAAGTTTTCCACCTCTTACAGGAAAGCTCTCAACCAGATAAAGCTTCCGCCCATATCTCGTACAAGATACACCTATATACACAGCGTTACGAGACACCCAGTACAATTTCGCCCCGTGTACATGAATAAAGTTTCGTCGCAGCGTTACCGCAGTGGCCGGCTCTATTCCGCCACGGTCCGTTGCGGCGTTTTCATTCGGTGCACTTACATACATACATACATACATACGTATGTATATACCCTCTCTATACCTTGCGTTTTCTCATTCGCCGTCCGCGAACTCGCTCGTCACGCGTCCACCATTTGATCTTCCCCGTAGCCTGACTTGGCCTCGGCCTCTCCACGTGTTCGTCTTTTATTGGCGAGCTGCGGCGGCGGGGTTGGAAATGGAATTACACATCTCGAGGGATGTAACGCGTCGCACCGCCGCCGCCGATATTTAACGTCCGCGATAGCTGGAGTTACGCGTTCGCGGAAACTTTATCGCGCCGCTAATTAATCCCGCCAGGGTTTCGCGCGGTTATGCGCGGTACCGGGGGCGCGAGGGAATTATTTATCGGTTGGTGGTAGAGGGGGTTGGGGAAGTGGCCGCCACCGCGACTAGAAATAATCAGGCCTGAAATACGACTGGATAAAGTTGTCGATTTAGTAGACCGGGTTCATCCGATCGTATCTCACCGGGTTAAGTAGACGAGCGTCGTTTATACACGAGAGATAATAAACTGAAAGGTGTTACGCGCCTCGGTGTCGCGGAACTCGGAGGTTCTACTGGGCATTTCCCTTAACAAGGGAATAATTGGAGGACATAGACCGCCGCGACGGCGCGCAGTATTCGGGTACGCGTGATTGGCGTGTACGATCGGACGAACGAACGGGTCCAACGGTAACGACGAGTCTTGTGCTCGCGATAAATTTACACGGGACAAGCGTAGCGAGTTTATAGAGTCGGGAGGATGTTTCTTAGTTAATCATTCGACTGGTTAATAACTCACCTCGTGGGGGACTTACCGTAGAGTTATGGCGACGAATGCTGTGGTATTGGATATCGACCAGTTCCAATCGAATACGTAGCCGCTCCGAATCGGGGAGATATGTTCTTTGTCCATTGCTCGCCGCACTGGAACTATGTACTACTCTGTTCATTTACCAGAGATATCGGACAGTTCGGGCTGGTTGCTTGACGCACTTTCTGACGAAAGATCGAGTAAACCCTCTGGTCCATCCGCCCACACCGGCTGTCCCTGAGCTCCCCCACTTCTTTTTTCGTCGTCTTCCAACCAAGATCAGCCTCGTCTTTTTTCTTCTATAGCGTCCCTCCCTTGAGGTTACCTCTATGGTTTCCAATTGGAGGTCTCACCTTCGGTGAATCCTCGACGGTATCTACTGAAAGTTTTCGTCGTGATCTGAAGGCTCGCCTGATTACACCACCGAGAGAGGATTCGTAGACGATAGGGAACTTCCAGTGATATACAAGACGCTTCTATTGTTGAAATATCGAATACCTTGAACTTTTTCTTTTGCCCAGGAATCTGTAACATTGGTCAATCCTTGGTCGATATCTTCTTTCCCACATTCTTCAGCGTTTATCCACTAGAATATCCGATGGTAGTCTACAGGCAATAGCGTCGTTTTCTCTTGTTTCTCGACACTGGAGCTCGACGAACTGCGTTCGTCCGAGGAGTCGAAGCTTGGGTCAGCCTTAGCGATTCGTAACGGAAGAATTCGTCTGGGAATGGAAGAGAAATGGTTAACAGTAGTTCGAAGGGGAACCGTACGCCTTACCTGGGGAGAAACAGCGGTCAATAGAGGGGTACGAACTGAAAAAGTTTGCATGAAAAAAAAATTCTTCAGTGGCCCGACGACCCGCTCTCGGCAGAGTTACGTCCTTCTCGGAGAACACAGCCTGGAAACGGGACGTGGTGGTCAGGAGGGGGACAAAAAAATCGACAACCCCTTTTTTATACCTCGCCTAACCATTTAACGTCAAGGGATACCGTTGGTCTTCCTGGGCGATACCGCTAGATTGCTTTCCTGTTCGAAACGAGATCACGGTCGTCTTTTGGCGAGGCTAAACTGCCGGAACGATCGGTACGCCGTGTTCACTGGTTTCCTCGTAAAGGCTCGTGAATTATCATGGAAAAGAAATCGTGCCGCGAATTGATATCCCGTTGATCGCGTTCATTGTCGATTCGCTAGTAGACCGTGTCTGGTTAATTTGGCCGCGGTGATGGACGTTTACGGTTGGATCACCGAACGGAGTTCATTTAAATTGAGATCTGTAGATGCTCACTCTTTTTAATCGAGAATGTATTTAACGTCAGTCGTTAACGGAAATAGTTTTGGCATTGCTATAGGCCACTAAACGATTCTAACGATCATCGATTATGAATTGTATGCGATTATTGTGAATATCGAGATGTGGGTATATTCTCGTAACGAAACTATGAGTTGTACTAGATTTAAGTTTTTCAATTGGAGGAAGGATATTGATCATAGTGGAGATTGTTGTAGTAATTTGTTTGCTTTCCAATCGTACGCTCCAAATCTTATTTAAGTTCCAGGAAGGTATAAATTATTCTATTGTTATGGTCGATAAAATTGAGGCTACAGGAACATATTACAATTAACGTTAGATAAGACCCTAAATTAACTTTTCATTTACTCCGAAAACCAGTATACATATTTCGACTGCAGACGTGCCGTTCTCGAAGTCTGTGTGTTACTTGGAAAAATCTTAAATTACTATTAAGAACGGAACAGTAACTTCAAAACCGACGACGTTTAAAGTCACAGGTATTTCCCGTTTAATGCTAAAAATCCTGCAAATTATAAATATAAATGTCATTCATAACTTCTTATTCGGTAAATAATGCGGGGATTCGTGTCGTTGCCAACAGAGACATAAAAACAAACGAAAGACTGCGGGAGATCGTGCGACAGATTCGACTCGAAATCGATACGCATTAGACGATATGGCGGACGCTCGTGATCACGAACTCGTTTAACATATAACACGTGTAATTAAAGGACTCGAATTATTCGCGTAGCCAGAATGAGGGGGGCGTGGTACGCCGACCGTATCCTTGCACAAAAAACTCGCCCGGCCGCGCCACCATATTTTCTCTGCATTCGCAAATGGCTCTTCCGTTTCGCGGTCTACATATGCATGAGCGATCATTACGGGTGATTATCTACACCTGCCTGGCGCACGGGCTTGCGCTTCTCTAGAATTATTTCGTACGAAGGATAATTGGTTCGCGGAAGGTTGATTCACAGGTGCCCTCGGGAACCAACCTGTAGTTCGTCGGATAAGGTCGCGACCCGAACGAGTGCTTTTCGTTTTTTCACAAACCTGAACTTTAAACGCAGGTTTTGGCCGGGTACGAACGAGTGTTTCGAGTGGTAACCACTGATGGTTAATTAGAAACCTCGGTATGTAACAATGTTTAATGAACATTAACCCATTACCATACGGTTTCTTTTACGACTTCACTGTCAAGAATTACTTTATCGTTAATATTTTCCCAGATATAAAAGGAATTACTAAATTCAGTTTGAAATCGTTATCACGTGTCTGACTCGATATTGTAAGGCAAGGGGTTAATCCCTTTCTATTAAAAATGTGGTGGAATTGGAAAGGAAATCCTATAAACAAATTTTTGTTTGATTCTATGTATGCTTCGTTCAATCATCGGATAAATATCAATTTCGTTCAATTATTAAATACCATGTTTTTCAAATGTACTTTGATATGAAAAGTTGCATTTGATAGCTGGGAATATGGACACCACCACCTAGGCTATTTACCCGACGGCTGACGAATCTACTTTCGGTGACTTTGATTATCGTGTTTATTAGAGATTTTTCTTTTTTCATTTATTGAAATTTGTATCCTATTAATCTCAGATACAACTTATTAATATGATCTAAAATTAATCTTAAAACAAAAAAGTAGAGACTTTTTTTTATCAGCTCATAGTTAATCAGCCATTTGAGAAGTTGACAATTAAGTCAAGACTTGAAAATTTGCAATGATTCAAAGGGTTTTTCTAGTGAAAAACTGTCGAACAGTGGTCACCGATAGTTTAAGATCCGCTTATTTGTTTCATTAAAGCCAGCTCTTCGGTTTTTTACCTCAACGATTCGCTTCGATCCAGCAGCTCAGTATCCGCCGGGTCAATTTTCACCGGACTTATTGCATCGATTCTGCGGCAAACATTTCGTCGCGGTTATGATCGTGCTTCCATTGAGCATCGATCGGCTCCCCGTATCGATCGTTCGTTTATTTTTTCGTCCTCGACGTTCTATCTTTATGGTCCTCGGTACAAGAACGGGCGCACATCCGTTGGAAAAATTGTACACATTCGCCGGGAACAACCGTGTTTACGATGACGAAGAGAATGGGAACACAATTTGCCGATCTCTACTGCCCCCTGCGTTCATCTAAATAGGAATATCGAGCCAATGCGTTCGGTTAGTGGAATAAAAAGTAACAATCCTTCCTCTAAATTCCATGTTCTTTTTCCCCCATCGAATAACGTCAAAATTCACCGAGTTCTTGTTAAACTGACTTAATTAAAGGAATAAAAATTTTATCTTCCCTGGATCACTGCCAGCGGATCCCCCCGTTGGACCGCCACTAATCCGTGGAACATTATGCATCCAATGACGTATCCGAACGGAATCATAAGCTACCTTCCATGGTGTGTTCGTTTCGACGAAACAAAAATACACAGAGAAATTATAATTACCAAAAAGTAAAAGATCTCACCCTCCCTCTCTGTCCTTCCGGATTAGTACACTCGCGAGTCCTCGGCCATTCCACCTCCGCTGATCCGTGGGGACACTATGCAACGACTCGTAAACCCAAATGGAATCATAATCCACCGTCCTCCGTCTGTTCCTCCTCGTCCCCGTTCGAACGGAAATATTCAAATAAATTATAATTACTAAAATAAAAAATCCATCTCCGCGGATTAGCGCCGCCGAACGATTCCACTTCTGCGAAACCGAGACCCGGCGGCGAACTTAAAATATCCCGTATACATATACATACATACCTATGCACGCGTGAGATCAGTGCATCGCAATATCCTGTCGCCGAGAATCCACCCAGACTGTATATGCTGCGCGCCCGCTTCCCCCATTCGAATTATTTAATACCAATCCTCCACCCAAGCTGAACTACGCGCGGAATAATAACGGCCGCAGCGTTTCGCCCGTAGGTAAATACCCGTTCACCACGAAGATACGGGTGCCCCGTGTCTTGTTGTTGGCTTGGCTCTTGCTCAACCGGGGGAGGGGGGATTATTTAGTGCAGCTTTTATCGTGCCCATGGCGGCGAGCAACACTGTTGGGGCGAAAAATGTTGCAGCCAAGAATGGCGTCGGTGGAACATCGCCGCCGCCGGTGTCTCTCATAGGAGACTCAAGCTTGTCCCATTCGCCGTACACACGTAAATTCAAGTCGTCGTTGAACCGCCAACGGAGAGGGCAACTAGGACTCCCCCGTCGATTAACCGCGTGTTCTGCCGTCTTCTAAGTTGAAAACGCGGCCTGCTGTATCGTAAAGACGACTCTTTACGCTGATTCGCGGCCGATCGCCGCGCCAGTCCCATTTACGCTTCGGCTGCTAGTGGGTGGGGAGATGGGGATTCCCCCTCGTTCGAGCTGTTGATCCCCTATTCTCGCCCGTGTGCGCTACCCTCATTATTTTTAGGAGTGTCCAACTTGTTGCAATGTCGGCCCGATGTCGCGGGAACGATGCGACACGCCGCGAATTGACGACGTTTTCGGCGTCGTATCTTCTCTCCTCCCCGAGACGGTCATGTGCGCCTACCCCTTTCTTCTTCGTCTTTTCTCGGTTGGTTCGCGATCGTTCCCGGAATATCGGGGAATCCGGGATTTCGTCCGTGGACTTTACGATCCCCGGGGATACGCAGAGTTTCGCCTCGAATCGAACGTTATTTACCCTCGACAAATTTCGAGGATGACTGCGACGATATTTCGGGGATTCTTTTTTCGAGGGGGGGGGGCGGTAACGCGAATTGGTTCGCGGAAACGTTGGGACGGTGAGTTAGCTTTTGTTTCGTTCTGCTTGATGTTGGAAGTGTGTTGGTGGTCAGAATCAAGGATCATTGGAGATGGATTTTAGTTAAATTGTACTGTCAACGATTGGTTCGCAAGTTTCATTAAAAGATGAATTTTTACCATCTTTTAATAACATTTGCAATCCAATCGTTGACAGTAGATTTAACACAAATGTTTTATGTACTGCTCAAGTTTCCTTCCGTACCCCTTTGCTAAACACAAATTATTCAATTCCAACAAAGTATCCCAATATGATCCTAGAAAACCCGAAGTATCCCCTGTTACGTTGAACCTTCAGAAACTTATTTTAAAAAACTATCAAGAATCAAATTGATGACTTCAACGCCACAAAGGAACGCTCATACTTCCATTGAATCTCCAAGAATATTCTGCAATCTGTGCGCAGCACGCAAGAAAGGAAAATTAATACGCTAATAGCGGAATTTCACAAGAGAAAGAAAAAGTAGGGGGAGTAAAACGTCTCCGGGAGTCCCAATAATATTTACGACTCCCCCCCGTTTCCGTCATTCGCCCCGCGGAAACAAGGAAAAGCGCATTCCGCTCCAACGGCCGGAAAGCAAAGGGCCCTCTTGTAAGTTTTCTCATCAGGAACGGGGTTTCGTTTGCGAAATTTTATTCGCCTGCGACGAGACGTAAAGCGTATTACATTGTTGACGCGAAGATTGGCTACGTAAAACCCGTGGACGCGGAGACGAGGAAGACCGAACGGAACGAAAGAGGGGAGGGTTGGGGTGGGTGGAGGATCGGGGAAGAATGTCGTCGGCGAATTTCCAGGGAGAAACGCAAGGGATCGGGGGATGTGTGCGAAACACTTGTCGCCGGTGTGTACCACGGACTTTGTTTCGCCTGTATGTGACGACGCTGGAGAACCGGGTTTATGTACATACGAAGTGAGCCATGTAGCCCTTCGAAGGTTTAGGGACGGGCTCGTACATAGGTATATATACACAAGGTATATACGTACTATATCCATGCGTCTATCTCGATGGCGACGTTGGCAGAGAAGTCTCATTAGACCGAAGTCCCGTGGAACGAGCGAAGGAAACTTGAAGCGGCCAGAGGGATATTCGGAGGAAGACATGAAAACTTGAGGAGAGATTGTGAAAATGCAAGAATTTCACCGGAGAGCTATCTGTCCCTTTCTCTCTGTCGTGTCACCGGTGAAGAGGAAGACGAAGGACGCGATAGCGAGTAAAGGATACGACGGAAGAGGGTGGAAGAAGAGTCGAGAGGGAGCCGGAGATAAAAGGCCGTAGAAGATATCGCGTTTGGCGAGGATCAGAGGGGACCGGAGGAGATTCTTGCCACGGCGGTGTGTGCTGTCTTACCTTAACTCCGCTCGGACGTACTTTATGCTATCTTTAAACGCTCATTACCCCTCTACACTGTTGCGAACACGCGGCGATGCCCGGGCGAACCGTTCGATCGAGAGGAGGCGGCCCCGGGGGACGATTCAATTATTTCTCGCCGGGGACGAACGAACCGAGGTGTGTATAAGAGAAGGCGAAGAAGAATGGGGGGTGGGTATGAAGAGGATTCGTGTTTCCCTCCTGTTCTTCGGGACTTGGTGAGGAAGGGACAGAACGAACAAGAGCACAGGGAGGGTGGGGGAGAACATGGGTTCGGCTTAATTTCGAGAGTCGAACGAATTTTGTTCTCTCCCCCGTTCAGCGGGGATCCGGTGTGTCCCATAAGTGGCCACGGGAATCGTGATAAAATTTGGAATCCGGTGGCCCGATTGGGCGTGATTCGCGACGATGATCCAGGGGGACGCAACATCGATGCTGGTGTCTAGACGACAGTGATCAACACACTGGGACTGTAAAACGGTCGTCCTACAGGCACGTGATCCCGTATCGACGAGAAGAGAGTCCTCGTTTGCTCTTGCTCGCATACATACATACATGTATTACAGCACACACGATGGTGCGCGCACGGACCACGGGAAAGGCAACGGGCGTAATATATTTAACAATGTCTCACGATATGAGACGTTTTTACGGAAAGTCGTTGGCATAGGAATTGCTCCTTGGGAACCGGCGATGGAAGAGCAGAGAGGGAGAGAGAGAAACGGAGAAGAGGACCCTGAGGCGGACACATTGGAAACGAGTTTGTTCCTCTAGGTACCTAAACTTCGGGGGTTACACTTACGCCTTACACGGCCAGCAGGGAAACGTGTATGCGGCTCTCTGCGGTCGACGTGGCTGCATGAAATTCGAACTTTTATAACCGGTCGGGAAGCGAGGAACTCCGGTCATTCCGTCGGGATCCTAGGCTACGACATGCCACCCTACCCACTTTAATCCCGTGTTCGCCCTGGCAAAACCGAAAACTCGAGCGAACGGTATTATCCCGGATGCCCCGAATTTCGACTGGCCAGATACGCTCCATGGGAACCAGAGGAATATACAACTTCTTGGGAGGTTTTATCTGCGCCTTGGTTCAGAGGGGGCGGAAGTTTGCTCTCTGACTGAAGTTTCCTAGTGATTGGGAAAAATGGTAAGCGAATAGATTGGGGCTGAAACTTGGGGCGCGGGAGTTCTTATCTAATTTTCTAGGTCCCTTCGGGGCTGGAACAAGGTGGATTAGCTTGAATATGAATAGATTTTGATCGGAATTACTCGGTCTGGAATCAGCGAGCAAAGTTGTGAAAGAAGTCTGAGTTACTCTGGAAAATTGGAATGCGAGAGGACTTCTAATACTGGGGAAAATGTTACACAATAACGTGTTATTGATCTTATCATAGGTTAGCAGCGATATCTTCGATAATAATCCAACGCATTTTCAATCATTTAAAGAAAATATTCCTCAACTCCGTAATTAGACGGTAAAAGAATGTAGAATAGTTAAGAAAAGAAACGTGTCGTCACAAACCCCCTTGTGTAATCTACTTTTATAGATTCCTAGAGTAGTACTTAAATATTTCTCTGACTTCACTCGATCTATAATTATGTATGGTAACTTTACAAACACGTACCCTTTGTGCAAATATTTCTTTCGACCGCTGCATCTTCTGCATCCAATTCGAAGCTTCCCACCCGAATCACAATTTCT